>NW_011888828.1:769510-778125 GCF_000151845.1 Pteropus vampyrus
ATTTACTGACTTTCTCCCTCCCTCTAGTCTATGATTCCCATCCCTAGACTTCCTGGTGTTTACAAGAAAAGGATCTTTTTGATTTTTTTCCTAAATACGACGGGAAGCTATTTCATCTTCCTCCCACCTTGAGTACCAGTAAGCTCTTTTAATCAGCGTGAGATGAAGCTGACCGACAGGGGTCTTTTAATTCAAAAAGACTCAGATCCTGCCTCCAACACTCTCTGCTGCATGACGATGGGCAGGTTACTTAATTTCTGAGCCTCAGTTTCTTCACTTGTAACACAGATGAAATAATATTTACCTCAGTTTACTGTGAGGCTTAGATAAAATACTTTATACAAAGCATCCAGAACAGTGCCTGGCACTTAGAAAATGCTCCGAAAAAAAAGTTTGCAAACCTAAATCTCCAGCACAGCTGGAGGTAAAGGGACATCTCCTAAATGGGGTTGGCACCAGCACCATCACTCACAATAGAATTAGCTCTTTCAGGGGTAAGGGCCTAACTGAACTGGATAAAAGGTGCTGATGGGGAAGGTTTGTATTGACCTTTGAAACACTGCTTTTGTAGCATCTTTAAATTACCTGAGAGAACCAGGAAGCAGAGGCAGGCAAGGGGAGGCACATGATTGAGGTCAACTGCTGAGCCAGACGATGACCTCTAAGGGTCCTTCCAGTTCTGAGTCTGAGGCTCTCCAGTTTGTCTCTTGTCTCCCCAGGTCTTCCAGGGGAGAGAGGAACCCCAGGACTGCCCGGCCCCAAGGGCGATGATGGGAAGCCGGGAGCCACAGGAACAATGGGCATGCGTGGCTTCAAAGGTAATAATGGTCTCTGAGCACCCCTGCTCACCAGCCTGGGCTTTGGAGTGAGTGGACCGGCTTTGATTTCTGGCTGCCCCTGACCGGCTAAGTGGCCTCGAGCAAGGCCCTTAATCTCGTCATTAGACACAACTTTCTTCATCCAAAAACTAGAAATCCTTATGATACCATATTTCACAGGACTGTCATGAGGATTAAATGGGATACGCATGTGTAAAAACACTTTGTAAACTCGAAAGTGTTGTAGAAATGCAAGGGAGAACCAGGATTACTACTGGCTGCAGCTCAGAGGAAGCCACGCCAGGAAAGTGGGCCCGCAGGAGAGACCCAGAGGCTGCAGACCTGGGACAGCCACCTCCTCTCCAGCACTGCCAGATTCCTCACAGGACTGTGAGGAATTTATTTTGATTCCCCAGACATTTCAAACTTAAGTCAGTTCTCAGCTTTGCATTACCAATAGTGTTTCTTCTGACTTTTCCCTTTTTATTGCTAGTTGCCTCGTTCTGTTTTAGGGGAGCCCACGTTATAGTCAGTCCCTGTCTTTTCACGTTCATTTCAAAAGCGTCCAGACCTATCATCATTGCAGAAGAAGACGAGGAAATCTGACAGTCTTTCTCCAGACTCGGCCTCTCACTTGTTAAACTGAAGTCTAAGAAAGACATTCTGCTAACAGTCCCACCCCACATCCAGGACGGTCTCTGAATCTTGCATCGTTGCATCACTGGGAACTTTTATTTCACTTCCCGGCTGGTGATTAAACAGCCTGAGGTTTTCCGTCCTTTTATGATCCACATTTCTTACAATCGATTTTAAAACAGATTACAAAAGCAGCACATGCTTGTTGAAAAAATGTAACCATACAGAAGTGTAGGAAGTGTAAAGTAGAAAGCGGGTCCCCTCGCCCTAGGTCTCTTAGGCTGTTATTCTTTAGAATAACTACTGTAAACAGTTTGGAGCATATCCTGCCAGACCTTTTTCTCAGCATATTCACGTTTACATATATGGTTGCCTTTGTTTTTTGTTTTTTGTTTTTTGTTTTTTGTTTTTTTTTTTTAAAGAAAACTTGAATCACACTTGGCATCCTCCTCTGAAACTTATTGGCTTGATTTTTTTCACCAGACAATATGCCATGAACTTTGATTTGCAGATACCTTTATGGAGGTACTTGGAACAGAGTTCTTTGGTCATTTTAACCCCCGCTTGAGCAGTGTCAGAGCCTACTACATTTTTGTAGAGTAGGATGCTAGCTGGGAAAAGAGCCTTCTCTGTTTTTGTTTAACCATATCCTGGGAAAGAAATTTCACAATTCCCTGGGGCCTCTCCCTCATGTTTTATAGCCTCATCCACTGGTAAATCTGCCTGATATATAACCTATGTTTCTCCCTATGTAACTGAAGACCAGCCTTCCTTTTCTCTTCTTATGCTTATTAGAGCAACTTGGATGTGGACTTCCAGACCCTTGACTATTTAATAGGAATGTCTTTGCTTTGTCTTCTTCCTGCTAAATATCACTACTCCTTTAGTCTGTGCTGCACTGCTTTCCTAGGTGTTAATGAGGAGGGAAGGAAATTCCTCAGCTGGGGCCCTCCGCTTCCTGGGGTGACCAGAACAGGCAGCAGAATTGGCTCAAGCTCTTTTTCCATCATGCCATGCCCTCCAGAGCTACTGGCTCCTGCCTGAGGTTCTCTCTGGTCTTGCGTTAATAAGTCTTCTGCAGATTGTACTTTATTTACCATTAGGATTTACTTCCATTTCTAATGCCAATTTTCCTCCTCCGTTTCAGGTGACCGAGGCCCAAAAGGAGAGAAAGGAGAGAAAGGAGACAGAGCAGGAGATTCCAGTAAGAAAATTCTGTTGGGGTTGCTGGATTTTCTGTCAGCACAGGTGTAGCTGTCACCCAACCAGCCCCAAAAGTTTGGGGGTCCAGAGGTGGATCCACGGTCCACGGCTTTAGTGTCAAAGGAGCCCACTACCTGGTTCAAGGCTCTGCTGGTCCAGCAAGAGATAAGTGTATTCCAGGGTCACAGGCCACATTTTCAGATGTGATCTAAGCCCAGTGGTTGTGTGGAAGGATCTGGGGGCAGACTGCCTGGGCTTTCTTCTGGCTGCCTCACTAGCTAGATATGTAATCTCTGTGCCTTAGTTTTCTCAGCTATAGAATGGGGATAAGAAGAGTCTTTACCTCATAGGATCGTTGTGAGCATTAAATGAGTTAATCCACATGAAGTGTTTATTACAATGCCTGGACATGTGGTTGGGACTCAGTAATGTTCATTATTATTGTTCTATGTAATACACCGATTCAGACATACTTCCTAAAATCATTGGAGATGCTCACTAAAATTCAGTTACTGGCCTCATTAAAACACATGACTTCCCTGAGTACCTACATGAGGAAAGGTGTAGAGGCAAAGCAGAATCTCTGGTTTTTCTCCTTTGCTGCTAACTGAGCAGAGATGCAAGAGATCTCACTATCTGGCAGGCCACCAAGTCTAGGAATGGGCATCTTTCTGATGAGGGCCCTTCCTCAGATGTTTACAAGGGAAGCCAGCCTACCTAGCTAACACTCTTTTCTAGGGTTTATTTTCTCCCTCCTTCCCCAAAGGGCTACATGTAGAACCTTGTAGAGATTGCCAGAGAAGAATGAAGTCTCCTAGCCAAGCCTCAGTGAATAGCGTCTCCTGGCCAAGTCACAAAAAAATATCAGCGTCTAGTATTTGTTGGGCTCTGACATGCTGCCACCCTGTGTGAGGCATAAGTGGATTATCCTCTTCCAGGACATCTTTGCTCCAGTCTTGGCTCTCTAGGGAGGCTGGGCTGGGAGAGAGCGCCCGCCTCCAGGTTCTCCTGTAGACACTCATATACCTATGCAGATTCACTCTTCGGACCCAGACTGAGAGTTTCCCTAGGGCTGATCTTCTTTGGTTTCAGTAGGTCCTTACAACGCCACTTTCATCCCAGTCACGCAGGACCAGATGGAGACCTCACTCCTCAGTAGTGTCCTTTCCCAAGGCCTCTTGAAACTTGCTTCCTCCTTCCTCAGCCCTTCCTTTTCCCGGGGCAGTGATTAAGGATTAAACAGGAAAAATGTACGTGATAGCACTTTGTCACTCCTGAGGACGAGGTATGCCTACACTTACCCTAGACTCCACATGCCCACCTCACCTTAGATGCTGTAATCCACAAAGCAATATATGTTCTTGGCAGTCTTCCTAGCATTATCTAGAGTCCCTTTCAAGGGCAGCCAAAGGCTAAACTAGGAGTGTCCCGGCTACATGAGATCTGTTGGACCCTGCAGGAGCCAAAAGGAAATTTTGATGGCAAAGGAAGGGAGTCTGGATGTGATCTAGGACATCTGCGATATATCTAAGTCACATTTATGAATTGGGCTGGGCACCATACTTTGTCTTTGGGTTGCTGCCTTCTCCTGTTCTCTTTGTTGTCCGTGCTCTGATGGAATGTTGCCAAGGTAGCTGAGAAGGACCATGGCATTTAGCTGTGTGAAATAAACAACTCCTGATGGGGTGGCAGGAAGGGAGGAGCTGTGGAAAAATGACCTTTAGAGGGAGATCAGAAATGCTGCCCACATGCCAGAGGGGTGCTTGTCAGGAACTTTTTGGCAACTGTTCTTCAGCTGAGTTGAGAGGACCGAGGAAGTCTGCACTGGCCGAGCCTGGGGAGAGGTGGTGGTCATCAGTCACCATGAATCCCAAGGATGCTTTCTTCACTGTTTAACATGTCTCTGTGGACCCAGCTGGCTGGGCTCTGCACTTGAATTGGGCTCTGAGGCTGGGGGCGCACGGTACGTGAGGTGGGAGCTGAGCCAGTGGTGCGGGGCTCCCCTAGGCACGGGCGGGGAGCTTAGGGGAAAAGGCGTCTAATCCACTTGGCCCTGGAGCCTATTGATTATACCGAAAGAGGCTGATGTAAGCTCTGGACAGCCCTGTCTTAGGGACTGCTGGCATTCCTCCCTGCCCTGAAGAGGCTACACCCTCACTGGAGCCCAGAGGTCAGACAACAGCCCTTGCACAAAGATCTAAGCTTCTCCTTCCTGCCCCCTGTCAAGGCCCAAAAATGTCACCATCAGTGATGGATTGGGGAAGAAAGAGATAACGCCATCAACAGGAGGTTTTTACACAGTGCGTGGAGGAATATGGGAGACGTGCAGGAATTGTCGAACAACAAAACGGGAGGCCATTCATTCATCTCCCCATTTTCAGAGGCCCTGAGTGGAGAGCTCACTCTCCCAAGGCAAGCGCAGAGGTGGAACCAAAAACCCAGGCCTCTGACTTCTGATTCTGGAATGAGAGCTTAGGCCCCTGATCTTGAAGAGTAGGTTGGGCTCCTTAAAAGCCCTAGTGATTCCCTCCCCGGGCGATATGGATTTCGGGGTGTTATTGGGGGCCGTCGCAGCAATTCAGGGCTGAGATCTGTGCCTTCCCACGGCCTCCACTCCCTGGCCTGCCTCTGACCACGTCAAACCCACACTGTGTTCAGACTCCTGATTAGTTTCCGGAACTCCAGTCCCAGAGGAATTAACTGGACCCCTAGGGCTGAGGCTCTGAAGGGGAAGCCAAGGATCATCTTTCAGAAAACTGCAGAAATTCTGACCCACGCTGAGTGCCCACTTCCGGGGTTTTCTTAGTCATTCCCTGGGCCCTGAGCATCCTCACTGTAAGATCTGATGGGTAAGAAGAAGGGGTTCTGAGCTCTACCCTCCTTCAAACAGGGATATGGTGGAGGACGGACCCTCCTTCCGTAACCCAGCTTGTGCTCAGGCCATGGAACCTTACCAGACAGTGCCCACCTTTAGCAGCATGAACCTAAAGCTCCAGCAGGTGGAGTTGTTACTACATAAAAGGGATTGATGAGAAAAATAAGATAAGACACCCCTCAGGTCAGAATCCGAAAATGATTGTTTCCTTCAAAGAGGGCTTTATAAGAGAGGTCTTCTCGGTACCCATGTTTTAGGTTAATATTACATATTTTTTCCAAAATCTTGCAGTTGTTTACCCATGTTTTGGTCTGGAGTCATAGGATTTTAGAGTTGGGTGGGTTTCAGATCAACTCCTCTCCCACCCCCAAGCCCACCCTACCAGCTCTGAACAAGGACCAAGAACAGAGAGCCAGAGAGACTTCCCATAGTCCCCGAGCTAGGTCATGGCCAAACTGAGTCTAGAATTCAGATCTCCTGATTTCTGCTTGATGAGAGGTAAAATTTTTGTTTTGTTTTGTTTAAAGCAAGGGTGATATCAGTCATTCTGTTAAATGTTTGGCTTTTGGGAGTTTGGCCGGGGGGTGGGGGGGACAGTTATATATACACATCTCAAGACAGAAAGACATTTGTTTTACCCTTGTATATGGTGCATTTGCAAGAAAAATAAATAGTTTTTTTTTTTTTTTTTTTTGCAGCTAGCGGGTGGGTAAAGGATATAGTTTAGTTTAAGCCCCACAGCATGAATTTAAAGTAGGATCTACATTCAGATTGTTTAAAATTTTTTCCTCAATTTGGTTTCACGTGGAAAAAAATATGCAGAATGACTCAGGGGTCAGTTCTAAGCCAGGGTGTGTTAATAGTTATCAGTGACATCTCAGAAAACTTGAAGAATGTTTAACATCTTGTGTGTGTGTTTAATATTTAGGGCAGTAGTTACCCCCATTATGCAGTATAAGCCCCAAATAAATGATCAGGATGGTGGCTTCTAGACAGTATTTGTCCCAAGCTGCTAAAATGTTTCCATCTCTGTTTTAGAATAAGGAGTGCAAAGAGAGTCCTTTGGAGTTCATGAATTTCCTTCCTCCTCTCCCTGTACCTACAGTCGGCTGCAAGCAGTGGCTCCAGGAATCTGTTTAGGATATCGTAGCATCAGAAGTTAGTATTTTTTCCAACACGAGAGAGACAGCTACTGGACCATACAATTGTATTTCTTTGCTAATTTAACTGCACATACATCCTTAATACCTCATACAACTTTAATACCCCAGCAACAGCATGATTTAAAAGTAAACCACACTTAAGAAAAATTAACCATTCACGTAATACTATCAACAGACTTGTACCTGGCGCTATGAGGAGTAAGGTATCTGTGCACATTATTTCACTTAATTCTCACAGTGATATTCAGGAGGCATGATTACAGATGTAAGAGAGATGAAGAAGCTGAGGGAAGAGGATAAGGAAGCTTCCGGAAGTCACCAGAGTTCATAAGAATTGAAGCCAGGACACAGATCGGGCCTGTCTGGCTTGGAGTCCTTTTGCTACCCTTGGGTCATCTTTTATTCTCCTGGCCTTTGACAGTGTGGGGTCCTCACCGGCCACTCTGTCTGTTCTTAGTGGTTGATCTGGAGATGCTAATTTCCTCCTCAGCAATTCTCAGTTACTTTTAAGTTACCCTGCCCTGTCTCAGAGTTTGCTCTTCATTTCTCCAAGCCTTGGCTGCCTTACCTGCTTCCGTGGCTCTGAGATAGGCCACAGCAAACTTTTCACTTGGCAGTGGGGGCCGGGTGTACTCTGCACCTGCCAGCAAAGCCCTTCCCGCCTTGCTTACTTTTCCTATTATTGTGATTGTTTGACCTGAGCACAGTAGCCTTCCTGAGATAACCTGTGCAGAAGCACCTGGCACATATCTGGCAGTGTTGATTCACTCACACATTTGTTCAGTTTGTGTATTCATTCATTCCTTCTCTCTAGCCTTATAGAGTGAGTGCTGGGCAGATGCAAACACCCAAGCATATGTAGAGATAGAAGAGTGTTTTTCAAATGTCTCCTCCCCTAAATTTATATCTAGTCACACCGAAAATACACAGGGACACAAACTTCGCCCAGAACAATTGTCCTGCAGCAAACATTGCTTCCAGTCCTGGCTGAAGCAGAATGGGACACACCAGAGAGAAAAGGAATGAGCGCTATAGGGCGTGGTGAATGAGGTCGATAGTGGGAACCAGATGAAAACTGGGCAGGGACAGAAGTGACAGCAGAGGCCTAAAACCCATGAATCAGAAAGCAGGTTGTTGGCACAACGCTAGCTTTGGAAGGAGCAGGGATGAGGGAGATCGAGATGGGACCCTAGGGAAGGGAGGGACTGGCTTCCCTCACTTCTATCATAAAGAAAAGATAGATGCATGGAAGGAAAGAAAACATTCAGGAAACAGAACATTGCTTATTTACTTATATAGCAAACATTTACTGAGCATTTGCCATGTACCAGGCACTGGCCAACGGCTGGAGAACCAAAGGTGGGTAAGACCCAGCCTCACCTTGAGGAGCTCACAGTCTAGCAGGTAACAAAAACACTTAATCACAGTAGAATGTGCTGAGGCTACAGTAGACATATATACAAAGGCTAATTTGCCTCCTGTTATAGAGGTCAGTTGATAAGGTGTCTTCCAGCCAAGTCTTGAAGGGCAGGTTGCTGTTCAACAGGTAGATGTGGAAGGTGAAGTACTCCAGGTAAAGAGAATCATGCATGAAACAGCAGAACATTGTTTGGTAAACCCGAATAGTTTGACATGGCCAGGGTTCAGGATGTAAGAAACAAAAAATAAGGCATGTGGTATGTGGGGATCAATAGTCAGGAGTTCAGGCTTGACCTCTGGGCACCGGGAAGCCAGGGTGGGCTGTAAGCAGGGAGGTGACAAACCAAGGGGAGAACAAGCCTGGGGCCAGAACCAAGGGGTAACGAAGCCTCAGCTATTCCTGACAGCCCTTAACCCTGTGACCAGTGCCGGGCACAGGGTGTGCAGACCCTTCCTCCCCATGGAAAGGTCCATATTCCAAGTTCATGTTTCTCAGATGCT
>NW_011888828.1:778395-782981 GCF_000151845.1 Pteropus vampyrus
AAGAGAATCATGCATGAAACAGCAGAACATTGTTTGGTAAACCCGAATAGTTTGACATGGCCAGGGTTCAGGATGTAAGAAACAAAAAATAAGGCCGGAGAGGTATGTGGGGATCAATAGTCAGGAGTTCAGGCTTGACCTCTGGGCACCGGGAAGCCAGGATGGGCTGTAAACAGGGAGGTGACAAACCAGGGGGAGAACAAGCCTGGGGCCAGAACCAAGGGGTAACGAAGCCTCAGCTATTCCTGACGGCCCTTAACCCTGTGACCAGTGCCGGGCACAGGGTGTGCAGACCCTTCCTCCCCATGGAAAGGTCCATATTCCAAGTTCATGTTTCTCAGATGCTCCCGCTCTTTCTCTTTTCTGAGCCGTTCCCCCTTTAGAAAGTCCCGTTTTTCAGAAACACACTTCCCGAGAAGACGAGACGTGAGATCTGGGGAGCAGCACAGGCTGTGGAGTAGCCATCCTGAGATCCAAGTCCCCTTCTGACCCAGCCCGGAGGCCAGTCCCTCAGCCTTCCTCCACTGCAATTTCCTCTCCCCTGGTTCTGTGCAGAGAATGGGATCTGGCCTTCCAAACATTCCAGTTTGCCAAGAGCCTATCTTAAGCCTTCCAAAAACATATCCAGTGACATTTCCTGAAAGCTTCCTAGTGACCCCTTCCAGGAGAGCTTTTATACTGCTATGTGCAGAAAACTGTTCCGTTCTGATTAATCCGTGACGGGGGTGCCTGAGGGTTAGGAACGGCTGAGCTAGCAAGCCATGTTGCATTCGTGTCTTATAAAAGGAAAGAGAGGAGAGAGGTGAGCTGCAGGGTGGGCCCTGGCGAAGAAAAACTGCTTAGGCAAGAGAAAGGAAGCCCCCTGGGGGATCGGTGCTCTAGCGGTGCTAAAAGGTCACTAACGGACCCCTAATGCTTGTATTCTAAATATATACTAAGTGAAAGCAGGAACCAACTGAAAGCCAAAACTTAGGGCTAACTGGAAGAAAATAAACACACCAGTGTTTGGAGTTTATGTTAAGAATTAGCAGCCAAGTGTGTAAGTGGAACCTGAGAAGGTTTGCTTTTTTAACTGTCAGTCTAGCAGGGTATTTCACGCCTGTGAGTGGAGGTGAGCGGTTTGACTGTTCCCTAAGCACCTATTCTTTCTACGGAGAGTGAGCGAGGGAGCCTGCCACATGCTATGTCTCCATTTCCCTCATCGCCCACATTTAGCTGACACTGCTGTGCCCTCTTTCCAAGACGGGCCTGGAGGCAGCTCCGGCGACAACTGGCATTCCCAATGCCCTGGCAAACATGCAGTGGTCTCTGGTATTTGGCCTGCAAGAGACTTCTTTAGTGACACCAACCTCAGATGGAAGGTGAACGGGAATTTTCTACAAAAACAACGCCTTGGCACCACCGAGGAATTGAAGTTTTAGTCTTTGATGTGGGTCTTGGAGCAAGAAAATCTTAAACTGAGACGTACTTTAAAACCAGGAATGGTTAAACGGTTTATGTAGAAAGCAATTCAAACAAACTCGAGAATTGTTCTTAATCCCCATGACCTTGCACTCTACTCTTGGGATGGGAGGTGAGGCATGCCAAAGGCACTGTGGATTAAAATCGGGAGGTCCCCAGGGTGTCTTTTTGATGTAACTGGGGAGGTCCCCAGGGTGTCTTTTTGATGTAACTGAGTCAGCGTTAGCTGCCACTGCATTAACTTCAGAGTGCCATTTTGACAACGGAAAACACCCTGGAGGTGTTGCTTGGACCCAGTTATCTGGATGGACTTACTTCCCCTGGCACTAGATCTCAACCTCTCTTCTAAAGAGTACCATGGTGGGACTGATGGAAGAAAGAGAAGATGAAAGAGGGGGGCGAATCCTGTGAACAGCCCAGGAGGTCTTGTGGATGCTGTGGTAGGAGGAGTCATGGTTAGTTTCCTCACTGACTCAGAGGCTGGGCGAGTCCCTAGCCCCAGCGCCTCGGTCCCTCACCTCAATCTTTGGGGCTTATCTTGAATTCAACACGATTTCTTGAGAAGTGATCACCCCAGTTCACTGAGCTCACGTATATTTTAGAGTAACTCTCTAAGGTATGTGTGGTTATCCCACATGGGAAAACTATTCTGAGAGGCTAAATTACTTGTCCAAGGTCATAGAGCTAGAAAGTGGTCAACATGGTGCTAGAGGCAGGTCCTGTGTTCAAGGAATTGAAATATAGGGATGGGAAAGCGTTCTAGCCAGGTGTCTCAGACCTTGAACTTGAAGAAGCAGAACTGAAGAAACAGGGCAAGGTGGGGACAGCATGAGTGAAGGCAGAGGGTGTGAAAGAGCCTTCTTAGGAAAGGCCACTAGTTCTAGTCATGGTACGCAGAGGTAAAGGCAGTGGGTCCATGAAGCCTGTAGTGGGCTGCCACGTAAACAGGACACCTCCTCGCAGCTATAGGTAGGCCTGAGAAAATGAGAGCTCAGCATCATTGATTTTCTCCAGGCTCTGCAGCATTTCTTTCTCGTCCTAAAGACCCGTTGACTCTCACTGACCCCTCATTGCCCTTTGAGAGGCTCAGGAACAAAAGCAAGGCAAAGGACTCACCTCTGCACTGGGCCACGCAGTAAATTCCTACAAATGGAGCCCTGAGCAGAGCTTCTGGGCATAAGTGACGTCCTCCCACTGCGATGCGGAGGGCTCCTGGTTTGGGGTTGGGCAGGAAAAGTGCTTCATTTATTATTTAATCAGATACATTTTTCTTGAATACCTACTAGGAGCCAGGCAGCCGTGAGCAGGGCATTGGAGAAACAAAATTAGCCAAGACTAACTCCCAGTTTCCAGTGAACATGCAATAGGGTTGGGAAGACCAACGGATGAGTCAACAGTTAAAACCAATCCAGCGTGATGAATTAGGAGATAATTTTTGCTACTCCTTCTACCCAGTAATATCCTAAGCACTCTGTGTGATCCCCAATCAAAGACACAGTACAGTGGTCCCACTGGGCTGTGGGTCTAGAGACCCAGGTGTGACCACTTTATCATGTGACCTTGAGAAAGTCACTTTTCTTCTCTGAGTCTCGGCTTCCTCACCTGTTAGATGAGTATGATACCACCCGCCTTAGAGGAGACTGCAAACATCAAATGAGACCACCTAACACAAGTGCTTTGAAGAGGCATCAAGCAGCATATTCAGAGCATATTAAGTTTCCTAATTATCATTAGGAAATAGCATTTTAGAAAGCACACCCACCGGCCAGACCACATTTTAAAAGCGATGCCCTCCAGCAGAGCCTGACCAGAAATTCCTTAGCTTGCTTGTGGGATGGCTCCTGTCCTTCCCATATGAACCACATTTCCCCGAGTTGTCAGGGAAAAGAGGAATGTCATGTCCAGAGAAGGACACAGCCCAATTTCCTCCACCTCAGGGATGCAGGGCCCCTGGGCTGCGGGCGGCTGGGGGCATGGGGAGTTCTTTCTTCACAAGAGAATAAAAATTCAACTTCCTTAATGGGCAGCTGGTCCAGATTATCCCCGGGGCTCTACTTTGCAGCTGCAGAAAATCGGAGCCTATTTTCCCAGCCCCATGTGTTTATTTCTATTCTTCACAACTTCCTTTCTTTTGACTTGTTTCGCTTTGGCAGGGGCATGGAAGTTAGGAAAACAAACCTAAAGGAGCCGCTTCAGGCTCAGGCTGGGTTTCCCTCCTCCCTGGCTTTGGGGCCCTTCTGATGCACAGCTGAGCAGGTTCTGGGGGATTTAGGGATCAGTTCTGTTTCTAGAGCCCCTCAAAGGGCTGCGAATCCCACTCATTCGCTCACTCATTCATTCATTCATTTACTCACTCACTCATTCAGTACAGTTACTGGGGCACTGCAATGGGCCAGGCTTTCTGCCTGCAGGTGGGGCTGCAAATGGGAACCACAAGGGTGCTGTGGCTGTCACTTTCACAGTGAGAACAGAGAGACCTGGAAGAGGGAAGGGTAGTATAATATTTCTCATATATGGGGAGCGCATACTGGGGCCAGAGGTCAGGGACACCCTCCCAGAGGAGGCATCATCTACGCACCTTACTCACAAGGCCTGACAGCTGTGTGGCTGGGGCTCGATCCCAGATCCATCCTTTCAAACAGTGTTTGTCCACCCTGCTGGTGCCTTTACATCACAAGTGAACTGTTGGAGACTATCCTCATACAGGGGTAGATTCTAAAGCGCCCCTTGTAGTAGCTGTGTGACCATGGGCAAATTACTGGACTTTTCTGAGACTGTTTTCTCCTCTGTTCGGTGAGAGCCATAATAACTAACTCTTGGCACAATTATGAAGAATAAATGAGAAAATACATGAATGAAGCACTTTGCATAGTGTCTGACATATAGTGGGACCTGAGTGTACATTTGTTCCCTTCGCCGTCCATCTTTGACATGAAATCTCACTTGGGTAGTGCCCAGAACTTGGCTTTGTTGTGGCTGGGTTTGAGGGCAGCTCCGAGCCAGATGTAGACAAGCTCTGCAGGTAGTAGGTAGTTCTAAGGCTACTCCAGCCCTGGAAACTAGTTCTGAGATGGTAGCCACTGGCCATTAAGCTGTCCTCCCAGACTGTCTGAAGGGCCGAGTAA
>NW_011888828.1:783031-825446 GCF_000151845.1 Pteropus vampyrus
CCAGTCTAGTGTCTCATCTCCAACATGGCTCGATAATTCCGCGGTCCCTGCCTCTTTTTGCTTCTGCTTCTGCTCAGCTCTCTCCATTTCCCTCATCGCCCACATTTAGCTGACACTGCTGTGCCCTCTTTCCAAGACGGGCCTGGAGGCAGCTCCGGCGACAACTGGCATTCCCAATGCCCTGGCAAACATGCAGTGGTCTCTGGTATTTGGCCTGCAAGAGACTTCTTTAGTGACACCAACCTCAGATGGAAGGTGAACGGGAATTTTCTACAAAAACAACGCCTTGGCACCACCGAGGAATTGAAGTTTTAGTCTTTGATGTGGGTCTTGGAGCAAGAAAATCTTAAACTGAGACGTACTTTAAAACCAGGAATGGTTAAACGGTTTATGTAGAAAGCAATTCAAACAAACTCGAGAATTGTTCTTAATCCCCATGACCTTGCACTCTACTCTTGGGATGGGAGGTGAGGCATGCCAAAGGCACTGTGGATTAAAATCGGGAGGTCCCCAGGGTGTCTTTTTGATGTAACTGGGGAGGTCCCCAGGGTGTCTTTTTGATGTAACTGAGTCAGCGTTAGCTGCCACTGCATTAACTTCAGAGTGCCATTTTGACAACGGAAAACACCCTGGAGGTGTTGCTTGGACCCAGTTATCTGGATGGACTTACTTCCCCTGGCACTAGATCTCAACCTCTCTTCTAAAGAGTACCATGGTGGGACTGATGGAAGAAAGAGAAGATGAAAGAGGGGGGCGAATCCTGTGAACAGCCCAGGAGGTCTTGTGGATGCTGTGGTAGGAGGAGTCATGGTTAGTTTCCTCACTGACTCAGAGGCTGGGCGAGTCCCTAGCCCCAGCGCCTCGGTCCCTCACCTCAATCTTTGGGGCTTATCTTGAATTCAACACGATTTCTTGAGAAGTGATCACCCCAGTTCACTGAGCTCACGTATATTTTAGAGTAACTCTCTAAGGTATGTGTGGTTATCCCACATGGGAAAACTATTCTGAGAGGCTAAATTACTTGTCCAAGGTCATAGAGCTAGAAAGTGGTCAACATGGTGCTAGAGGCAGGTCCTGTGTTCAAGGAATTGAAATATAGGGATGGGAAAGCGTTCTAGCCAGGTGTCTCAGACCTTGAACTTGAAGAAGCAGAACTGAAGAAACAGGGCAAGGTGGGGACAGCATGAGTGAAGGCAGAGGGTGTGAAAGAGCCTTCTTAGGAAAGGCCACTAGTTCTAGTCATGGTACGCAGAGGTAAAGGCAGTGGGTCCATGAAGCCTGTAGTGGGCTGCCACGTAAACAGGACACCTCCTCGCAGCTATAGGTAGGCCTGAGAAAATGAGAGCTCAGCATCATTGATTTTCTCCAGGCTCTGCAGCATTTCTTTCTCGTCCTAAAGACCCGTTGACTCTCACTGACCCCTCATTGCCCTTTGAGAGGCTCAGGAACAAAAGCAAGGCAAAGGACTCACCTCTGCACTGGGCCACGCAGTAAATTCCTACAAATGGAGCCCTGAGCAGAGCTTCTGGGCATAAGTGACGTCCTCCCACTGCGATGCGGAGGGCTCCTGGTTTGGGGTTGGGCAGGAAAAGTGCTTCATTTATTATTTAATCAGATACATTTTTCTTGAATACCTACTAGGAGCCAGGCAGCCGTGAGCAGGGCATTGGAGAAACAAAATTAGCCAAGACTAACTCCCAGTTTCCAGTGAACATGCAATAGGGTTGGGAAGACCAACGGATGAGTCAACAGTTAAAACCAATCCAGCGTGATGAATTAGGAGATAATTTTTGCTACTCCTTCTACCCAGTAATATCCTAAGCACTCTGTGTGATCCCCAATCAAAGACACAGTACAGTGGTCCCACTGGGCTGTGGGTCTAGAGACCCAGGTGTGACCACTTTATCATGTGACCTTGAGAAAGTCACTTTTCTTCTCTGAGTCTCGGCTTCCTCACCTGTTAGATGAGTATGATACCACCCGCCTTAGAGGAGACTGCAAACATCAAATGAGACCACCTAACACAAGTGCTTTGAAGAGGCATCAAGCAGCATATTCAGAGCATATTAAGTTTCCTAATTATCATTAGGAAATAGCATTTTAGAAAGCACACCCACCGGCCAGACCACATTTTAAAAGCGATGCCCTCCAGCAGAGCCTGACCAGAAATTCCTTAGCTTGCTTGTGGGATGGCTCCTGTCCTTCCCATATGAACCACATTTCCCCGAGTTGTCAGGGAAAAGAGGAATGTCATGTCCAGAGAAGGACACAGCCCAATTTCCTCCACCTCAGGGATGCAGGGCCCCTGGGCTGCGGGCGGCTGGGGGCATGGGGAGTTCTTTCTTCACAAGAGAATAAAAATTCAACTTCCTTAATGGGCAGCTGGTCCAGATTATCCCCGGGGCTCTACTTTGCAGCTGCAGAAAATCGGAGCCTATTTTCCCAGCCCCATGTGTTTATTTCTATTCTTCACAACTTCCTTTCTTTTGACTTGTTTCGCTTTGGCAGGGGCATGGAAGTTAGGAAAACAAACCTAAAGGAGCCGCTTCAGGCTCAGGCTGGGTTTCCCTCCTCCCTGGCTTTGGGGCCCTTCTGATGCACAGCTGAGCAGGTTCTGGGGGATTTAGGGATCAGTTCTGTTTCTAGAGCCCCTCAAAGGGCTGCGAATCCCACTCATTCGCTCACTCATTCATTCATTCATTTACTCACTCACTCATTCAGTACAGTTACTGGGGCACTGCAATGGGCCAGGCTTTCTGCCTGCAGGTGGGGCTGCAAATGGGAACCACAAGGGTGCTGTGGCTGTCACTTTCACAGTGAGAACAGAGAGACCTGGAAGAGGGAAGGGTAGTATAATATTTCTCATATATGGGGAGCGCATACTGGGGCCAGAGGTCAGGGACACCCTCCCAGAGGAGGCATCATCTACGCACCTTACTCACAAGGCCTGACAGCTGTGTGGCTGGGGCTCGATCCCAGATCCATCCTTTCAAACAGTGTTTGTCCACCCTGCTGGTGCCTTTACATCACAAGTGAACTGTTGGAGACTATCCTCATACAGGGGTAGATTCTAAAGCGCCCCTTGTAGTAGCTGTGTGACCATGGGCAAATTACTGGACTTTTCTGAGACTGTTTTCTCCTCTGTTCGGTGAGAGCCATAATAACTAACTCTTGGCACAATTATGAAGAATAAATGAGAAAATACATGAATGAAGCACTTTGCATAGTGTCTGACATGTAGTGGGACCTGAGTGTACATTTGTTCCCTTCGCCGTCCATCTTTGACATGAAATCTCACTTGGGTAGCGCCCAGAACTTGGCTTTGTTGTGGCTGGGTTTGAGGGCAGCTCCGAGCCAGATGTAGACAAGCTCTGCAGGTAGTAGGTAGTTCTAAGGCTACTCCAGCCCTGGAAACTAGTTCTGAGATGGTAGCCACTGGCCATTAAGCTGTCCTCCCAGACTGTCTGAAGGGCCGAGTAAAGAAGCTATTCCTGATTGTGCTCTCCCGCCAGATGCTGGCGAAAGACAGAGTCAGTCATTCTGCATCTCACTCCCCAATTATAGCACGAAACCCTAAGTATACAGAGTAAAACAAGGTAGCGAAGCATTGGATGAAAAACACAAAACAAAAAAACACTGGAGCCTCTTTGGAGATGCCTGCGCTCTATGAATGAAACCAGATGCTGGTTTTTAAATCCTGGAACGGATTTCGAGGAGATACTGTTGAGTTCCCTTCCATTCCCAGAGGCAGGATGAGCAGCTGTCAGGCCTGGAACAGAATGGAGAGGATTCCTGTGTTTGAAGTGGGAGGGAGGGTGCAAGCCCCTCCCAGCTCTGGGGCTCAGATAGTCAAAGCCAGAGGAGTCTAGGGTAGACCAGGCCTGCTTTGTCTAGGACCTTGCTTTTCCTACATATATATTTACAAGGCAAAGAAAACAAACATTCACTTTGAGAAGAGACTCCTTCTCAAAATAAGAGTTTTATAAGGTCTGTGCCAGGAGCCCCACAGTGGCCTCAGCCTTAGCACCACGTTCCTGGACCATTCCAGAGCTGCCTCGCTTAACGAATCACATCCAGCCCACACGAGAGCAGACAGATGCTGACATCAGAAGTCAGTATTCTGCTGATGCCCATATCTCCCTCCCCTAATATGCTAAGGAGCCAGGAACTGTGTCCTGGGCAGAGCAGAGGACGTTAGGAGATTAATCCAATAGGGGGAATAAACTCCCTTCATTCCTACTCCTTAAGCAGCAGGGTTGCTTTGCAAAGAAGCTGTCTAGGATACATCCCTGCTCAGGATGCTGTATCCAAGCCATCCTTAGCAATGCATGAAGAACTTTCAGAGCTGACCTACACGTTGCTGGGCAAAGCAATGACTGGCCAGGGATGGGAGCTCACAGTGAGAGGTGCCCATGATGTACCAAGCCCTTGACAAGTACTATTGCTCCCAACTGCCACCACTGTACCCATTTTAAGAAAAGGGTAGGTATAGAGAGGTCACATCTGGCCAATATAGTGGAATCAGAATTTGAACCCTGTGCCTGAGTCCAGCTCCTGCCTCTTCCCACTGTCCCCTATTGCCTCTCCACAGGGATCACCACCACCCTGTTTTCCTCCATCCAAATTCCCAAATCCACCCAGGGCCCAAGAGGTAAGTAGCTAAGCAGCCCTTAGATGGGTGTGTGGGATTCACAGGTGCTCTCTATGGGTATTTTTGCTGGCGAAGACCAGAGACTCATTGGGTCACTTCGATGGGTGGACTTATAGTAAGGACACCTGGGAAAACTTTAGAAGATCAGGATTCATAATACAAGCGGGCCTTGCAGAGCATGGAATGGGAAGGTCGTTCAGATCCAAGGCAGTTCTGGGGCCACAGCACCAGGGGTTCCTGTCCTCCCAGTCTAGTGTCTCATCTCCAACATGGCTCGATAATTCCGCGGTCCCTGCCTCTTTTTGCTTCTGCTTCTGCTCAGCTCTCTCCATTTCCCTCAGCTCAGGTTCCTAAGAGCATCTGGGTGGTTCTGCTTATCATCATGTGATGGTTGAAAAAGCCCAAAGGTAAAAGTAGCACCATGCGCTAAGTAATGGTGACATCTGCAGCTTTGATTTCAAGGGACTCTTCTCTGTCTGCTTTTCTGTGTAAAGGGGGAGAACCTCTGACTCCAAATCTGGGGTAAGAGGAGCTAAAAACAGAGGCCCTACCCTGTAAACATCTGGGTGTACAAGGAAAAGTTCTGCCCAAACTCCCTGTCCAAGATGGCGCCTCCCTTCATCCCCCACTTCCTTTCTGTGCCTCTGTTTCCACCTGTGCACTCATCAATACTTGGCCATAGTTATACTTGTATTTGTTTGTTAGTTTTATGGCTAGTCCTTCCCACTAAATATTGTTCATGGATGTACCCACAGCTCCTAGAATAGGATCAGGCTCCTAAAAGATAGTCAGTCACTTATTTGGCTAAAAGAAGACATGAACAGAGCAAGTTCAGGCTGACCAGGGCAGAGAGAATAAGGGCAAATGTCTGAACGTGAGTCCTGACTACCCGCACCCCACCCCCTCCACCAGCCTCTTCCTATTATGTTGACCCGACACCCTGCACTCTGCCTGGGCTGCTCAGAACCACAGCATCCTCCTGCCACTTTCCCTCTACTTATGACCCCACACTGAGGCTTCTGTTGGAGGCCTCCTGGCCTGATGCGGCCTCCTGCCACTGTGACAGGGTGCTGACAGAGGCGAGGCAGGTCTGTGAGAAATCAAGGCTGACATCTCAGCCTCGGCCAACCTCCCCAGGGCCAAGCTCCCAACCAGGGGCCAGGCCTCACTTGCCGCTGCTGGCTCCAGGTTAGCATGTCATTACCGCTCCAGGGGGCCGTTCTGTTTCAGACGGGGCCTCTGCATTCCAGCTTCTCCCCAGGTTTTCTTTCTCCAGGATTTCTGTGTTCTCTTGCTCATCATTCGCAGCCTTTTTTGACAACCTGGTGGGAGCTTATGTATGGGGAGAATGGTGAGAGATGCAGGAAGCATAGAAAATGACATCAAACATTTCAAGGAGCCTTCCAAAGTAGTCACCCTGTAATCTTTAGCATCTTGGGAACGGTGTATTTTTCTGGTGACTTCTTTAGCTTCTCTGTATAGAATATGCTGGGGTTTCCCCAGCCCAGGCAGCACGTAACAGACTCATGGCCAGTTCTGATCCTTCTCCTTTCTCATGTGGCACAGATATGGGGTTTATTAATCCTGCCATCTCCCCAAGGGGCCTATGAAGGTCTTTGCTAAATCACAGTCATTAGCAATGGGAATCCCCTGAGCCCGCATGGCCAAAATAAGAAAGAAAAAGTCATCCAGAATTGCAGTACTTATGGGGAGCAGAACTCCATCAGATTTGCTGTTTTCTCTGGCAGATCACATAGGGGTTTTTCTGTCACTCACTTGTCACCTTGCCACAGCCACCTCTACAATGTCCCCACCTCCACCCTACATGTTCCAGGTGAGTTCTAGCTGTATAATAGACAATTTGGACCTCTTTCCTGGCCTTGGAATCCCTGAAGACTGGAATGGAAGGAACATTACAGATCATCGAATCCTGTCGCTCCCAGTGCCAGCCCATACATATGTATTACTGTAAAGTCATTTGGGGCACTTGTAAAACATTCAGATCCCTGACTGCTGCCAACAAGGTTCTGACCCAGTAGGTCTGCGTGGGCCTAGGAACCTGCATTTTTACAGGCAGCTCACAGGGGATTTTTAGGGTACTGAACTATTCTATATGACACTATAATGGTGACGATGTCATTGTACATTTGTCTAAACCCGTAGAATGTATAACAGCAAGTAAACTATTAACTCTGAGTGATAATGACATGTCGATGTAGGTTCATCGATTGCAACAAATGTGCCTCTTGGGGAGGGATGTTGACAATTGGGCAGGCTGTCATGTTGGGAGCAGGGGGTATGTAGGAAATCTCTGTACCTTCCTCTCAATTTTGCTGTGACCCTAAAAAAAAAAAAAAAAAAAAAAAAAAAAGTCTATTCAAAGAAAATAAAATGTGGAGGGAAGGAGGCTGATGAAGGGCAGGAGTAACACCATGATTTCTACTGGCCACAGTTTTGGCCTTGGCTGTAGCCCCAGCCCCCTCCTCCCTACACTGGAGGCGGTTAGTTGAGGGGAGTCAGGGAAGGTCCCTGGGTGTGGGTGAGCGTGTCCGGAGCAGAGTGGTGACTGTGAGCTGCTTCCAGCAGGTGGCTTGGAGGCGCTGATGATCCGGCTGGTGAACGGCTCGGGCCCTCACGAGGGCCGCGTGGAGGTGTACCACGACCGGCGCTGGGGCACGGTGTGCGATGACAGCTGGGACAAGAAGGACGGGGACGTGGTGTGCCGTATGCTGGGCTTCCGTGGCGCGCAGGAAGTGGCCCGGACAGCTAGATTCGGGCAAGGTAAGGCGCTCCGGAGTAAAAGGACGCAAGGAGAAGGCCCAGGACGCCTAGGACTGGTCTCCTCTCTGAAGCTCAAGCCCCCTGGGCAGCAATCCTACCGTGTGTCACCTGGCCTCTGCTCAGACACTTCCTGCAATGGGAAGCTCGCCGTGCCCCAGGCAAGCCCGTCTGTCTTCAGACAATTCTGATGGTTAGAACGTTCTTTCTTTGCCCAACCCACTGTGCTAAATGGCTACAGGGTCTTGTGGTATGGCATGAGAGGAGGGGTCAAGGTGTCCTTTCCAGACAGGGAAATGGAGCCAGGTCACGTCCGACTAGCCGTGGAACCCTCCACTCCCCACGGCCGCCTTTCTCCTCATCTCCACTATGGGCTGTTGCAATTCTTGCTCAGAATCTTGTCCCTTAGACCTTAGTCACTGTTACAAACTGAATGTTTGTATCTACCCCAAATTTATATGTTGAGATCCTATCCCCCAATGTGATCGTACTAGGAGATGGGGCCTTAGGGAGGTGATTAGGTCATGAGTGGAGCCCTCATGATGGGATTAGTGCCCTGATAAAAGGGACCCCTGAGAGTTTCCTCATCCTCCTTCTGTGAGGCTACATGGAGAAGTCAGTAGTCTAAACCCGGAAGAGGGCCCGGGACCCGATCGTACTGGCACCCTGGTCTCAGACTTCCAGCCTCCAGAACTGTGAGAGAGAAATTTCTGTTGTTTATAAGCCACTCAGCCTATGGTACTTTGTTACAGCAGCCTGAGCAGACTAAGACCATCACATTGACTGAAAGTGACTTTTGGTGAAGTCTGTTGTGACAGCTGGCAGAGAGTGAGCACTTGACTCCACACGTATTAGCCTCTCTACTGAAAGGTCAGAATGCACGGGAAGTTCAGAGGGTCCAGCTCCACGGAGGGCAGCCCCCTGGGACAGAGTACTTGCCTCCCACTTGAAGCTTTGGGCTGGATTTCATCCTGTTTTCTTCAAGAAAAACTGCCATTCTTGTTTGCGTAAGGAACAAAAACAGTAGGAACGGCCCTCACTGTTCAATGTTTGAGTCTAGTGAGAACTTCTTCCTGGTAAGTGGAAGTTAAACGTTTGGAAGAGAAAAATCATAAACTCTTAGAGAAGCCAAATTGGCCATTTGAATATCATGGGCAACATTAGCCTAAAACTGAGACTTCGTGGCCTCTTCCATTCCCCTCTGGTTTTTATATCACAGGACATGTGGAGAAGTTCCTAAACTGCCACTTGATTCTTTAAACTAGTCGATGGGAAGCCGGATTGCTTCCATGTACACATCAAATTTGGACTGGTATTTCCCTATCGCAGTCCAATAATTTATGACTTGTGATATTGAGACCTTGAAAGGTAGGCAGGCCAGACATTATGAACAGGTACACAGGGGGACCGAGCCAGCCAAGCTTGGCCGGTGCCCTCTCTCACAGCCCTCACTGCGCTCCTTTCTTTCTGGGCAGTTTCTAGGCACCTTCCATGGGCCAGATACTGGGCTCCGTGCTGGGGCACAGAGCTGAGTAAACCTGGTCTCTGACCTCAACGTGTTCTGTTTAGAGGTGCAGGCAGACATATTTATAGATCCTAAGCAGCGTCGTAAGGACTATCGTACCATAAGCGGCTGTTGTGGCAGAAGGGAGGGAACGCTCACCCCTTCGGGCAGTGGGCAGGGCTGTGCATCAGGTTCAGACACCCTTGGATCACAGCCTCCTACCCCAGCTGTCAACCCCAGTGTGCCCACTCCTCAGCCCCACCAGGTCTGCCAAGCCCTCAGCCCCTCCCTCCACTGGCTCTGGTTCTTTCTGGATGTGCTTCCTGCCTTGCCAGCCAGGACCGAAGGCCTGTCCCTCCTCCCTCTCTTACCCAAACCCCTTCCCCTTATCTGGTCCCCTTGTTTTCCTGGGCCCTATAGGTCCTACCAGTGTCTACCTCTCCAGCATTCCTGGAATCTATCCTCTCCTCTTTATTCTCATTGCTCCTGCCTTAGGAGCTCAGGCAAGGTAGAGCAGTGGTTAAAAGCCCAGGTTCAGAGGCAACCCCAAGTATGAATCCCACATCTGCCACTTACTAGCTGGTGACCCGGAATGGATTTCTTAACCTCTCCAAGCTTCGATCCTTTCACGTTTGAAAAATATTGCGAGGATCAGGTTTGGTTCCCTTAGCTTAGTCCCCAAGGCTCTTCCTCATCTGCCTCCTGCCTCCGTCTCACCTTTCAGCCATAGGTATCCACCTGTGTTCTCTGAACTTGCGTAGCTGTTTCGTGTCTCTTTTCTTTGCATGTGCTGTGTCTTCTATCTGGAATGCCTTTCCCTCCTTCTTCATCCACCTAATTCCTATTCAGCTTTTAAAGTCAGCTCAGTTATTACCTCCTGAGAGGAACTGTGCCGGTTCCTTTTAATCCCCTCTGTACCCTTCCCGCCCCCGCCCCATTCTATGCTATACTCCCAGAGAGTTTGCGTGTGTGTGTGTGTCTGTGTGTCTGTGTGTGTGTGTGCGTGCGTGCGCGTCTCTATCATAGCACCTCTCACACTCTCTGATCTCTGATAAATGTGTGAGCATCTTGAGTCTTTTACCTTTATACCTCCAAAACCCAGAACTGTGCCTAGGACATAGTCGCTACTAGATAAATATGAGAGGGAAGGAGGGGCGAGAGAGAAGAGAAAGGGAGGAAGAAACTTCTGCACCTGCCTGACCTGAATCCTCCCCAATATAATACAAGGAAGTGCCAGTCCCTGGTAGTTCTCTCACTGGTCTGGCACCATAAATTTCTTGGACCGGGCTTAATAATCAGATTATCAGTTTCCCTGGGGAAAAGTAAGGAAAGACACAAATGAGAGCAAGTTGGGGGTGTTTTTTAATTTTAAATTGGTCCAAGAGCTGTTGGAGAGGGAGCAAATGTGGATGGAGAAGGTGGACGGGTGGTGGCTAGAGCAGGGTCTAGGAGGAGAGGCATGGGAGTGGAATCCAGCACAGCCGGGAGTTAGGCTTGGACCTGCAGAGAAAAATCTTTCTGTGAAACAGACGAAATGGAGGTGGAGGTGGGTACAAACACAAACGGACTTGCAGGGGGGAGAGGGTGGATAGACTTGGGAGTGTTCACTTAGCCGTTTAATCCTTGCATTATTACCGTTTTTACCCTTTTTTTCTAAGATAAAATTTGAATACTGGAAGATGGCTTAGTGCTTAGCGTAAGACTCAGCAAACATTAAAGAGCCAGGTAGTAAATATTTTAGGCTTTGTGGGCAAGATGGTCTCTCTCATAATTACTCGATTCTGCAGTTGTAGAATGAAAGCAACCATATACAAAATGTAACCAAATGGTGGGGCTGTGTTCCAATAAAACTTTATTTACAAAAGCAGGCAGTGGACCTCATTGGTCCAGGATTTGCCACCTGTCAGCTTGGTGTGTGTGCTGCATATTGTGTACTGTGGTTCTATAAGGAATAAGGACTGGATTGGCTGGACGTCAGAGGCCTGGGTCATGGTCTCTTCCCCTTAATAGTTATGAGATGAGTCACTTAATCTTTCTGGAGCCTCAGTTATCCTATCGCTTAAATATCTGTTTAGTATCTGTAGCCTCAGATATCTTAAATATCTGTTCAGTAGCTGTCCTACTGATCTCTGTGTGAGGCTCCGATAAAAGCCTGTTGGATTCAGTATAATTCACTTTTTCTTTTAATATAACTCTAAATAAACATACAGAAGCCTACAGTTAGTTCCATGAAGCAGAGATTTTTGTCATCATTGTTTTATCTTTTTCTGCTCAGTTACATAGTCTAAACACCCAGAATACTGCTGAGCATGAAGTAAGCCCTTAAATATTTGTTGAATGAAGGGTAAGGATAAAATAAAATATTCACTGACTCATCTCAACAATATCACCTTCAAACAGCCTCTACTGCTCTCGGTGTCATAGGACCTGGCCTCTACTCCCAATTTTGCCCCTCTCTCTCAAGATAAAATGTCAGCCTGTTGCTCAGTTTTTCTGATCTGTAAAATAGGGCGGAGGCTATCTACCCTGCTTACCTGATAGAGCTCAAAGAGAGGACCCACGTGGGTGGGTGCAGACCTGATCTAAGGCAGGCCTTGCCAGACCTGCATGCATACATGAATTATGGAGATCTCGTTAAAATGCAGGCTTTAATTCGAGTCTAAGTGGGCCCAAGACTCTGCATTGCTAACAAGCTCCCAGGCGATGCTTCTGCTCCTGGTCCTCAGGCCACACTCTGAGCCATCAGAGGTCAGTTCTGAAGCTAAAGGGATGATTGGTACCAGAGTCATGGGAGTTCTTGCCTCTCTGACATGACAAGGAGCAGAGGTGGTTTGCAGGCTCACTGGCCCTTCACCTCCGGGCTGTGCAGTAACCACAGGTATTCAGTGCCACTGATTTAATGACTCTGTTCTCATTTTATTTGCTCTTCCATGACAGAACATTAGCGAGGACTTCCTGGCTGAACACCCACTAGGGTTTGGTGTTCCTCTATTGGCATCTGGGCTCATAACTTTGAGCCATGTCTGTATTCGTCAGTCTCCTTTATTTGCTTCTTTATTTGTTTTAGGTGTGACTAATTCCACAGAGCTCTTGGGTTTATGGCCTTTTCCTGGCTAATTTGTAAACTGCTGTTTTCCGTGAGACATTTAATGTGCGAATTATTGCTCAGCCTCAAAGGGTTTATTGTGTAAGAGGCACAGGGTATCCAGCCAGGGAAGAGGTTCTGGTGGAGAAAAAACATCCAAGAAGACAGAGGAAGGAGGCCCTTCCTCCCAGCTCTGTCCCCAAATTCGCTGCTCAGCAGTCCTGTGACAACAGAAATCACTGCATAACAAAAATACTAGTTCATTTGAGCAGCAAAATGGTTTAGGTATTCCCTTGCCATTCTTTGTAAAGGGTTTCTCTCATGCAGTTTGAGAGTGAGTGACAGGTTTAAGGTTTTAATAGTCAGTGCTGACAATTCCTCTAAAAGGAGTGATCGGCTGCTTAGACATGGGACGGGGAGGAGGCAGGCCTAGCATCAGAATATGAGGACTACTTATTACCTCATTTCACTTGCTCGGGTTGACACAGCCAGTAATGTTGAAACCTAGTTTATGACCTCTAACCACATGCTTTTGGGTACTGGCTCATAGACCTAACAAGTTAGGGGTTTGGAGGGACTAACCATCCCATTTTACCTAGAACTTACACAGTTTTAGCATCAGAAGTCTCACATCTGAGGAATCCCCTCCCAGTTTAAATGGAGGTGCTCTCCCAAATGGGGCTGGGACTTGAATCAAGGTCTGTCCTACCATTGCAAAGCCCTCCTCCTTCTATACCCACGCTTCTCACACTTCCATCCGTGACCACTTGGTTAAAAGGTGATTCTGGCTCAATAGGTCCTGGGCAGGACCCAAGGTTCTGCCTTACTAACAGACTCTGGGTGATGCTGAGGTTGCTGGACCAGGACCACACTTTGAGCAGTGACACTCTAAGCATCGCTTCTATTGGAGATCTGAAGCTCAGTCATCCTTCCAGAGGGCTCCCAAATGGATTCTCACTGTCTGGGCCTGGTACAGCCATCGACCCAGGGAACCCACAAGAACCATGAATGATGGTGCTGCCAGTTCATCAGTAGAGGCTCCAAGTGACTTCTGTTACAGCCCACTCCCCTCTCCACAGACCCCTCTGACCTCTGAGAAACTCTTCATTTCCTCTTGGAGCCTTACCCAGCTGCCCTATTTCCCTGACATTTATTGAGGGACCTCAATGCCAATGTTATTCAGGTATAATCCTAGGAAAGCCATTTAAAGCCTCCCTGCACGGACAACTTCAGACCAGCAGGCTAGTCCCTTTAAGAGCTGGATGAACAGGGCTAGCAGCAGGCAAAACTCAAGTAGATTATTTCAAGGACCTTGTATTTTGGGATCTGACCTAGTCATTATGGTTAGGAATGCTTCTTCTGCTTGTCATTAGATGTATATCTGGTTATAAAGTTAAATTTTGGGGTCCCCTGCCATTCCAGCACCACTGTTCTGGGTATACAGAATGGGAACCATCTGGTTTAAACTTCAATACACTGGAGGTAATGTTGATACTGACATACTTGGTTGGTATGGAGTGCTGGATCTGTTCAACCTATGATCTGACATGGTCCTTCTGATTCAGCCCTGCCTAAGTATTCATCAACAGAGACTGCAGCATATTGTATCTCAAAAGTAATGTGATGTGTGTCTCATATAAAGTGTGGGCTTTAAGGCAGTAAAGACTTGAGTTTAGACTCCACTAACAAGCTGAGCAACCTTACACCAATTGCTTTCTGAGCCTGCGTTTTCCCATCTGTAAGATAGGCTTATTAATATCTATTCAGCACCATGGCGAGAACAGAGGAAGATCATATGTGTAAGATACATAGGAGATAGTAAATACTACCATCAGCACTATCAATTATCGTTATTCTGCCCTCATGCAACTGAGCCTAGAAAGTATTTGGTCTTGGTAGGGTGGAGAGGGCAGATGGGAACCACTAGATTTGAGAATTGCCAGCACAGCCTGGGACAGCCTGGTCAAGGACAGATGTAGAAATGCTCCCGTTTCTCTTCTGTCCTGCTCTCTTGCATATCTGCTAAGAAACCGTGTTGACTTGTCTCTACAGGCACAGGGAGGATTTGGATGGATGACGTCGCCTGCAAAGGCACAGAGGATACGATCTTCCGCTGCAGCTTCTCCAAATGGGGGGTGACAAACTGCGGACATGCTGAGGATGCTGGGGTGACATGCACCAGGCACTGAAAATGAGCACAGCCAAGGTCCAGGCCCTACTGCCTAGCCTCTTTCCTGCATTTCTGGGGCAGGGGAATCGCCTGGGGCTCCCCTGACCACACCTGTTCCCTGCCCAGTCCAGCAGTCCCTTATCCCTGTCCCAGGACCATGGTGGCCTATGGTCATTCTCCTTTTGGACATCTGCTCCAAAGTGTAACTGTGGGGTCTACTGCCTATCTCTCCCTTCCACCAGAGTCCCGCTCGTGAAGCCCTGGACAACTGGATCGCCATTTTGCCCAGCCTCCTAAGCACCATGCATCAGGCCTCAATATCCATGTTCCCTTTGGTCTGTTAGTTACAGATGAATGCTCTTGAGAGTATGTTGAAGACAAATGCCGCCATGGAAATGGGAGAGAAGTATAACAGATCATTCACTTTTCAGATAATTCCCAAATCTTAGGCCAAAAGTTTTGACATCCTTCTTACCAGCAAGAGGCAATACCGAATGATGAATATTCATTCATTTTTTTCTTCTTTACTCTGCACACTTTTGTTAGTTTGGGGGAGTGACATAGAGGAGAGGCCAGCTGTAGGAGAGAGAAGGAAATGCAAGTCACCCGTAGGAATTAACCTGAATTCGGAGAAGCTCGAAGTACTGCTTCCTTCAGAGAGAGTTTGGAGAAGGAGAGTGAGACTAGCATTTATTGAATGACTACCATGTGTGGTACATAGTATCTTGAGTGCTAAATTCATTTATCCACTTTACAGTTCTACAAGACATGTTAGCTTAGGTAAGTAAGACCTTACCTCCAAGGAGCACTCAACTGCCCCATTCACCTGGCTTATAAGTCATAAAATTGAGAATGACTTGAGACCATTGCTTCCACCTGAACCTTTGTGTGTCTTTGCTAGGCGTGAGCAAGAATCCTGGGTGCAAGACCTGAGCGACTAGGTTACATACTCCAAAACCTATGGGGGATGAATGTATGATCAGACATGACTGGCTTCTAGGCCAGCCATTCACATAGGAGCAAAGGTGGTTTGGAGAGGGACCAATACTCTGGCAGTCAGAGTTACAACCAAGTCACCTGTGTCTCAGAGCTGTTTGGAGGTAATGATATTGGACCTTCTTGGCCTCTTTGGGTGTGATCCTGTGGTCAGGAGAACACATGCCCTGATGGGTCCTATAGAAGTGGAAGGAAATGAGGATTCCTTATAATTTATGAGGGAAGAGAAGGCCCTGGGCCTCTGCAAATCCTCTATCTGCACCCCTCTCCTAGTGATAGGAGATCCAGTTGACTTTGTGCTTTTGGCACATAGAGAAGGTCAGAATGGGCCATCTACGTGTTTCAGGACTAAGGAAGCTCCCTGGCAGCAAGGGAGCGCAGACCCACCTCATTTAAGGGAGTCACAAACTCACAGGCCTTGGATATACCATCACCTGTCATATGAGCCTCAGCCTGCCTGGGGAAAGTGACACTTGGGACCCCGCAGGTGTGGGACCAACAAAGTTCCTGGCTGACAACTAAACCAATATGTGTGATTGGTCGTTCTTTTTTAAAAATATGCTTGTTATTCATTAATGTCCTAATGATCAGAGATTCTCCTTCTGACCGATTGCTATGTTTACATAATACGCATGTACTCATGCATTTTTCCCAGAGCCAATATAGGTATGCATATATAAACATGGCACTGTTTACTGCATAGCTCAGCACATTGTAAAGTTTGTATTATAAAAAAGACCACTAAAGGTGGAAAGATGTCACATTGAATAAAATAGATTCCCAAGTTGGTTCTGGCAAAGAACCCAGTTACAGCCCCAATGAAGACTCACATAATATTCTTGGTCTTTTCATTTGGGAAAACACAAGACGTGTTTTATATCAAAAATGATGCTGGTTAGTGTTTGAACCTGAAAATAAAAGTCTACTAGTTTACATTTCTACTTACGAGGACATGGGAATCACCATGGACCTGTATTTCAGGGACTGAAGGAAATTAGGCCTGGCCTAAAATACATCAGACCTTTTGTAAGAAAGAATTTCAATAAAGCTAAAAACATGTCACTGACAAGCTTTGCATCACATTCTTTCTCATGGAAACCCGGTGAAGATGGGGAAGACTGGTGAGAATTGTGTGGCGTGATCATTTCTCAGTGGGGATTGTGGTACAATGGACATCTTATGAGAAGCTGCCTTCTCATAATACTTCTGGAGGGCAATAAACAGCATAGACTAAAAACATGGTGGAACATGATGTGTCAAGAATTGTTTGGTCACCTGAAAAAAGGTCCCAAGCCATAGAACAATAACCAAGATCTCACTTATAATAGAATTGCTTTTATAGTCAATAAAGAAAAAAAACACCGATTTCCTCACATCTCCAGAGTTTTTGCTCCGGGATGCGCTTCCATCCGGAGTTCTATTCACATGTAAGAAGATCATCCAGAGATAAGTACAAGGTCTGTGAAGTCAATGGACCTCATCACCTAATGAGAGGCAGGACTTCCCAGGCTCAGGGCCTGAGTGTGCATGGGGAAGGCCCAGGCCACTGCATAGTTCTGGCTACATACTCATAGCTGGCACTTCTAGGAATACCTAATGGCCCCAGACTTGCTGTGGGCCACAATAATTTGCTAAAGGAAGTCCACAGAAAAGCTGACTTCTGGAATCCACGATGGAGGCATCCTGATTTTCTCCTCTAAAAAGCCTGGTGGTGCCCACCCCCAAATCATTATGGTTCCCATTCTGTAAGCAGCCCCCGTGGAGAGGGGCAGCAGCCTCCCTTTTGCTGCCCTCTCTCATGTCTACGAGGCACTACTAATGCCCTCATCTCAAATGCGTGTGAGGAACAAGCTTTGGGGCCTATGTGTGCTGTAGTTAAACCACCCACTGCAGTGGACTTGATATATGGAAGGGAGTTAGAACTTTCTCTACTATGGGCGCCCTTAGCTTCTTCAGCCACATTGTTTTATAACAGTTATTCTAACATTCCTATAAAAACAAATGTGTGAACCCCTTGTCTTTCTCTTCCTAGAATGGTTTCCCCTCAACCCTTCATAGAACACTCCTCTCCCTTCCCTCCTTTTCCTATTCTTGCCCTTGACCTTTAGCTTTTTGGAACAGAGGTGGGGTTCTAACTGAGTGGAGCTTTGTCATTTATCCCTCTGAGTAGTTCTCTCACTCTGTCTAGAGGGAAGTTACACAATTCCCAGCTCTGTGTGAGCTCTAGTAATGGTGCTTCCTCAGAAGTTGTTCTAGCCAGCCTCGCAGGGTGCACACAGATTGTTGTCGGTGTTCAGCCCACAACTCAAGGGAGCCCTATCCATCTTTCTGGAACTTCCTCTGTGTAGCTCTCTACTTTCGAATCCTGTGCCCTGCGAATTCCAGCCTCCTTGGCCTCCCCTCGCACCAATCTTTGTCTCCTCACCTTGGTGAAATGGCTGGACTCTGGGCTCCCCTCGCTGTGCCTAAGTCGGACAGAAAGCCCGGCCAGGGTGGGCTCACCTCACTTTTTGCCTTTTCTTAAGGATCGTAGTCTTATGCCACCTATAGTACCAGAATTCAGTCCAATGTCTGAAATTATATGTTTCAAGTATTTTGGACAATTTTTTAGTTAGGACCGAGGGAGAATAATTCTGGCAAGTACTCGCTCATGGCCTAAAGTAAAGTTCTTCTCGTGGGTATTTTCTAGTCACAGAAAATCATAAGGGAAGAGACTTTATGGTTAAAATACATACCACGTGAGGATTGGGCAGGGACCAGTTCTAGAAAGAGCATCTTCACGCGGGGAGGGGGCTTCCCCCTCACATCCTTTCATGGCCCCCACCCACTAAGACTCCTTTCAAAGGTCAGCCACCGGGGTGTTGCTTGTTTCTCCTTCATACTGGCTGAGTTAAGCTAAGGATGAGCAACAGAGAAATAATATCGGGAAAATGCAAACAGCTTTCGAACAGATAAATCTCCAAAACAGAAGTCTTAGACCCTTCGATAACTACTTGAGTTCTTGTCCCAAAGAGCTGGTAAGAATGTCCTGGCTCCCGGCCTGACCCGCATCCCTCTCAGCCGCACCTATGTCCACACCATGGGTGTTTTCTTATTTCCCATCTTGCATTCTCCTCAGCACGTAGAAAAGAATGTGCTGACTCCGCCGTCTGCCAGGGCCGCAGTCATGAGGAAGCGTTCTGGGTCTGAGGGACGGACCTTATCCTTCTGCAACGGACTGATTCGGATCCGTTTTAGTGGGCATAGTGAATCACCTTTCTCTCTCTATCCCCACAGGGGAATGGTTTTGCCCTTCTTTCATTCGTGTGGCCATTTAATAAGTAGTATTGAGTGTCTGCCATGTGCAAGGCCCCATAACTTGGAACAGGAGATACGGTGGTGGACCAGACTGAGCTGGTCCCTGCCCTCGTGAAACTTGCATTCCAGCTCTTATCCTTTTGACAGGATTCCGCATGGCAATAAGCACACATGAACAATAATATACGACAACAGGAAATACCTAGGTAAAAGGAACAATAGACAGTGGCTGCTTCTTAACCTACTTATACAAAACACAAATAACTCAGTTGTTTAAAAATATTTGTAAAATATCATCTTCATCGCTAGTGAGTTAACAACCCGTGGCTCTGGTTTTATAAATAATCAATAATAGGAAAGGGGGATAATTAAACACTACAAATATAAGTACATTCATTCAAAATGGTGTTAGTGGCTCATGTGACAGAAACAATAGCTAACGTCCCCTGAGCTTTTACCGTGTGACAGGCTCTCAGGGCTTTAAAGAATGAACTCCCTGAATCTTTTTAACCCTGGTTCTGTTCTAACCATCCCAGTTCTGTGAGGGTGGAGGGGAGACTCAGGCACCGAGAGGCTCATATAGTAAAGGGGGAATTTAGGACTTGAATTCAAGAAATCTTGAACACTACACTCTGTGTAACACAAGCAGTAATAGAACCAGAATTCCAAAAGGTTAACTGAGGAAAGAGGAAGTGGAGATCATAGGTCAATTATGGTAGAATACAAAATATTCGAGCTCTTGAGTCTTATTAATATGCCGACAAAAATAAACAGCTCTGTATTCAAATGACCCAATGCACCACCTATAGAGCGAACCCATAGAGGGTGAGACCAATCGACTCAGAACAGACTCAGAACAATCGGGGACTCCTCTGACTCACAACAGACTCTTTCTAGAGGCTGCTGATGCCTCCTTCCCCGCCAACTTGGAAAGTTCTCAGCTTTTTGACAGCATTTGAAGGAGTCAGGCAAAGGTGATGTTATGAAGCTCCTAGGATCTGCTACCTCATAGGAGGAGTCCCTCTATGATCCAGAATACTTTGGGCTTTGTTTCTCTTCTCATATTCCTCAGCACCTTTGGCCTTTCTGAAATCATTCCTAAAATCTCTCTTAGCAAAATAATTCAAAGTGAATCATTTTGAGTATAATTTCTTCCCTCCTGAAAATCATTTTGACATATTTATTTATTGTGAATCACAAGTTGGACTGAGGAGGAAAGCGTTTGACCTTTGGAGCTGTAGAACCTTGTGTGAAGAAGAATGTCAAATAGGTCCCACAATGCACACCAATCACAGCAAATGAGACAACAGTTCCTGGATCAAGACTGAGAGTCGCTTGCTATTTATGCTGAATTTATTTCCTAAGTTATCTAGTTATAGTCCGACAGATATCTTATTCCTTCCAAGTGTTTCTGAGCCATAGTGATACTTGAACAAAGAAAACTGGAGAATTAAGAAACATAAACGACTATGTTTTGAGATCCTTCTTGGCTAGCTTAGTATGGGGCAAGGGAGGGCAAATTGCAGGTCGCGGGTCTCCACATTTACACAAGCAGGAGTGCAACAGAGGGCATGTGTTCAGACTAGGATATAAGGTTGAATGGTGGGGAAAGAGGTGATTTACCAAGGAAATCAAAACAGGAGCTGGGTTTGTTAGAAACCAACAAATTCAACTTTTTTGGGAGCTTTCTCTGAGGACTCAGAGTTCCAAGCTGGGGACCAGAAACTTCAGATTCTGTTATATGCATATCCCCAGAGAAAGGTGATTAGAATCAGGGATCTTATAAATAGTGCGAGCCCTCTCTTACTGCCAACTTCCTATCTACAATTCCGAGCATCAGTATCTTCTGATGGCAAGATTCTACTGTCCAAGAAACAGAATGTTTGATTATGTCATTTTGGCAGTTGTTGCAAATATTTGGTTGATCAATCTTGTTGGATGTTTTGCCTTCATTTAGGGTCATCTCCCATCAGGTGGCCAGTGATACTGCCTTAGGGTGGGCCTTTGTTAGAATGACACTGCCAATATAAAATCCAAAAACATTAATTTTCTACTCATTCTAATAAATGTAAAACCAGAAGTCTTTATTAAAACAGTTACACAAATGGCATTTGCTATTTTACTAAAATGATGACCATATGAGCAAGATTTGATTGAATACCAAGCCAAGTACTTACTTCTCCATGTGTTATAATGTCCATTCCAACTCAAACTTTTTACACAAGCTGGATTTGAAGATTCTATTGTAATTCCTTGATATTTTTTAGAGTCCAAAGCCCTGCGCGTATGGTCTTGGGGGCATCAGACTAGCTTGGCATCCAAAATCCTTTGCAACTTTGCAATGGTCACTCTGAACATTTGCGTTGTTACTAAATTATTGTCTCTCAGCCCCAGACACATCCTGATACCCAGTTCCCGACACTTTGTGATACTCTGCAAACCACACTTCTGCTTTGGACTTCCTGTTAGGCTCTACACGTTCCTACACGTTAGGCAGCTCTAGAGGGATAATGAGGCTGAAGACGGAGAAGGGCTGGGTCCTAACTCTCTGCTCCTCTCTGCTGCGGCAGAGACAATGCTTTTCCCTCCGTGAGCTTTCCCTGTTTGCTTGAAGTTTCCGTAAGCATCATCCCAGCAAGACATCTTCCTGGAGCATCTGAGGTGCCTTCGTGTAGCATCAGCTGGATCTAGGCTGCAGTTTTCCCAGCACTGAGGAACCAGTCTCATCATGTCCTCTCAGAGACACCCGCACCCGCCAGCCCCACCTCCCCCCCCCCCCCCCCCCCCCCCCCCCCCCGCAAGCTCGGCAGGGCCCTTCCTCTACATTATTTCCTTAGTTTTCTTGGTCTTTTCAACTGTAGGGAATTGTAGTTGCTTTGTATAGTTGCTACCGCTGTAACCTCACAGAGTTCTCATTTCGCCCTTTCAGTTATCTAGCGAACAGTTTTTTTCTATTGAATTTTCTCTCAAATAACTAGTATGTTTTTGCCTTCTGGCTGGACCCTGACCGATATAGCGTTGAAGCTTGTCAAGTCATTGCTGGGAACTCTCTTGTTCAAAGATAACTACCAAAGGCCGCCAATTCTTCTAGAACGAGTCATATTTTAAACACTTAAACAAACAAGCAAAACCCCAAGGTTTTGAAAAAAAATCAATAAATAAAATCGGCTCTACACTTACTTAAAATTAAAGATAAAAAAACGGAAATTTAGTAAGTACTGACGACTGAGTCATAAGCCTTAAAACAATTGTGGTCGTGCCCACTCTTACTCATAGCCTGTCATGAATAAACTCCTAATCCAAACCCAGTCATACACCATATAATGACATAGGTTAGTTTTCTCATTTTATAGATAAAGTAAGTGACCCTCAAGAAACATACGACGAACCCCATGGTGACACAACCAGTAAGTGGCAGAATTGGGACTTAAGCTTATATCTACACCTAAAGCTGTGCCATATTGCCTCCACAAGCCGGATGGCATGAATCCACTCCTTCTCAGAGTAAATAGAGTGAGTTAATTCAAATTGAATACATATGGTCCAGTTTGAGAACATGGGAAAGTGAGCATTAAAAATGAAGAAAGCAGCATTCTTTGCTTCCAGGAAGCTCTCAGTCTAGTGGGAAAGAGATAATGACAATGTTGTATTAACTAGTGCATCTCAGAGAAGTAGAATAAATTACAGTGGGGGTGAGGACTAACTTTTCTAGAGTCGGTGTTATGGGCAGTGACCCTGGACAAACGTCACTGCTAGATCTTCTTTAGCGGTCAGTAATTGACTCTGCTATGGAGTATCAAGAAGGTGGAATGTGGGTCAAAAAAAAAAAAAAAAGGAAAAGAAAAACGAGAAAGAAAAGGAAAGTATATTTATCGAATATCTAATACTTGCTAAACACTGTGCTAGGTGCTTCACTTATTCTGCCTTACTTAATCCTTACAGCCTTCCTATGAAGAGTAAATTACTATTAGTCCCATTTCAAAAAAAACTCAAGCTCTGAAGACTTAAGTAACTTGCCTAGGGTCATGTAGCTACTAAGGGGTACAGTTGGGATTTAAGTTCATGTCTGGACTAAGGCCATGGCCAAAGGTGTGGAGATGAGGGTTCAGACATGAGAGATTTAGATAGCGATTACTTAACCTATGATGCTTCTGACTCTTCATAAGGTGAAATGAGAGATGGAAAGTTTATAAACATGCCACCTTGTGCCTCATCTGTGCCTTGGACATGCTGATGATGCTTGCACATTGTGTTTGTCACAAAGAAAGGACATAGGAATTCCTTAGGATGAGAAATTAGATTTATGCCCTCACTGACATTTGTATTATACAGTTAGGAGTAGGGAGCCCTATCCTGCTCTTCAGGACTCTTTAGCAAATCAGGTAATATCTGTCAACCTATGGTTGTGTCCTACTCTTACTCATAGCCTGTCATGAACACACCCCCAATTCAAATGCAGCCATGTGCCACATAATAATGTTTAGGTCAATAACACTGCATATATGACAGTCGTTCCATAAGATTGTAATAGAGCTGAAAAATTCCAATTGCCTAGTGATGTTGTAGCTGTCATAACACCATAGAGCAACACATCATGCACATGTTTGTGGTGATGCTGATGTAAATAAATCTACTGCACTGCCAGTCATATAAAATTATAACACATACAACTATGTATAGTACATAATACTTGATAATGATAATAAATAACTCTTACTGGTTCATATATTAGCTATACTATACTTTTATTGTTATTTCAGAGTGTATTCTTTCTACTTATAGAAAAAAGTTTGCTGTAAAAACTATGCATGTTATACTGGCAGCAGCCTTATACATCTCATATTTACTTCATCTTTTGATTGCATCGTTTTCTCTGTGCTTGACTTAATCCTGTGTTGCTGTACTCATCATGGCCCCTAAGTGTACAAAATCTACTGCCAATGTTGCCAGCAAGAGGCCATGTCAAGTGATTGAACTGGAGACAAAATTCAAAATGATTAAGGACTACGAAGGTAGAAAATTGGTGATGGTTATTGCTTGCCAGTCAGACAGTCCCATTCCACTATAGCTACGATCTTCAAGAACAAGAACAAAGTGACGGAAGCTGTTAAAGGATCGACTTCATTGAAAAATGAGTCTAACAAAATTTTGAGAAGGGTCTATATCAAACATGGAGAAATATCAAATGACCTGGATTGGAGACCAGACACAGCTGTGTCTCTCTCAGCACCATGATGATCACTGCCAAAGCAAAAAGTTTGTTTTCAATGTTGAAAGAAAAGGCTGGACCAGACTACAATGTTGAATTTACTGCTAGCTCTGGGTGGTTTAAATGATTCAAGAATCATTATTTATTACATAATGTAAATGTGATTGATGAGTCTGCAAGTGCTGATGTGAAGGCAGCTGAGGAATTTTTGGAAACTCGAAATAAGCTGATTGTGGAGGAAAATAACTCACCAGAACAAATATTCCATATGGGGAAAACCTCTTTATTCTGGAAATGGATGCCTGAAAGGACTTTCATCCGTAAGGAGGCCAAGTCAATGCCAGGTTTCAAGGATTTTAAGAATAGGATAACAGTCTTACTTGGGGGCAATGTTGCAAGCTAAAAATGGAATCCCTTTGAGATCTGGCATCATGAGAATCCCTGGGCCTTCAAGTATATCAATAAGCACATGCTGCCAGTGGATGACCCAACTCCTCCACCAAGATGCCTTCCTGAATTGCTATGCAAGTGAAATAGAGAAGTACTGTTTGGAGAATAACACACTTTTGAAGATTTTGCTTGTTTTTGATAATGCTCTGGACACTCTCCTTTTATTGATGGTCTCCATCCCAATATCGAAGTGGTATTTTTCCCTCCACACACTACCTCTTTGATCCAAAAGTGGATCAAAGATTTATAGCAGCTTTTAAGGCCTGCTACCTGAGCAGGACCTTTACCCAGGCTATTGCTTCAACTGGGGAAGACACTGAGAAGACACTAATGCAACTCTGAAAAGATTTCGATATCTATGACTGCATCAAGAATCCTGCTTGGGCTTGGGGTAATGTCACAAAGATGTATATGAATGGCATCTGGAAGAAAACACTCAAGAGGTTTGTCCATGACTTCAAAGAATTTGCCACGGGTGAAGAGGTTGCAAAAATCAATAAAGCTGTGGTTGGGATGGCAGCCAACTTGAGCCTGAGTGTGGATGAGGATGACACTGAGGAGCTCCTCGGGGTGGTTCCTGAGGAGTTGACTAATGGGGAGTTGTTGGAACAGCAACAGGAATGCATAGCTGAAGAAGAGGCAAGAGAAAAGGAAACTGCAGAAAAAAAAATAAAGGGAAGAACCGCCAAGAGAATTCACACAGTGAACTGTTTAGCAGAAGTTTTTGCAAGCTCCTTAAAAAGTTTGAAAACATGGACTTCAACACCAAAAGTATCCATTAATACAGAGAAATGTTCATGGTGCATTATCTGCTTACAAGCAAATCTATAATAAAAAAAAAAAGAAAGAAATCAAGTAAGTTACCATGGACCTATTTCCGAAAACAGTGACATCTCCTCAGGAAGAGCTTCAGACAGGTCCTTCTTCTGAAAGTGTTCCCGAAGAAGGCATTGTCATCATAGGAGACGACAGCTCCATTAGTGTTAGACCTTCCAGTGGGACAGGAGATGGAAGTGGAAGACAATCCTAACCGTGTGTCATCCTTGAATAATATGTTTGTTGGTATTTTACTTTTTAACAACAAAAAAAATTTAAGTAAAAAAATAAATTTAATAGAAAAAAAACTGAGGGGAGAGGAAGATAGATGAGGTAAAAGGGGCCAAATATGTGGTGACATGAAAGAATGAAAAAAATAAAATGAAATAAAATAAAGAAAATAACTTATAGAATAAGGATATAAAGAAAGAAAATATTACTGCGCGGCTTACAATGTGTTTGTGTTTGAAGCTAAGCGTTATTACAAAAAAAGTTAAAAAATCAAAAAGTTTATAAAGCAAAAAAGTTACAGTAAGCTAAGGTTAGTTTATTATTGAAGAAAGAAACATATTTTTGGAAATTGAGTGTATCCTGAATGTCCAGTGCTTCTAAAGTCTACAGTTGTGTACAGTAATATCGTAGCCTCCACGTTCACTCACCCCTCACTGTCTCACCCGGAGCTCCTTTCAGTCCTACAAACTCCACTCATGGTAAGTGCCCTCTACAGGTGTATCATTTTTTAATCTTTTATACTGTATTTTCACTATACTTTTTCTTTGTTTAGATATGTTTAGATACTTACCACTGTGTTACAATTGCCTACAGAATTCAGTACAGTAACGTGCTGTAGAGATTCATAGCTTAGGAGCAACAGGCTATACCATATGGCTTAAGTGTGCAGCAGACTATACCATCTAGGTTTGTGTAGGTGCACTCTACATTGCTCAAACAATGACAAAATCACCTAATGACTCATTTCTCAGAACATATCACTGTTGTTAAAACACCACATGACTGTACTTCTGCAAACCTGTCTTAACTCTTCCTGTCGGGCTATCTTTTGGTCTATACAGAATCCAACTCAGATGAGCATCCAAAAGCCCCCTCTTTTTATGTCTGCTTATTTTCTTCCTTTCTTACCCCTTTGTCTACCCGCCAGCCCCCTCATGGACCCAGCTCCATCATGCTGCTGTTTCATGGGCCCAGGCTCTGTCCTGGATGGCAGTGGTCAGTCCTTACGTTCTGCAGGGAATGCATCTATGATACCAACAAACCTCTATTGTTTCTCCTGATTGTTTCTCAGCATATTGGTGTGAGGCTAATTGATCCCCTTCCCTCCAGAAAGGATAATAGGGAGGAATGAAGGGGAGGGAGGTACTGAAAACTCTATCTTGCCAGAGAAACGGTTCCAAACGATGTCCTGCTTTTAAGTTTCTTAATTTGTCCAATGACAGGAAGTAACACATTCAAATGTTTATTGAGCCCTTCCCTTGTACAGGCACACTGCTACGTGATGGAGACACAAGTTATAAAAGACAGTTTGTTCAAGCCTCAAAGACACACACTCAAACTGGCTCCCCTAAAGGATTTCATGCAAGTCACTCACTACCTGGTCTAATCAGCTGTAGCCCAGCTAGAGAGTCCACAGTCACACGCAGATTTCCCTGCCTTTGTGTTACAGGTTGTGGGCAGGATATTTGTCTTGGGAGCAATAGGAAGTAGGTGATATTAGCACCTTTAGACACTGTGTCTGCCCTCAAGGCGCTCTCAGTTTAATAGAAAGATAGACAAAGAAAGCGGCAATACCGAACTTTGCTAAGTGTAATGGTCAAGATAAGCATAGGCGTTACAAAGGCACGAAGGAGGGACACCTAACTTAGATGGAGGGTGAAAGAAAATTTTCTAAGAGTGCTAACCCTTGAGCTGAATCTTGAGGGTGAGCCCAAGGAGCTACATCAGAAGGGCAAAAACTAAAAACGTGGAGGATACCAAGCGTGAATGAGGCTCGGGGGGACTTGTGCACTGCCGTGTGAGTGCTGATATAGCTATTCCGATGAACATTCTGGCAGTATTTAGTCAAATTAAATATGGCTAAGTCTATGACCAAACAATCCCACTCCTAGGAATGCATGTCAGAGAAATGCGTGTCAAGGAATCGGATAAATAAAATGTGGCGGGTGCCTGCTTTATAATCTAAGGCAAAGGAAGCAATGAAATGTGTGTGAGTGTGTGTGTGTGTGTGTGTGTGTGTGTGTATAAAGAAAATAAGAGAATATTATAAACAACTTTATGCCAATGCATTTTTTAAGTAGGTAAAAATTTAAGTAGATAAAAATTTAGATGAGACGAGAGGGCCCCTAAGGTCCAGTTCTTTTCTGGAAGGGCAGACACTGAGGTTTCTGTAGGGTGGACAGCTTCAAAATACGCTTCGTAGTCCATTTCTCTGTAGTTTTACTGGGTAACAGGCCAAAGAGCTTAAGGGAATTTGAAAGGCAGAAGAGAAGAGTAAACATAAGTAAATGGGGGGAAAATAGCTTGATGTAGTATTTCCCTCCTCTTCAAAAAGAACATTGTTGGCTCTCTGGTGACATCTTCAGGCTAATGAGAGAATGGGAACCGAAAGCTTTAGGGAAAGAACACAAAATGTCTAGGGCCAAAATCAACTCGATTTCTAAAGCCAGGTATAATGTGCATATGAATCACGTGGGGATTTTGTTCAAACATAGATTCTCATTCAGTAGGTCTGGGGTGAGACCCAAGAGCTTGCAGGTCTGTCTCCCAGGCGATCCTGCAAGGATGCTTGGTCACAAGCATTTGTTGAGTAGCAAGGCTGTAAGGGACTTTCGAAGAAAGAGTGTCAGAGGGGGACAGGATGTTAGAAGTCATCTTGTTCAACTTCCTTATTCTACAGGTGAGGAAGCTGAGAACAAAATGAGAAGGCAGGAACCATCACAATGTAAATAATGTAGAACGTTTCCATTCTCTCAGCCTATCTTTCTTGTCTGTAATAGCTCACTATGTGAGCTCAGAGAGGCTTTCCAGCTCTAATATTTAACGATGATATCACTTACACAAGGCCCCACTGCTTAGATGGAGCAGTGTGGGCCTGGCTTAATCTCCTCCGATAAACTCAAGAGATCAGGTTGGATGGCAGAGGCCACTAAAGAATGATCTGATCGCCAAACGCCTTGGGCATGAAAATGGCTATTTTGTACAATGGATATATATATATATATATAAATATATATATATATATATATATATATATTTTTTTTTTTTTTTTTTTTTCCTGTTTCTCCTTGACCTGCTGCTGGCTGGGGAGGTAACCAGTTCTAGATGAGGTGGAAGATGTTCCTGGTTTCTAAATGAAATTGATATTTCCCAGAGGGTAAGAGCCCAGTCCAGATTGCTGAAGGGGAGACAAGGTCAGAAATCACCATAGGTGCTTCCAGCTGTCATCTCTGGCTACAATAACAAAAAAGGCCAACTCCCAAAACAGTCACTCCACCCCATCATCTGCCAGGGTACCGGGGGTTGCCTCAAGCCTGACTTTTTCATTCCCCAGAGTATCCACTCTCCCAGGTTCTACAGAAACCCACCCCTCCCTATGCCACAATTTCTCCCTGCAGCTAGGCTATGGGGTAAACAAAGAGAACTATTAATTTTTAATTCAAGGACATTTAGAGACAAGTTCAGCTAACTGTCAACTCCATTAGGTGTAATTGGCCCAAGATTTGGAATGAATTACCTTGAAAAAGCAGCTGACAATGCACCTTATAATCCAGGGCCTTGGAGTGAATTACCCCCAAACCACAATTAATTGGCAGAATATGGAAATAAGCACTGACTCATGGAATTTATTAACGCTACCATCTGAAGTAATGGTTAAGCTATAGGAATTTAGAAATGCAGAAATTGACACTTGCGTGTATGATCTGGCGTAGGGTAGTGGAAAATTCCTCGAACTGGGAAACAGAAGATAAGGGCTTTCTTTATCCCTGAATCTGCCACTTACTGAATATGTGTCCTTGGGCAAGCTGTTCAGCCTCTCTGAGACTCATATTCCTGCATTTGTTAAATGAAGAGGCTGCATTAGATGATCTCTCGATTCCTTTCCAGTTCCAATATTTTAGGACCTCAAAACCAATATAGCCTAAGGGAAAGTTCGCAATTTCTGCAGAAGAAAAATGTTGCTAGCAAGTTGTCTCTTGTACCTAAATATTGTACACAGAAGTGTCTGTTCTGCTTGGGAACTGTTTGCACAGCTAGTTGCTTGTCATCTAGGACCTCGATCATATTCTGCATTGTTTCCTCAGCAAGTACCACTGTGTTTGGCACATAGCAAGACCTCATAAATGTTGATAAGTAAATGAAGAGTTGAGTTGTGATTTAGAAATGTTGAAATTCTGGCAAGGCTTAAGAAGATAATTTCCTTGATCCTACTTCCAGTTACTATTCTGTCTCCTCTTTCAAGCCAAATCTTAAGAGATGAACTATTGACTATTTCTTCACTTCCCACTTTCTCCTCAACATGTTCCAATCTGATATCCACCCCTTTAGGGACCCTGAAATGTCCTAAGCTTCCCAATGACTTCTGTGTTGGTGTGATATTGTGACATATGTATATTTGGTCTTGATCCCTGGTTCCTGGAACAGAGCTCCTGAAACCCTTGTAACTTTCTGAGTGATAAGGATGAGAGGGAGTTTTGTTTATGATTCATAGTAAGTCCCCTCTAACCACCCTTGAGCTTATGCTAATGAATAACTCTTTGAGGATGGGGGCTGGCTACCATAGGAACCAACCATTTCAGTAGAAGGTTGGAACTTTCGGCCTACTCTGATCTCTGGAGAGGGAAGAGAAGGTAATCACCAATGGCCAATAATTTAATCTATCATGCCTATATAATAGAATTTCCATAAAATCCTAAACAGTGGATTGGGAGAGCTTCTGGGTGGGTGAGCACATGGAGGTGCTAGGAGGGTGGTGCCCCTGGAGAAGGCATGGAAGCTCTTTGCTTCTTCACCATACCTTGCTCTATGGATCTCTACCATTTAGCTGTTCCTGACTTATATCCTTCATAATAAACTGGTGATCATAAGTAAAGTGTTTCCTTGAGTTCTGCAAGCCATCCTAGCAAATTACCAAACCAGAGGAAGGAGTCGTGGGAACCCCTGATTTGTAGCTGATCAGTCAGAAATACAGGAGGCCCAGACTTGCGATTGTCGTTTGAAGTGGGGCAGTCTTGTGGGATTGAGCCCCTGACCTGTAAGGTCTGCATTAACTCCAAGTAGTGAGTGTCAGACAGAACTGAATTAAATTCTAAGCCACCCAGTTGGTGTCTACAGACAATTGGAAAAATGTTTGGTGTGGGAAAACCCACACATTTGGTGTCAGAAGTATTATAAATAGATAAACAGTTTTCCTTTAGTTGGTAAACCAGATGGGCCCTTTGTAGTGTTTATTGCTATGGTTGGAGTTTTTGTGCCCTCACTCCCCCACAATTCATATATTGCATCCTAATACCCAATGTGATAATGTTAGAAAGTGGGGGCCTTTGGAAAGTGATCAGGTCATAAGGGTGGAGCCCTCACGAATGAGATTAATGTCCTTACAAAAGAGATCCCTCAGAGTTCCCTGCCCCTTCTACTACATGGGAATACAACGAGAAGTCCACAGCCCGGAAGAGGGCCCTCACCTGACTCTGCTGGGACTCTGACCTGAGACTTCCAACCTCCAGAACTGTGAGAAAGAAATTTTTGTTGTTTATAAGCTACCCAGTGTGTGGTATTTTGTTATAGCAGCCTAAAGGGACTGAGATGGCTGGTAATGACAAAATTAGAATAAGAGATTTGGGGCTTCTAATCCAACAGCTTGCCTTAATCTGATCAGGCTGCTATAGCAGAATACACTGGATAGCTTAAATAATAAACAGTTATTTCTCACAGTCTGGGAGTTTAAATAATAAGCAGTTATTTCTCACAGTCTGGGAGTTTAAGATCGAAGTGCCAGCACATTCAGCGTCTAGTGAGGGCCTGCTTCCTGGTTTGTGGACAGCTACCTTCTTGCTGTATGTTCACATAGCCTTTTCTATGTATGTGCTCATGGGGAGAGGGAGAGAGAGAAGGAGAGGGAGAGAGAGAGAGAGCGAGAGATAGACCTCTTCCTTTTCTTATAAGAGCACTAATCCTATCAGGAGAGTCCCATTCTCATGACCTAATCTAAACTTAAACATCTTCTGAAGACCCCGCCTCCAAATACATTGGGGCTAGGGTTTTAACATGAGTTGGGGGCAGGGAGAGGGACACAAACATTCAGCCTGTAACATACCCTATTCTGTGAACCAAACTACCAATATGTATAAGCAATCATTACCACAGAAGTCAGATTCATGAATATTATACCAGTTCATACAATAAAAGTAATTCAGAATTGACCTTGTTCTAACAGAAATGTAAAGCTGTGTCATCACCCCCCACATTGGACCCAGTTTCATTATTCCCCACTCACCACTTCATGCTAGTAAAAGATGGCATCATATCTTGAAGCAGAAAGGCTACTCTGAACTACCTTCAGCTGTCATACCACTTGTCTGAACCATTTAAACCTTCCTCAGCAGAAGGCAGAGAGTCAGAGTGTCTATATTGCAAAATTCCAGAGGATAGAATAGTCTATGGGCTGGTTCCCTGAGAGCAGTGGTACCCAACCTTTTTTGGCACTAGAGACTGGTGCTCCTATGAGAATCTAATGCCTGATGATCTGAGGTGGAGCTGAGGCATTGATGTGAGCACTGGGGAGTGGCTGCAAATGCTTTGCTCCCCTGCTGCTTACCTCCTGCTGTGCGGCCCAGTTCCTAACAAGCCACTGACGTGGTCTAGGGGTTGGGGGACCCCTGCCTTAGAGTTCTACAGTGTACAGCAAGCTTAGCTATACACTAATTCAGAAAAGAGCTTTTGCTCTTTCAAAAGGTCTAATCTACTTTCTGATTCTATAAATTTGCCTAATCTAGACCTTTCTTATAAATGGACTCATACAACATGTGGTCTCTTGCGACTGACTTCTTTCACTTAGCTTAACATTTTCAAAGTTTTCCAATGTAGTAGCATGTATGGGTAGTATGTACTTCTTTTTTCAAAATCAGTGAATAATATTCCACTGTATGGTTATATCACATTTGGTTATCCATTCATCAGCGGAAGGATGTTTGGGTTGTTTCTGCCTTCAGGTTATTATGAATAATGCTGCTATGAATATTTGTGTACAAGTTTTCGTAGGGACATATATCTTCATTTTGGGGGAGAATATATACTTGTGCGAAATAGCTGGGTCAGATGGTAAATCTATGATTAAACTTTTGAGGAACCGCCAAACTGTTTCCCAAGGCAGCTAGCTATACCACTCTATATTTCTAGTAGCAGTGTATGAAAGTTCAGATTTCTCCACAACCTTGCCAACACATAGCTGGGCCTGATGAAAAATTCTTGTTGCCTGCCCCTCCCAGGGAGATGCCATATCCCTTAAGTGAGAGCTGGGGGAAGAGGGAGCCCTGTGTTCTTGGCTTTACCTGCCTGGAATGGAGTTTCTGTCACCTTGAGCTGGGAGTAGGGAGGGAAGGAATGAGTCATGGTTCAAATGCTACAGACTCTCACTATTCTTACTAAGTTTTACTAGATTTTCTTGAATAAATATATTTTTTTAATTTGCTATATGCCCTCAGGACAATTTCTAGAGATTTGAAAAAATTTTTTCACTAGTTTGCTTGTTTTGCTGGAGACTGCCAAGTTCTCGATGCTGTCATTCCAGAACTGGAAATCTAAATATTTTGTTTAAAGCTGCTGAGATTGTGGTAATTTGTAACGCAGCATAGAAAATTATTACACAGAGAATTAGTGTTCTATAAACTTTACTTTGAGAAACATCGCTATAGGCCGAGCATTAGAATAAATTGAGAATTAGATTAAGTTGAAAGTGATAATATTTAATGATTAATGGAAAATATATAGACTGCACCTATTTCAACTGTGAAATATTTTTACATATGATTTTTAAAAGAAGGGTATATTTCTCTCATTTGAGAAATTATGCATGGCCAAAGCTGCCCCCATCATCTTGTGCCAGTGTATGTTAATTACCGGCAAATGTGTTTTAGAATGTTAAAGAAGCCAATAAATTCCATACTTTTGAGTTTCACTGATCAGTTAATTTCCAAAAAAAAAATATGGAAGACTGTTGTAAGGTTGCCTACTTTTAATATTTGCTATCTAAGAACATCTTTGAAAAACCATCTACACAAACCATCACCATTTCACATCTGAGAGTGTATTTAATCATCAATAAAAAAAAGGTCATAATCGCAGGATTATAAAGGGTAATTTTTTAAATTGAATGCATTTAGCCTTCTAAAATGTCATTTATTCCTCTTATTTTACTCTTTTTATGTTAGACCTCTGGAAACTTTATTACAGAGTAATTAGAAAATTGGCATTTTGGAACTATCAAAATTTGCAAGCAAAACAAATAAAAATGGCAAACTTAATTAGCTTCCTTGTTTTGGCAAGGCACCCCTTCCCCATTTGTACATTTTGGATGAAGCTAAGACTTAATTTCTGTCAATATATAAAAATCAAAATGCTGAGTGAATATTCACTTTACCAAAATACTTAACAAGCATTCCTCTAAATGTATAGCTATCATAGTATACTATAACTATACCTGTATTACTTTTTACATTTTTATACTTTCTTGTTAAAGAAACTTGGAGAAATAGAGGAATTTAAAAATAATTATGTACACTGACATTCAGCCATAGAGATTAAGCATTTTTAAAATCATGATATATTGAATGGGGAAGTAGGATTAGGTAGAGAAGTCAGATTTACACAACAATTTTCAGGAACACAGCTATTTTGTAAAATAAGGAACACTTAAGTTCACTATTAACATAATTTAAGGTTAAATCCCAAGATACTTTTTTGTTGTCATAATACATCTCTGAGAATTCTTCTGGCCTTAAAGAGCAGGGCAGCTGCTCTGAGCTTCATCCAACTTAGACTAATTTCTCTATAATTCTTTATATAGCCAATGAAGTCTCTGGAGCCTTCTTACTGTGATTAAACGCTAGCAAAGGCCTTGCCAAAGCCACTTAGCAAAGAACTGGCATTGTAGGTTTCCAGTAATTGAGTGGCCACAGGCAGTCATAGCAAAGATCAGAATCAAATTCTGTGGAAAATATGTCACATTTGAAAAAAAGATCAGCGATCATTTTTGGCATTGTGGAAACTGAGGTCGAGGGGTCCCCTACACTGTGTTTGCTGGAGGTAAATGGAATGTATCACTGTGCCTCCTTTTCCATTTAATTCCATGTTGCCCCTCCAGAGAAGCATAAGAATTATTTTTCTCTTCCTATTTTCCTCCTCACAAGAAAAATCAGGTAATGCATTCATCCCACAAATTATTTAGAAGATGAGGAGTAACTGAGGCAAACCGAAATATCTTCCAAAACAAATAACGAAGGTGTCTTTCTTTTTCTCTTTCTTGGAATATAATATGTTTTGAAATAAATAATAATTCTGGCCAAAATGTCCCCCCTAGATTATAGGGTGGGAAGAAAAGCTCATATTCCATCAAGCCAAAGGGAGATCTGGGTTGATGACATTCCATGCTTCACAGACAGACCAGAATAGTCTTTTCCTAAAGATTTCTTCCTGTTTGAAAAGGTCTACCTGCATTAAAGTCGGCATATTTAGGGCCTGCTCAGCTGTAAGGGTTTCTGATGCAGCTTACAGCTGACAGCAACATCACCTGGGAATCAGCTCAGGGTTCAGCTTGGTGATGAGTCAGCCAGCAGCAAAATTAAAAACTAAGAGAGGACTCTACTCCTAACAGAATCAGAAAGTCCAGATCTACCAGACATGTGTTGAAACTAAGGATCTTCAAGGGAGCACAAGTTTAGGATTTAAAATGTAAATGATGCGGTGATTGCCAGGGAATATGCAAGGTCAAGTCAGGGACTGAGATTAAAGAAAAAGTGTTATCCCAGCATGTCTTGGTCTGACCCATCTTGTCATAAGCAAGAACAAGAGAGAGTAGTTCTCTTCCATAAATATTTACTATGGAGTAATGAAGTCTATATTTGGACCAGGAATACAAAGATAACGGAAAGATTTTCAGAGCTAAAAATGGTAGACTGGATATATGTGCCTTCTTTCACTTCTTCTCAAAGCCCTTGTGAAACAAGAACGAAGTGATTTTGTCTTTTAAAGGCATAAACCTACAAGAATGGGCTAGCAGAAGAAAGGACAAAAGCAACATTTTTGAAACTGAAAAGATGGAGGACAAGAGGTGAATGACTTACAGATATGAAAAGGCTGAATATTAAATGTGAAGTGAAGAAGGCTATAGAACTCCCACAAAAGCTTAAGACTCAGAGGCAGTAGCCGCTTTTGGCAGTTGGGGGAAGGTATGGCTAAAACTAGAGGATTGGTTGAAAGTCTGTTCAAGAAACAGCAACCAAACCAGAAGTAATGATCATCCCTAACACCCAGGTTGTGGTCTTAAAATGTCATTTCCTGCTTTAAAAAGAAAAACGTGGGGACTTTTTGAAGAAATGGCTGATACCAAGTCTGGAGCAAGAAATGTACAAGACGAGTATGAAGTATCTTGTCATATCAATTAAAAATGAAGCTATCAAATATGATTAAGATCAGGTAAACAAGATTCAGAAGCTGATCTGAAGAGGCTTCCACTGGCCAAAGATGTTATACTATGAGTATCAGTAAGGACAATAATTGCAACGAATTAAAATCCATCGAATATGTTGAAATCCATGTTTTTATGATATATTTTTTTAAAACCTTAAGTACTTACCTTTGGAGGATGATCAGCAACCAATTCATTATTTTGAAAACTGGTAAATAAGTGGATATAATGAAGCATTTATCCTGCTTTATTTTTACATAAATAGTGTAACTGGATAAGAAAATAGTAGTTGAGAGGAAACAAATAAATGAAAAATGTCTGATAGAATTAATGTATCACCATTTTGTAACCTTTGATAAATTAGTGGACCAAGGGATTGAGCATCAATAACATCGTAAAGAGACAACCAGACATTAAGTGCCTCCTAATGAAAAAAGGTACCACCACCTAGGGTTTAATACATATGAAGCAAAAACTAACAGATGTACAATAAGAAAGAGAATTCTGCAATCATAATTCAATGTTTTAATACTGTTCTTTAAATAACTGATAGAACAAGTAGAGAGAAAATTAGTAAGAGTATAGAGGACACTACATAGAGAGAATATATGTTGTTCTATATGTAGATTAACTCTATCGATTAACTTGATTTAAAAAACATTTACAGGCTAATCCACTCCAAACTGAAGAATATACCTTTACTATACATGCACATGGAAATTTCTCTATTATAGACCAAGTGTTAGGCTGTAAAATAAGTCTCAATAAATTTCAAAAACCTTATTGAGTGTTTTCTCTGACTAAATGGAATTTAATTAAAAATCAGTAATCCTAAGATACCAAAAAAACTCCAAATGTTTGGAAATTAAAAATAATACTTATAAGTAATTCTACATAAAAGAATAAATTACTAGGAAAATTAGATAATATTCTAAATTAAAATATAATGAAAATGCAACATGTCAAAATCTGTGATGCAGCTAAAGCAATGCTTAGAGGGAATGCCTAGCTTTAAATACTTCTAAAAATTTTTTTTTAAATCAAGTATCTAAATTTCTTAAGAAGCTATGAGAAAAAAAGAGAATTAAATTTAAAGCAACTAGAAGAAAAAAGATAAAAGTAGTAAAGAATGAAACAAAATCTAGACAAATAATAGAGAAAATAAACAAAGCCAAAAGTTTATTCATTGAAAAGGATAATAAGATTAATTATAACCTCATAAGACTTGTCCGAAAAAAAAAAGAGGGAAACACAAATTACTAAAATCAGAAATGAAAGAAGGGCATTACCATAGATCCTACAGAAAATAAAATGATAATAAGGGAATATAATGAATAACTTTGTGTTAATAAATTTGAGGGCTAGATGAAGTAGACAAATTCTCTGAAAGACACACTTATCAAATCTGACACAGAAAGAATTAGAAAATTTGAATAGCTCATGTTTATGAAAATAGTTAAATTTGTAATTTGTAAATCGCAGAATAATTCTGTTAAATATTCAAGGAAGAAATAGTACTAATCTTAAACTTTTTCAGAAAATAGAGGAAGAGGGAATATTTCTCCAGTATTTTAAAAGTCAGCATAACCTGGATATCGAAACCTAATAAAAAAAGAAAATTATAGGCCAATATTCTTCATAAATATAGGCACAAAAATTCTTAATAAAATATTGGCAAATTAAATCTCTGAACACATGTGTATGATTATTTATATAAAGTTTCCGAAAAAATCAACTAAAGCCAATAAATAAATGAAGTAAATGGCAGGATAAAAACTCAACATACAAAAATCAATTGCACTGTTTACACTAGCAATAAAAAAATGGAAACTAAAGTGAAAAACGAGACCATTTACAATAGCATCAAAAAACAAAAAATACTTAAGAATATATTAAGTCAAAGACATGTAAAACCTCTACACAAAGAAAACTATAAAGCATTACTAAGAAGATCTAATAAATAGAGATACTTTGTCTATGAATGTGAAGATTCAATTGTGCTAAGATGTCAAATTGATCTATGAATTCAATGGAATCCCAATCAAAATACCAATATACTTATTTGTTTAAATTGATCAAATAATTCAGAAATTTGTATGGAAAAATCAAAGAACCTAAAATAGTCAAAACAACATTGGAGACAAAACAATATAGTTGGAAGACTTCTGCTACCTGATTTAAAGACATACTATAATATTAAACTAATCAAGACAGTATGATTTTGGTATAAGGATAAATAGATCAATGGAACACAAATTAAAAAGTTCAGAAATAGGCCCACATATATCCTGTCCATCGACTTTTAACAAAGTCACCAAGGTAGTTCAATGGGGAAAGACTTTTCAATAAACCGTGCTGAAGAACTGGATATACATGTGGGAAAAATGAACCTTGACCTGTACTTCATGCCACACAAAAGTTGAGATGAGCGAAAACCTAAATTAAAAGCTAAAATTATCAAAATTCTAGAAGAAAACTGAGAATATCTTTGCAAACTTGTGTTAGGCAGTCTTCTTAGAAACGACATAAAAAGCACTAACCTAGTGGTTACCAGAGAGGAGCGGGGAGGAGGAAAGAAGGAGGTAGATGGGGTAAAGGGGGTCAAATATGTGGTGACAGAAAGAATAACTATGGGAGGTGAACACACAGTATAAATACATATATGCCTTACTGTTAAAGTGTACAGTTGAAACTTACTGGATTTCGTTAACCAATGTCACCATAAAAAATAAATAAATAAAAAAAATAAAAAAGCGCCAACCATGAAACACTGTTAATTGGACTTCATTAAAAATTTTAAAATCTGTCCATCGAAAGATGTCAAAAAAATCAAAAGGCAAGTCAAAAATTGGGAGAAAATATTTGCAATATATATATCCAATGAAGGATTTGTTTTCAGAATATATAAAAAACATGTACAGTTCAATAATAAGACAAACAAGTAATTGAAAAATGGGCTAAACACTTTAACACACTTTATAAAAGAATACGAATGATCAACAGGTATAAGAAAGGATGCTCAACATCATTAGTATCCGGAAATAGAATTTAAAACCACAATAAAATACCACTTTGCACCCACTAGAAATAAAATTATACACTGTTAGTGGAGTGTAAAATAGCATGATTTGGGAAAAATAGTTCGGCAGTTTCTTATAAACTTAAATATACACCAACTCGTGACTTAGAAATTCCATTTTTAATATTTACTCATAACTAATAAGGACGGATCCACAAAAAGTCATGTAAGAATGTTTATAGCAGTTATATCCACAATATTTCCAATTTGGAAACAGCTCTACTATCTATCAACAGAAAGAGAGAGAAACAAATTGTGGTATATTCATTCAGACAAAAAGAAAATACATACTATATGATTTCTTGTATATCAAATTGAAGGACAGATAAATCAGATGATAGAAATCAGAGTGATTATCTATGGGTGGTGGGGATAATCTAGAAGGGGACAAGAGAGAACTTTCTGGATGATGGAAATAGCTATTATTTTGATTGTGATGCTTGTTACCCAGATGTATGCATTTGAATATTTTGTGTGAGATATGTCGAACTTATCACTTGTGCAACTAAAATCTATGCATTTCACTGTATGTGAATTTTGATTCAATACAAATTAAAATAGCTATATATTTTTAAAGAGTCTTTAAAAAGAAAAAAAAGGAACTTATAGAAGATACAAAAAGGAATGCCTTCAGTCTTGATCCAGCCTGGAATTTTTAACTATATTCTATTGGAATTTTAGGCCAAAACCACAATGTGGATTTGATGTGATGTCAACTCAGCTTGGTGGACGCCTTTCCCAACTTCCTTTCCTTCCAGCTCTCTGCCTCTCCCTGCCACAGGGGAGCAATATCTGGAAAAGACCTTTGGCCTTTCTCTTTGACCATGTTCCAATACTCTTCTTGAGGGATTAAACAACCTCCTTTTGCCTTGGCGATAGGCCTCTTATGGCCTCACACGTCGTGCAAGTTGATTCTACCCCATAAACACTGCCTTGATTAATTTTGTCCTTTCCAGCCCATTGCCATGGTTCAATTTACCCCACCTTGACTTCTCACCTGGACTTTGATAACAATCTCCCATTGTCTGCCATCTCCCCAACCCCCACCAACACCTGCAACATATACCAAGGAGAACTCTTTATCTAACACACGATTCTGATTCTGTCATTCTACTGCTTTAAATCCTTCTATGGCTCCCTAATACCTACAAAACAAAATCCAAATTTCTACCATCAGAAAAGCACATGATCTGGCCTCTACCTATTTTCCCAGGAACTCTTCCCTGCTATTTATTGCTCTAAGACTGCATCCTGTCTCTCACCACACATTCTATCCTCTGCCTAGAGAGCTCTACCAGTCCTCATCTGCCCGCCAATTAGAATGGTCACACAAACTTCTTATCTTTCAAGACCCATGTCAGTGAAATCTTCCCTATACCTCAAGCACAATCAGGCTCTCATCATCTACTTACTACTTTGTATTTTATCTATTTGTTAACTAGTCTGTATGCTCCCTGAAGGGAGGTTGGGTTTTTATATACATCTTTTTATTTTTTTTAACCTTCAGCTCCTGGATCAGGATCATTTCTTCAATGAATAAATGAATGAAAAGGAGAGGGAGGAAAGGAGTGAATGAGTTCACCCATTTTTGAAGTTTCCAAGAGTAATTCTTTCAGTGCCATCCCTCTTCCCATTCACAGGGAAGAATCTCATCAAAGTCCACGTAGTTCAGGTTAAATTTAAATGTATGTCTGTCTGTCTATCTATCTATCTATCTATCTATCTATCTATCTATCTATCTATCTATCTATCTATCATTGTCGTCGTCATCATCATCATCTATCTATCTCCCAGTCACTATAGCAGTGATTTCTAATAAGCTACATAACTAGCTCAGAACTGTTCTTTGATTCAGGATTGCTGAATTTATGCTGACGATTCTAATAGATACATGAAAGGGCATCGATATTGGGCCCTTAGGGGCCCTTTCCCTTCTGATATCCACCTAGCTCTTCAAAGTACGGGAGGAGCAATTATTTGAAAAACTGGGTGTATCACGTTGCTGGAAAAGCGATCTCTAGTTAAGGGCGGTTTGGTAGTAATAAGCTCTGGGCTTGTTTTTATGGCTCTGTCTCGTGCATTTTAATATATGGTACATGTGTGTACAACCCGACTGTGTGAGATGACCAGCTTCTCTACTTAACTATTTTCCTGGAAGAAGGGGCCTGAACTTATGATTTTCATATGTCTTGAGAATATCCTGTTTATTTCTCTTCACACAATATGTTCAATAGATGCTGTTCCTTAGTGGCAGGATAATTTCTAACAGCATGCAGTAAATAGGACTTCCAGGGGTAGCCTCTCTACACATTCAAGTGGGTATTTGATAGTTAAAATGTAATCCACCAAAACCAAAAATCCCTTCCTATTATTCACTATATCGATTCACCCTAAGAAGTTGAGAATCACAAAGATGTTTTCAGGCTGAGTTAGCAAAGAACACAGTGAATCAAAAACAATGCCAGAGTGCTGAAATTGTGGCCAGATGTCAGGGCCAGACCAGAAGTCTTACACAATCATAGAGGATGGAATACTCATCTTTGTAAGGCATTGAGTAGGCGTCTTCCCTGAGGGAGAGTTAGAATTCCCTGTCACATCTTCTCAGTTCTCTGGACCACAATAGAGGAAGGAACTCATCAATTACAAGGCACTCAGGTCCCAGCACATTTTCCAAAGCACTTCTTGTTTTCCAAGCCCCATATTCCCAGAACCAGCAAAATTTTACCTCTTATTGGAAGGTAGGAAAATTCAGAGAGTTGCAAGTGGAAATCTTTGGCCATTGAAAATGAGTAGAGGCTGATGGAGTCCAGCCTTCCTAACAGGCAGCTGTTTGGAGAGCTCCCCAGCTCCTGCTTTGCTCCAAAGCAGCTGCCCCCTCTCCCAGATCCCCACCTTCAGGAAGCTGCTCCAGACAAGCAGATTACCTCAGAATTCACCGACGTTTCCATTCCTGTTTTCTCTTTTCTATCCTCAAAAGTTTCCATCTCATGATCATCATTCATCTAAACTGTCCTTAGGGAGGAAGGGGCAGTGTGAAGCCAAAAGTCATTAAATTATGATAAGATGTTACTATTTGCTTAGCTCACTTAGGTGCATCTATGAAGATGACAAAAATTAGGCCAAAGGTGGTTTCTTTGTGAGATTAAGTGGAAAGAGCAAACATGATAGTTACATCGTCTGAGAGGCAGCATAGGGCTTTGGCAGGCATTTGGAACCATGTGGAATGAAGAGTGTGAGTGAGGTGACCAGAGGATGATGTATTCTTTGCTTCTTCCAGATTTTGGTGACTGCTAGTATTTCTTGGTTTGTGGCTATTAGACTACATCTTCAAGGCTAGTATCTGCAAATCTCTCTCAGCTCCATCTTCACATTGCTTTCTCCTTTATGTGCCTGGAAAAGTGATCTCTGGTTAAGGTCAAATCATCGAGGCTTCCTCTTATAAAGACACATGTGATTGCATTTAGGAACCATCTGATAATCCAAGATAATCTCTGCATCTCAATATCCTTTGACTTAATCCCATCTGCAAAGATTCTATTTCAAATGAGCTAACATTTACAGATTCCAAAGATTAGAACCTGATGTCTTTGGGGGCCATTACTCAGCCAATTACAATCTCTTTTGCCTGTTTTCTGTCTGGATTGTTTGGGTTTTTTATTGTTAAAGTTTGAGAGTTCTTTATAT
>NW_011888828.1:826501-877103 GCF_000151845.1 Pteropus vampyrus
AACCATTAATTCAGTTAATGGAGACAAGATTCAGAGCTGTAGGGACCCAAGCTAGAGACACCCAGAGTCAGCCCCTAAGAGGGGTTGTTTTTAACACTGAAGTTAATGAAGAACCCTGAAGGGGAGTGACTGATTACATTTAAGAAAGATTAACCTGGCAGCGACGTGGCAATCTACTGGAGGAGAGGAGTGGTCAGAGGCAGGGGGCAAATTAGGAGGCTGTTGGAGTCATCAATAGTGAGATGTGAGAATTTACAGTCCAAGGCAGAGGAAGGTGGGATGCGGAGGAGGAAAGGGATTTTAGAGATGCACGAGGAAAAGTAGTCAGAACTTGGATGGGTGAAGGAAAGAGGAGCTTGGATGGGTGAAGGAAAGAGGAGCTCCTGGCTCAGACCCTGGGGATAGATGGAGGTGCCATACACTAAAACTGGGACCCAGAAGAGGAGAATTGAGGGCGGGGGAGGGGTGAACTTAGGGAGTCTCAAGCTGTGGACCCAATGGCTTCAAGATGCCTGAGCAGCACCCTAGTAGCATGTTGACTGGTTGAATACACAGCTGTAATAAGAGGATATTTCAAAATTTTAATTTTTTTTCTTCCTCTTCCTTAAACATTCTCACTATTCTTCTAGCCAATCAGCAGCATCCATATGGCCTTGAAGAGAATTTAAATGTAATAGCACTAGAAAAGAGGGGCAAGGGAACTACAATATTCTTTTTTCCCCTTTAAACTAGGCTCACGAAAGTCAAAAAGGGAGGCTCTGAAGGGAACAAAAGTTGGAGTTTATGGTCTAAAAAGGATGATGCAGATGTTCCTTTGGGCATAACCAGCCAAGAGTCAAATATAGAGTTTGGGGCTCTTTTGCTTAAGCCAAGTGATCCAGGCCATTGATACACTGAGAGAAATAACTGATTCAAGTTGGAAGCTGTTTCTCATGACAGTTGACTGATACGCAAGATTTTGAGGTGAATAATTATATTTCACTAACATTAAGTTTGTGAAGTTCAATGCTTCTACAGATAATCTCTGGAGGTACTTTTATGGTTACAAGATGGGGAACAGAATAGTTATGAGTATAAGTCTTTACCCAAAGGCCTTCATTCTTGTAAATATTTGCTGCTTCATCTTACACCTGTGTCAATATCCTCATCTCCCTAGAGTTTCTTTTCACAAGCAGTGGTTAATTAAGAAGCTCTTGGTTTCTTGCTTTAGGTAGGATTTTAGTAGCCAGTAAGAATAAAAAACAAAGGGCTTGGAAAATGTAGGACTTAATAAAAAGTATAGAAAATTATAAATAGTCTTTTAAAAGATGCCAAGGTCTACATTATGCCTCCACACGTACAAAAAAAAAAAATTAGGCTGAGAATAGAGGGAAGGTGTAACACGACCATCTATGTTTAGGAGAGGGTGACCAAAAATGCGAAGGCCCTTGGGATAGAGGGGTAGGAGTATGTGTGTGTGTAAGAGTGTGTAAGATGAAAGAGATTTTGAACACAACTGTAAAAGTCTAAACTCAACATAGCTTTAAATACCATTTATTAGCCCTGCGACTTCAGGCAAATTAATTAACCTCTAGGCGCCATAGTTTCCTCAATTGAAAAATAGGGAATATGAACATAGTAACCCACATAAAGTCCTCTTTTATACCATGGGGTGTGTGTGTGTGTGTGTGTGTGTGTGTGTGTGTGTGTTTCTGTGTGTGTTCTTTTCTTAGGGCATGTCTCCATCCCTCCCCGCTCCATCCACCCAAAAGATTCTAAGCTCCTTCTGGGTGGGAGTTTTGTGATTTCATCATCTCAGCGTCTCTTGCATTGACTACTATAGTACAGTAGGCTTTCAGTCGACACCTGGAACATAGTAAGTGATCTATAAATATTTTTGAATAAACGAACAATTGTTGAACTGAATGTGGTAATTATAAGAGTTAGCAAAATTTCTAAATATCCATTTTTCTTCTCGGCGAAACATGATCATTACTCTAGGTTAATGCCTTTTCAGTTACACTGTTTCAAAGCCAAATAAATTTGTAATACAAGTTATATAATAATTACTCCACATTCTGAGCTCAGTGTTTGTAACTGGGGAGAATTTCAGTCTTAAATACAGGAAATACAGGCATATATATTTTTTTGTTCCTCTGAAGTGTTGACAGTGGCTATAAAAATCAGTTTGTCTTTTTGGGCGCTTCTCTTCCTTCCCCGCGCCCCTCCTGCCAGCCCCACCCCCACCCCCGCCAAAACATCCTTACTTGGCAGTAAAATGGGATCCGGAAAGACCAAAAAGAACAGGAACGGGGGATACGGCTAATTATGTCCTTCGCGACACCCCGTAGTCTGCGGGCCGACGCAGGAACGACGCGCGTGCATTTGAAAGCAAGGAGCGTTCCAGTCTCAGCGACTGTTGTTGAGTGTTGTTGGCCTGTTGGGCGCTGAGGCGGGGGTGGGGTCGCACAAGGGGCCACTGGAGACCAGACTTCAAGACTGCCTTGGCCTGGACCGCTCGTCATTCCGGTCTTTACCTACCTGGTGTGTGACTGCGCCGGGCCGGTCGGGTAAGGGGAGCTTTTTTTCTCGGCTGCTGACCGCGCGCGGGCCTGGGTGGGGGTCGGGCGCCCAGCCGCGGCCGAGGCCTCTGAGTTTGCTTTCGTAACAGCTCAAGGCCTAGAAGGAAAGTTGAAGACTTTGGGGATATGGGGTTAAACTAGGAGTTCTTTTAGAAATCATCTTTGCGACCCAAACCCGAGTGCGCATCTGAACCTCGAGGTAGGCTGGAGATTTCAAAAAAAAACTGCCTTTTCTCGAAGCGAGGCCTCGCAGTCTGTACTTTCTACGGAAGCTCCATAGTAGAATACGACGGTTAGAACCACTGATCTAGCAAACTGCCGTTGTTTACAAAATGTTGCTGTTGGATACTGGATAACCCGAGTCTGCTTGAGGCGAAACCCCAGTTTTTAGGCACGTCATAATTATGCGCCAGATGCGAACACTGGGGCTTTTGCCTGGGGCTTGTACCTGGTGGAAACGGTTCATTACCTCAACCGAGCCAACTTTTAGGGGAGGCTAAAACAGGCGAAGGATTTCTGGTGGAATGGAGGGAGTCGGGGGTTGAGAAAGGAGTGAAAAGCACAGTTCCCTACTTTGAACTGCTCAAGTAATGTTGCTTCCAGTGTTTGGGTGAGCTGACAGCAGGTGGAAGGATTTTCACATGAGCCTTCTGAACTCCTGGATTAGGGTTTGTTTGTTTGTTTTTAACCAAGTGCACATGTTACTTTTTAATTAACACACACAAAAAAAACCCAGTTACTAATAGTATGACTTTGGGTAAGTAATTGTACGTCTCTGGATTTCATTATTCTCATTGTTAATAAAATTGGACTAATTATTTGTCGTGGTGTTTTCCAGTTCTCAAATTTTATGTTTATATGAAAAAATGAGTGGTATAGTATGTAGGAATTTTTTCCTTATGAATGAGAGCTGTAGTCTTTATAACTGCTGTGTAACTTTTCAATTTGTTTTTGTCGTAGGACCTGTAGTGATTACTGCAATGGAAGAAATCAATAATTTCAAGACACCAAACAAATTATCTGAAAAAAAGAAATCTGGTAAGATAAATATAAAACCTTCCTTCATTGTTATTGCTATTAGAAATGTCTTAGTATTGTTGTAGTTTGATGCTTTATTATCTATCATACACAATTTTAGCATAATTCCTCTTTATGATGTTGATCTTAACAAATAGGACTTATTTTATAGGCCGGGATATGGTCATCTGTGAGCTAATTTTATTGACAATAGTAGATTTGGAGATTCTCCCTGGGGAAGAATCAACTTAACTTGAACCATTAAGGAACTACTTACTTTCCTCCTCTCAAACATGCATTGCTCTTGTGAGGGAAATATATTAACAGTTAGATATGAATATGCAAGATGACCCTTAGTGCAGAGCATATACAAAGATGGTGAAAATTATGAAATGTTTAGAAGATAAAGTAGAAGAAAATCTTGTTCATTTTTAGTATATAGATTTTTGTATCTTGATTTTGTATCCTGCAACGAAATGTCTAGAAGATAATGTAGAAGAAAATCTTGTTCATTTCTGGTATATAAATTTTTGTATCTTGATCCTATATCCTGCAACCATGCTAAACTTGCTTATTCTAGTAGCTTTTTAATAGATTGCTTAAGATATTGTACATTATACAGAGTTTGTAATGTAGGTGAACAAAGACAGTTTTACTTTTTTTCCCTAGTCTATATTACTTTTTCTTTCCTGTGGCACTAGCTCCAGTATATTTTTGAGTAGAAGAGGTGTGAATAGACTTACTTGTCTTGTTCACAATAATGTATTGTATTAGATATAGGGCTTTTTTTTTGTTTTTTGTTTTGTTTTATAATAGATTATTTTTAGAGCAGTTTTAGATTCACAGCAGAATTGAGCAGCATACAGAGATTTCCCATACAACCCCTGCCCTCACACAGACATATCAACATCCCCATAGAGTAGATGTAGGTTTTTCACAGATGTCCTTTATCAGGTTGAGGAATTTCCCTTTTCTTGATAATCATGAATGGGTGTTGAACTTTGTCAAAAGCTTTTCAGAATCTGTTGAGGTAAAGTTTTCTTTTTCAGCCTGTTGCTATGGTAAATTATGTTAATTTTCAAATGTTAAACCAACTTTTTATTTCTGGGGTAAAAGCCAATTTAGTTGTGATGGATTTTATGAATTGCTTGATTTAATTTGTTGATATTTTCTCTGTTCATGAGGAATATTGCTGTCTTTTTAAAAAGTTATTATTTGGAATGTGTCTAGTTTTGGTAACAGAGTATTCTGTATTCATAAAATAATGTGGAAAGTGTTTCCTCTCTTGATGAGTATATGTAGAATTGATAGCATTTCTTCCTTAACAAGTAGAATTCACCAGTAAAGCCATGTGGGCCTGGAGTTTTCTTAGTAGGAAGTTTTTAACTATAACTTAACAGTTAATAGGTATTGGGTTATTCATATTATCTGTTTCTTCTCGTGTAAGCTTCGTTAGTGCTTTTTAAGGAATGTGTCCTGTGCTTCGAAGTTGTCAAATTTACTGGCATAAAGTTATTTATTTTATACTCCTATTACCCTTCTAGTGTCAGTAGGATCTGTGGTGTTATCGCCTTTTTGATTTCTGGTACTGGTATTTTATATTTTTCTTTCTTCTTAGATCAATCCGACTTGATAAATTTATCTTGTGAACGATTTCATACACTTGAGAAGATGATATTTTCTGCTGTTTCTAAGTACTGATAAGTACTTAGCCAGATGCTTAAAGGGCGATCTCCTTTCAGATCTCTGGAGCATTCTCTCTCACTCTGTGGCTTCCTCTTTAGTTCTGTGCTCCACAGATTCTAACTACTTAGGTCTCCTGACCTCTCATCCTCTGTCTTCTCAATTTCATAAGACCTCTGGGCTATGTTTCTTTGTTCTATTGCTTGGAAACTGTCTTCAAGTGGTAAGTTAGGGCAATGATAGGGCTCACTTCATTTGTTTCTCTTCTCCCAAAGATCACACCCTGCTGTGCCTATTGTCAAGTATCTGAAAACCATTATATTTTATCAAGTTTTCTAGATGGCAATTCCAGGAGCAGTTAATTATTCGTTAGCAAAAGTAGAACTCCTGTCTCATTTTTTTTAAATGGTCCGTAATATAGATATACTATAATTATGACTAGTGATGATTACTTAGGTTTCTTGTTTTCTGCAGTAGCAGAAGTGAATCTCAATATTCACATATATATGCATGTATCCATGTGCATTTATGATGTTTTTGGGCGCATGCTGTACTATAGGCATCAGCAAACTTTTTGTAAAGGGCCAGATAGTAAATAGTATAGGCTTTGTGGGCCACATGGGGACACCGTTGCATATTCCTTTTATCTATTTTTTTACCAACCCTTTAAAAAAGCAATTCTTAGTTCGAGGACTATACTAAAAACCCCTGCTTTAGAGTTACTGTAAGATAGAGCTCCAAAAGTAGACTTGGTCAAAGGGTATCTATTTAAAATTAGGATAGTGTCAAATTGCTCTCCAAAAGATTATGCCAGTTAATACTCTTAATGATAGTATGTTGAGAATGTTAGAATGCATTTGTAGAGGTCTTCTCAAATACTAATTTTTTATTTTTCTTTCTGACCTTTAGCATTATGTTCAACTCCATGTTTGAATATTCCTGCCTCTCCATTTATGCAGAAGCTTGGCTTTGGCACAGGGGTAAATGTCTACCTTATGAAAAGGTAAGTATAAGACTTCAGGTTAACCTTTTTACATGGAACTGTAATTCCACTGTACTTGTAGACAAAAAAGAATATGAATATTTGAATATTTAAATTTTCCTGATCCTACCTGGCTGCTATATTCCAGTCCTAGAACCTTTTATAACTTTACCATAACTCTGCCTGGTATACTTTTCTCCTAGGTTCCTCCTGATAGATTATTAAAGGGGCAGTAATTTACCTTATCATTTTTTCCTTGGCTTGTATGGGAAGAGAAAGGGGTTCCTGTGTGGTAATGATGCAGGATTCTCAATAAGAAAACCTCAAGGAGGACTCCAGTTGGGGGATATCAGTGACTGTTAATCCCTTTTATTTGGAAAGTTGCCTTCTCAAGATACTCTCTACTGAAAGAAGTAAAGTTTTCATTTATATGTCATCATTAAATAAGAAAGGTAAATACATGCTTTTAAAGTAGGAAAATTGTATTAAAAATGAAATAGAATCGATGCTAAATATTGTCAACAGACACCTTTTTTAAAAAGTTGGTTTTTTTTACTCATTATTTGTACCTAGTTTCATGTTAATTAAGTGGCAAACATCTAAGTCAGTATGTATTCCTTAATGCATTCTTGGAATCTAGTCCAACACAGGATATTATGTTGATGTTGTTTCAGAAATGCTAATGAATTGAAAATAGCATAGCAATTATATGTAAGTAGGTAGTTTCTGAAGCATTTAAAAACCACTTTGTATATTTGTATGCTATTTGTAAACATTCTTTTTTAGAGTCTAAAAACTTGTCTAAGTTATTTTGAAAGAAGAAAATTCTCACAGGTTCATGGATAGTCTCATTTTTTTTCCTTTCTTAAATATTTTTAAATGTAAAGTGTATTGTTAACAAAATTAAACTGTATGTAACTTAATCAAAAGCTTCATACGGCTGATATTGAAAAATAGCAGTTCCTGCCTGATTGTACCACTCCTTGTGATGTGGCCCTGTTAGCCTGGAGTTTTCCTCTCCTGGTAACCTGGAGATTTCCTTCGCTTCTCTGGCGAATTGGATCTCTGTTTTTCTGTTCCTCATGTCTTCCTATTTCTTAGTTTACGTCTTTTGTTTGAGGATATCTGGTAGCTCTCCATAAAAAGGTGCACAGGAGATAGTTTTGAGAATTTGCATTTCTGAAAATGTTTACATTTTACCTTCATACTTGAATGGCCCTTTTTGTTGTTTCTGACTTAGAATTCTTGTTTGGAAATAATTCTACTCCAGAAGTTTGAGGATGTTGTTCCGTGGATAGCTTGCAGTGTTGCTGCCTTGAATTCTGAAACCTTTCCGATTGCTGATTCTGTTTATGGAACCTGTTTTATGTGATCTGTTCCTCTCATTCTCCTAGGACCTTATATGGTCTTCCGTTTGTCACTAGTGTTCTGAAATTTCACAGTGACATGGATGAGTGTGGGCCTCTTGGATTCTGAAAATTCATGTTCTTAAATTTTTGAGAAATTATTTTAAAAATACTTTGTTGATTATTGTTACTCATTTTTCTGTTCTTTATTTGGAGCACCTATTATTTGGATGTTGGACTTACTGAACTGATCTCTAATGTCCTTTTTTTTTTTTTTGCCTGGTTTTCCTATTTTCTCTGTCTCTGCTTTGTTTTCTGGGAGGTTTTTTTCAAACTTCACCTTTTGATACTTTGTGTGTTTCATTTTTGTCTATCTTGTTTTTAAATATCTGAAGGTTTTCTTTTTTTAAATGCCATCCTTAGTCTTTTGCGGATGCTAGAAATGTTCTGTATCGTGATCTGGACAGTGATAACACAGGTATATATGCATGTGAAAACTCATTGAGTATTTAGTATGCATAGGGTCATGAATTACTGTGTTCCTGTATGGTTCACAGGTATTCAGCTATGCCAGTAAACCTCAAGCTAAAGACCCTCTGCTTTAGCCCCTTACGGAGCCAGTTTCCAGTCTTGAGAAGCTAGGTGCTACGAAATTGGCCACTGTCTAGTGATATAGAAATGGGGAGGGTATCTAAGAATCCACCTGCTTTTTTGAATAACTTTCAATAAGTTCAATGAGCCTGTTACTGTTAAGTCATTTACTTACATCTGCTTTCCAGCTTCCAAAAGTTGTCTTTTTTTCATTATTTCCATCCTTGGTGGTGGATGTATGTCTTAAAATACCCATTTATGTCTATTTTCATGAGACTTGAGAGGGACCAAAATTATATGTGTATCTTTAAACTTTCATGTTAATCTAAAAGTCTATATTTTTAATGTTAAATCAAGTATGCATCCCCAGAGTAAACCTAACATAGTTTCAAAGTATTTTTTTTTAAAATATCGATAGATGTAATTTGCTATTTATGTATCTATAATATAACAGAAATTGGTTTATGATTTTCCTTTTTCTGCTGTACCTATTTGATTTTTTATTAAGGTTATACCAGACTCATATTCTTTCTATTCCCTGGAACAATTTATATAAGATTGAATGTTAGGTTTCTTGAAAGTTTAGTAAATTTACCTGTAAAGTTATCTAGGCTTTGTATTTCTTGTGGGAAGATTTTAAACTCTGAAATTTCTTCTTTCATCAGTTTTCTTAGTTTTTTTAAAGAATTTGACCATTTTGTCTTTTAAATTTATTGGTGTAAAAGTTTTAGTATTAAAAAAACATTTACACTTCAAATATTTTTAAGATGGCTGAATCTTACTAGAAAGTAGACAACTTACATTTTTTTCTCATTTGTATGTTTATTGCCTTAAGTGCATTGTCTTTGAGTATATGGTGAAAGGTATAAAATGAATTGGTTAGTGTAGAGGTGTTATATTTGTTGTTGAAGAAGTCTTCCATTCTTTGGATATATATGGACCAAATGTTTTTTGTACATCTCTTTTTTAAATTATTTCTTAGAGATTAGTATTTATTACTTTACCATTCCAGAACTCATATCTGCTACATATAGTTAAGTGCTTGATGAGTAGTTAGTAGTCTGATATGCTTGAATGGAAAAATTAGAAAATAGTAATTTTGAAGTTTAAAATTTGTAACATTCCATCTTTTTCCTTCTAGTGCTCTTTTTATCTCCTCCTTTCTATCAATAGATACAGACTTCTCTTGTAATCAATAGATATATCAGTTATTTATCTCCTAATTAAAAAGGAAATGTAGCAGAAGTGTAGTATAATTTAAAAAAAAACAAATTACTGTTATCTTTTTTAAAATTTGGAAGTTCTTGTTAGTCATTTGAAATATATTATGGTTTTTAATCTTTCAATACATTTTATGATTAATTTTTTTAAAGATCTCCAAGAGGCTTGTCTCATTCTCCTTGGGCTGTGAAAAAGATTAATTCTAAATGTAATGGTCATTATCAAAGTATGTATCAAAAGAGACTGACTGATGAAGCTAAGATTTTGAAAAGCCTTCACCATCCAAATATTGTGGGTAAGTTTAAATTTATGTGGTAGCAGTATCTGATAGAATAGTATTCTGTTTATCCAGAACCAGTTTATATAATCTCTTATATAGTTAATTTCACTAATAAAAATTGAGGAAGATGGTGGTAGAGTTTGGTAAGAATCAAATTAATGCGAACATTCTAAATTTGTTGTATAATATTTTTAGATGCTCAAGTATATATTTAAAACTTCATGAGAATAGATACAGTCATTATGGTGCTGGTACTATGGAGATTTCAGGAATATAAAGTGATCTTCATTTAGATAAGTGGTGCTGGTGAAGCATTATATTTAGAATGCAGAAAATATTTTAAAATATTTTAATTTGTGATACTATTTACAAACATCGAAGGCATTTTAAATTAGATCTACTGAATTCATTTTGTAAATAATAGCTGTTTTCATCATATCTTCGTCAGTGTTAATTAACATCTGTTTTTAATCACATTACTGTAAAAAACTTAAATATTACTGTTGTTCTTCCCTATCGTAATAAGAAAATGTTATGTTTCTTTAAGGTTATCGTGCTTTCACTGAAGCCAGTGATGGTAGTCTGTGTCTTGCTATGGAATATGGGGGTGAAAAGTCTCTAAACGACTTAATAGAAGAACGAAATAAAGACAGCCAAGGTCCTTTTCCAGCAGCCATAATTGTAAAAGTTGCTTTAAACATGGCAAGAGGGTTAAAGGTAACTATGCCATTATATTTTAAATGATTTGTGGAACATTAAGAAGCTAAATATGTACCTAATTACAATGTAGGATTTTTTTTCCTCGAAAGACAGGGTTGCCTTAAGTTAAAGTTAGTTGCCTTATAGAATCTCATTGCAGTGCACTATTTCCTTATTATGATCAGCAAAGTATTGTTTGAGGCCTTCACATAGCCTCAGATAACCCAAGTCAGGTAATTTTGCTTATAGAGATCACATGTTAGATTTAGTTACAAAGATTAATAAATTTGACACAAATTTAGTAATTATTCCTGAGAGTATAGCCTAACCCCTATTGATTGTAAATAGCCTCTTAAAGATTGCTTTGGGGGGTAATAAGTTTTGGATATCGTGAGTCTACATCTATAGGTCAAATGAGAAAAGCCCTCTCAATGTTGTACGAATAAATGATCATGCCTTTGGATAGATACAGTGTAAGAAGTAAAAAGAATTCTGTATCCTAATTAATTGAAACAGAAGTAATGATAGCTCCAGAAAACTGTTGGATGACTCAAAAGTGAGTCATGGTAATCATACAGATGTCAAAGTTGCATGTTAAGAATTGAAATAAAATTGATTCATGAAATGTGAGACTAGAAAAAAAGCAGTATTTTTATATATGTGTATTTTAATACATGTATAGAAAACCCAATTTTAACTGGATAGGACAAACTAATAATTTGAATTATTTAATAAGTAATGATTTTAAATGTTTATGTATAATGGGATTAATATAAATATATTTGAGTATATTAAATTTGATGGTCAACATTTAAAGCATGATGAGTGTTTCAAGTTATAAACCAAGATTTGTCTCTATCATTTTCAAGCCCAAGCACAAAGTACTTGCTCAAATGCTGATGAATAAACATGTAACAGTTTTGTAGGACATTTTTTATTATGTGTAGATATCATTAGTTGTCAATTCTAAGAAAGGGTTAATGTGTGAAACAAAATATTGTCTTAGATTACATTCTGCTTCCTCCTCTGCTTGTGAATAATGTGTAGCCCTAAGTCTTCTGTTGTTATGTATTATCTCAGCAATTCATTTGAAGAAAGGATGCGTCATTGTGAAGATTCCAAAATTGTTTCTAAAAATTGCTAGCCTCAAGTAAAATTGTGATATATTTTGAAGTCTGCAGTAGCATCTTTTCATATAAAAGTATGTGAGCTAGGTTTGAAAATTAAAAGTTAGCTTACCTTTAGACATTGATTTCCAAAGAATCCTTTAGTTTTCTGGTCAGAATGGCAGATCAAGATAACATGGGATGTTCCTTTTGCAAGCTTCAAATAATTTGAAATGATGGGCAGGTAAAATCCTGTAGTTTAGGAAGGGAGTTCAAGTTGTGACTTTTTGTTTGAAGGTTATATATATCTTTTATTAGTTTGTATTTTTGCTCAGGTGTGTTAAATTTTCCACTATTTTAGTATCTCCACCAAGAAAAGAAACTGCTTCATGGAGACATAAAGTCTTCAAATGTTGTAATTAAAGGTAATTTTGAAACAATTAAAATCTGTGATGTTGGAGTATCTCTACCATTGGATGAAAATATGACTGGTAAGTATAATTTTTTAAATTTGTTTTTGTATAACTTTTAAATTTCTAATTTTTACATATTTAAATAGGTAGTAAGTTAACATTCTTCAAAAATCAAAAACTATTTATCAGTAGATACACAATAAAAAGTATCCCCTCAGCCTCTAGCCTCCTTTCTTGCTACACACACAATATAAATCGTTTTCTTATTAATACACATTTTAACCGAAGATAACTTTGAGAACTATTTCTAACCTAGATTGGGATTTTTAAGTGGTAGAAGATCTGGGAATAGAAAATAAAATTGTAATTAGGTTTTATAAAGGAATTCATTTAGCATCAGCTTAGTGACACGATTTGGTAACCTGATAGAAGATACTGGAGTGGAACTAAGAAAGAGGATTGCTAGTAAAGGCCAGTCTTCTGTTTTTCTTTTTTTTACTTCTTGGCTCACCCCATCTCATTCTTCTCTTTTTATTGTAAACATTGATCATTCTCTTAGGAATTTTAAGATATGTTCTTTGTGAGAACCAAGAGCCAGCCTCAAAGAGAAAGCTTCTGCTTTCAACATACTTAATAAATCACATTTAAATTTGCCTTCTTAAATGAGTATAAGGTAAAGGAAATGAATGAATGAATTAGAAAATCGATGAATACTACAATATCCCAGTATGATCTGTTTTATTTAAGAACATGTCAAAGTGAATGTAAAATTCATCCTTGAGGATACATTTTCAAACATAGCCAGGAAAGCTTTATGAAAGAGTGTTGAGTAGGAATTTTCCCGACCAGACATTAAGAAGTATTATAAAGCTATAGTAATTAAAGCAGTGATATTCATGCCAAAATAGAATCAAAAAATAGTCTGAAATATATGTCATTTGTTATATGGTAGAGGTGACATTTTTGAATCAATAAGAAAGTAGTTGAGTCAAATGATGATGTCTGGACATTTTAGAAAAAATAGAACTTTTCTATTCCTCACACTGTAATCCCCATAGATTGTAGATTGAAAAAAAAAAAAGTAGTAGAAAAATTATAATAAGCACACCTTGGCTGGTGTGCCTGTTAAATTAACATTGGGCTTAAGAAGGACATCAAAGCTAGAAACCATTTTTAAAAAGCCATGGCAACTGAAAAATGCTTTGAAAAATGGTCTGTATGCTAGTATGAGCAACAGTACAGGTTAACATGTACTCTCAAACACTAGTAGATATTGCAATTGGTGTATCATTCAGTTCACGGTAAGTTTTGCTCTGGTAACATAGACCCTCAAAAACCTCAGTAGCTTAAAATAACCGGAGCTTAGTATTCAAGCTACATGTCCATTAGGGCTGTGTTCCGTGTTATTCTTACTTTAGGGCCTAAGCTGATGCAACATCTACTCTATGAAATATTGTCGTCATAGTATGGAAGGTAAAAACTCTCTAGAGTTGTGCTGTCCACTGTAGTAGCCACTAGCTACATATGGCTCTTTAATTTGTATTTAAAAATTGTTTAAATTGATTTCCTCAGCTACTTTAGCCACATTTTAGATGCCCAGTTAGTGGACCATATTGGACAATGCAGATGTAGAACATTTTTGTCACAGAAGGTTCTGTTGGACAATGCTGCTCTAGAAAGTCTTGCGCTGACAAATGCTTCATATCAGAAATGAAATGACACAAGTCACTTCTTTCAATACTCACTGACCAGGACTAGTCATACAGCTCCACTCAACCACGACAAGCACACTTCTTCAGTGTGTCTAAAAGGTGGACAGCGTGAACGGCTGATGAACAGCGCTAGTAACTACCACAGTGGTATAGCTTTTTCAGAGGTTAGTTTGGAAATATATATATAAATTTAAAAACCTTAAGAATGTTTATGTCTTTTGATCCTATAATTCCATTCTTAAGAACACATTCCAAAGAAATAATTGGGCAATGGAGGCATTTTTTATGATAGCCTGATACATTAATTTCTTCAAAACCTCGTTCTGCAGTGGTCAAAAGATAAAGCTAGGCTTATAGAAGTACAGAGTTGGGACAGAAATCAAAACCCATGCAACTTAAAAAAAAGCAATAACAAAAATAATAACAATCCTAATAAAAATAACTAGCACATTAAATCTTCACCAGCACCCAGCATCAGTTAATCCATAAACCCTGGGTTTGTGTTCCCTCGAATGTGTATGAGGGACTTTATTTTCAGTAGATACTTTGTATTAAAAGTAAATATCTGATCTGGTTTTCTCAATCAAAAAAATATTTGTAAACATAGGGGAGATGTCTTGGCATCTACTTAACCTGTATTCTCAGCTTCACCAGATAGTTTAATGTTATAGTTGGCATACTGGTTCTTACACACTAAGAGAAGGGCTTCTAAGGGCTGAGGCTTTCTCTTTATAAAGTAAGTTATTCAGCACTTCAAAAATAACACAAATATGTTGGGGAAAAAATCACAATCTTTTTACTAATTGTGTATGAGCTAATTTTTGTTAACCATATTGTAGCAGAACAAATGCAAAATGTAAGAGAATGTCCATCAATCAGTGATGGTTTAATTTATTGTACCACTACACAACAGATGACCATATACCCATTAAAATGATGGCAGGTTTATATTTGTAGGCATGAAAATATATCCAAATAAATAAGATGAACAGATTATAAAATAGCACTTAAATATACATTAAGAAAAGTTTGAAAAAATACACCTAAATCTTTAAAAATTATTTGTAAGTTTTGTGTTTTAATAGATAGTATATTGACTTGTTTCACAACTGTAACATACATAGGTGTTTTGTGAAAAGCCCAAATCTTAACAGTGGTTATTAGATTAATTTATTTAGCAAATATTTATAATAGTAAGTACTGTCAGGCACTGAGCTAGGCACTACAAATATAGAGGAAAATGAGATAGACATAGTCCTTAACTTTATTTTTTTAAATATTGTTAGAGAAACCTCAGTCCTTACCCTTGTAGGGCTCATAATCTAGGATGGAAAGCAGCTCTTGAATAGCTAGTACTAAATAACAAAGTTATAAATTAAATAACTGAATAACTAAAGTATAACAACTATTATGATAGAAAGAATTATGTGGATGTGACACTGCCACTTAGCCTAGATGTTGAGAAAGGACTTCCTAAAAAATGTTAAGCTGAGAATTGAAGGATGAGAAGCAGCTCCAGTTTTGTTTTCAATTTGTGATAGTATCCATGAGAACTGAAAAAGGTAATGTCTGTTTAAACTTTGTAGTAAAGGGCAATAAAATACATTGTTTTTGTCTTGAAAAAGAGGAATGACTGATCATTAATTTATGATCTCATCAAACTTCAGTTGTCAGAACAATCCATTTTCATAGAGAAGCAAACTTAATCAGTAACGTGGGGGAACCACTTTTGTTAGTGTTTAAATTCTAATCACAGACTTGGAGTAGTGTAAGTGGACATAGAGGAAATGCTCTTGTGATTGGCTAGAGCCTTCAACTGGAGCTGATACATTCATTAGACCTAGAAAGCTACTCTTTAGTCTGACAGACCGCTGTAGGAACTTGACCTACTTAGACTGGGATAAGAATTCTTCCTTATTGCCACAGTCAGTGCCCATGTAGACCTGTCTGTAGACTCTTACCTAGTAGTGCATTCTATTAAGTGCCTTCTAGATGTAAGGTGATACAGGGGAAAGCTTTTTTTTTTCTAGAATCTTTTACTGGTCATAACCACTTTGTAAACTTTACTGTTCTAAAGCTGAGTTAAGTAGAAAGGCTGTCATGGGGACATCTTTCATTCTTACCATCTGATACTGGGTACTGGCATCTTTGTTCTCACTTCATCTTCACACAGAGCCTACTTAGTTATTAAGTATACCCAACAAAATGTTGAATAAATGAATGAGTGCTTATTGACTGGAATCTTTAATTTCTTGAATTCTCATTTTTCCTTCTCAGTCCTGTTTTCTTCAGATGTTAGTTTCTTCTTTTCTCCACTTTCTTTGTAAATTTCTTGAGACCTTCAAGGCAGAACTTTAGTTCTGAAGAGAAGCTTTTATCATTAATCAGGCTCCCTGTTTATTTTTCCTATTTATTTGAAAGTGAATTATATTCGTGAAGAAATGGAGATTAATAACAATCATATACTGAAATTTTATTTTTAGTATAGGATCCTCATAACACTGTCTAGTGAATGTTCTTTTTGTAAGAGCTTGAGTTTAGCCTAGTCATAGCAGAAGTAAAGCCTTTAAATCTGAAAAGGAAAATGTATAAAATTATGAAGTATGTTTGTTGACCACAACGGATTTAAGTTAGAAACCAATAACAATACAATATCTAGGAAACCCCCAGATATTTGAAAACACAACAACACAAATTCGAATAACCCGCGCATCAAAGAAAATGAAAAGAGAAATTGGAAAATATTTTGAATTGAATAAAAGAAATATATCAAAATGCTTGAGATATAACTAAAGTAGGGCTTAGAGGGAAATTTATAGCTCTGTACATGAAAGGCTCTAAATCATTAACCAACCTATGTTCCCTCTTAAGCAAGAAAAAGAAGAGCGAAGCAGATTCAGAGTAAGTCAGAAGAAGAAAAAATACAGAGGAGCAGAAATCAAAGAAATAAACACTAGAAAATATTAATAAAGCCAAAACTGGTTCTTTGAAAGATAAAATTGACAAATTCTTAGCTGGATTGATCAAGAAAAAAGAGAACACAAGTTGCAATATTAAGAACAGAAGACAGGTTATTGCTACAGATTATGCATACATTTTAAAGGTTAATTATTACAAACAGCTGTAAACCAATAAATTTGACAACTTAGATGAAAAGAACAATTTCCTTGAAAAATAAAATTTACCAAAGTAAATAGGAAGGAATAGGAAATCCAAATAGCCCTGTATTAGAGAAACATTCCCCCAAAGAAAACCTAAGACATAGATATTTTTACTGTTAATTTCTATCAAACATCTAAGGAAGAAATGACACTGATTTTACACATTTTTTCAGAAAATAGAATAGGGATCACTGCCTAATTATTCCGAGTCCAGCATAACTCTAATGTCAAAATCTGAAAAGTATATCATGAAAAAAATCATGGATCAGTACCCTCACAGATGCAAAAATCCTTACTAAAATATTAACAAATTGAATATATTCAATATTAACAAATCGAATATAAAAAAGATAGTATATCTGGCCAACTATGGTTTACTCTAAGAAAGGAAAGATTTTAATATTGCAAAAATGAACACAGTGTACCATATTGACAGATTTGAAAATGATATAGTCATTTCAATAGATGCAGAAAAAGCATTTGACAAAAATCTTCCATTCATGATTGAAAGAAACCTCTTGCTTACTAGGTATGTAAGGAAACTTAACTTCAAAAAGGGTATCTATAGAATAACTTGCAGGTGACATCATCCTTAAATACAGGACAAGGCCAGCATTCTTCCTCTGGCCAGTGTTAGCACTGTTCTGTCGTCCTACCATTAAATCAAAAAAGTAAAAGCCCTCAAGATTGGAAAGGAAATGAAATTGTTCATATTTACAATTGATGTGATTGTTTAGGTAGAAAATCTCAAGAAATCTATAAACACTAGAATCAAGTGAAGTTAGGTATTTATATAGTTAATAATTGAAAAAAAAATTAAAAATTCCATTTACCAAAAGGCATAAAATATTCAAGAATAAATCTAACAAGGTGAACTATATACTGAACACCATAAAACATTACTAAGAATTAAGACGTAAGTAAATGGAGAAAGAGATCATGGTTGTGGATTGGCAGAATCAATACTGTTAAGATGTTGATCTTCCCAAATTGATCTAGAGATTCAGTCTGATCCCAATCAAAATTTTAGCTGGCTTTTTCATTGAAATTGGCAAGTCGAGTCTAAAATTTAAATGGAAATGTCATTCCTGGGCAGAAGCTTTAAGAGCTAATATGTGATTCGACCCTTTCCCTTTTCCCTCGTTTAGCAATCATAGAAGCATATAAATGGTATTTCTCTCAGCATAATGACAGCATAATTTGAAAATTGAAGAAACTGTGGCACAGAGATTAAGTGATCAGTTCAAAGTCACACAGCTTGCAAATGTCTTTGAACCTGGGCAAGGCAGTCTAGCTCCCGTCTGTACTCTTGACTTCACAATTGTTTTATATTCCCACCACTTTCTAATACGATTGCTGTTTCTTTACACTCTTGCCAAATTCCTCAGCTTGCTTTCTGAATATTTAATCTGATAGAGGAAAAGTAATTCTTATTAATGAGATTGTATTTTTTCATGCATACTGGCTACATTTATTAACCTTTAAACTACCTGTCAGATCATTTGCCCATTTTTCTTTAGGTTGGTTTTTTTTGGTGATTTCTAGTGCTTGCCTTTATGACCATTTTACCTCTGTTCTACTTTTTCAGTGACTGACCCTGAGGCCTGTTATATTGGCACTGAGCCTTGGAAACCCAAGGAAGCTTTGGAGGAGAATGGTATTATTACTGATAAGGCAGACATATTTGCCTTTGGCCTTACTCTGTGGGAAATGATGACTTTATGTATTCCACACATTAATCTTTCAGATGATGATGATGATGATGATGAAGGTATAATAACATTTTTAACATAAATCTCAATCTCTTCAGTTTGAAATAGTTTATAACTTATTTTTCTATTAAGTTAAAATTTAAAAAGCAAAGTATTTGATTTAGTGGCATGGAATATAGATTTTAGTAATACCGATGACTAATTTGGTACCATCTCAGTTTAATCTCATACAAATGAGATGCAGATTAATTCAGAACTGGGAGATAAATTGAGAAAGTTGGGAGGAGCAAAAGTTACCTTAAAAACTCCCCTTCCCTGAGAACAAGATTGGAAAGCTGTCATAGTAAGAGGGAAAGATTTGATAACCATGGATTGATAGTAAATCCATGATAATAGCTAAGGTACAGGACAATTGAAGAGACTAGACTGCCGGTGGTATAATGAAAAACATACTGGATGATGAATTCTTGTTTCAGAAGGGTCAGTTTGAGCAGTTGCTAAGCTTTTTATTTCAATCTCTAACTCCTTCATGAACAGATAAAACTTTTGATGAAAGTGACTTTGATGATGAGGCATACTATGCAGCTTTGGGAACTAGGCCACCTATTAATATGGAAGAACTGGATGAAACATACCAGAAAGTAATCGAACTCTTCTCTGTATGCACTAATGAAAATCCTAAAGATCGTCCTTCTGCTGCACACATTGTTGAAGCTTTGGAAATAGAAGTCCAGTGATTGCCTCACATTCGTGACTATCTGAGCTTCGAGTATGGTTCATGTATATAACTTCTGTTTACTGTAATACATTTAGATGACTATGATAATCCATAATTAGACTTTTTGAAAGTGGCCTATTTTAGGACTGTAGCACCTTGTTAATATTTGTACACCTATTTCTATTATAAAGGTATTTCATGTATACTAATAATCAGCATTTGAGTTCATAGAGGGTTTTTAATAAAGTTTAAGAAACTGTTTTAAGAAACATTTAAATTTGTTCATACAGATTTAAAACACTAGGAATTAAATGCTGTAAACTTTTTGTCTAACATTAATTTGGTTAGAGTTACTATTTATTAATGATTTTTCTCAAATATTTTCAATATTCTCTGTTTAATAGATCTATCGAAATTAGTACTTTGCACAGTACAAAATATGTCTACATTTGCTTATCTCTTAAAACATTTAACTTTCTGCTTTCTTTTCTTAGCTGGTGTGCTTATTAAATACGGTCACTGGAAGCTGAGAGAATGTGGCTCAAAAGAGTAGTTTTTTGAGTATTTCCAACATTTTCGGTTAGGGCTTATCTTGCTCTCTCTGCTCTTCCCACATCTTTGGTTTTTGCTTTCATTTATTAAGTATATTTTCTGTACTGAGATCTATTATTTTTTATTAATCTATATCTTAAGCATTTAACATTTATGGTGTAGAAATAAAACTCCAATAAAATAATATAGAATAAAGGACACTTTAGTTATCAGAAGGTGTTTTATCTTATTTTATACTCCATTGTTTTGAGTGTTGTCATTAAACTTGAGTGAATGTGAGTAGGTTTTTTTCTCTTGGCCTTACTTTGTTAATCTGTAAAATGAGGGTGATCTGGATAAGTAGTTTCTATCTGTGAACCACAGCCACCTTGGAATTTCAGTTATTGAATTATGCTTGTGAATCTAGGTAATATGACTGTAAAAAGAATTTAAAATATTACTGTCAAATAAGGGATCTTAGAAAGGTTAGGAACAACTATGCTCTGAGCTTTAAACAACATTAGAATTCACTGGAGGACTCCTTTTGTATAAGATTGTACAAAGCAGTGGTACACAGATAATGAGCATTACTTATCAAAATGTTATTAAAGTGACAAGAAAGTAAACTGAAAGCTGACTTAATTTATGGAAAAATCTTATGTACAATTTTGTATCGTGACATTAAGTTATCTTTACTCATATGTTGTGTCATTCTTATTAGGTCTGTCAAGCTGCAAAGCGGTTTCTCTTAGCCCATTATCATGAATTGCAACTTTCTTTTTAGTACATAAACAAAACGCTTTTTCTTGAAGAATTCGTTTCCAGTTCCTATAGTTGGAATATCTAAATGTGAACAAACTGATGCTCAAGGACCGGGCCAGCAAATTCACAGGACTTGTCTATGGCGGACGTTGCAAAGTGATTCCAGCATGCTTTTCTCCTTGAGTCTGGGTAGGGCTGTGATGTCCTCAACACAGGTAATTTGCTACCAGCTGGAAGGAAACTTCTTTTATTCTTGTCCTAGAATTTGCTCTTTTGGTCTCGGATGTTACCTTCTTTTTTGGACATTTGCCTCATTCTCAGGAAAGAAGAGTAATGTGACTGGATTGAGGATAGAGCAGGACTAATCTTTTTGTTGAATTATAATTGGCATATCAACACAGGCTTCTCCCAAACAACCTTCTCACCTCCCAGAAAATCTCCCTTTTACTATCAGTGTAAGGATTCCAGGAACCTGTTTCCACCTCTATAAAATGGAAATAAGCAGCTACTTAAATGTTGAGGACTGTTCTTTCATGCCTCCTAGTTAGTACCCACTTCATCTACAGTTTGTTGATCAAAGTACAATTCAAAAAGGTTTTTAGTAATGAAAAAAATATATAAATTTGTGGGGAGCTTATAGAGATTTGTAGTCTTAAATATAATATTAGAAAAAAGACTGAAGGCCTGGGGGTTCTCACTGTGCCAGATCACAAAGGGTTTCCATTTATAGCCTGCAGCGCTGCCCCCAAGTAAGACTGGTATTTTGTCCTTAAAAACCTTGAAACTTGGCATTTACGTGGCCTCCTAATAGATGAGAGTCCTTTCAGGCATCCATTTCCAGAATAAGGAGGTTTCATTCGTATTGAATATTTGCTCCGGCAAGTAATTTTCCTCCATAATCAGCTTATCTAGAGTTTCCAAAATTTTTTCAGCTGCTTTCACATCAGCACTCATAGACTTATCACACTCTTTCACATTATGTAATGAGTAACAAAGAATTCTTTAATCATTTAAACCACTCAGCTAACAGTAAATAAATTCAACATCATAGTTGGGTCCAACCTTCATTTTCAACATCCGAAGCAAACTTTTTCTTTGCCTGTGATCATCGTGATGCTGAGAGGGACATGGCTGTGTCTGGTCTTCAATCCAGATTTAAAAGCTTCTTCAATTTTGTTAGTATCGTCTTCAGTGAAGCAGATCCCTTCACAGCTTCTGTCACTTTGTTCTTGTCCTTCAAGATCGTAGCTGTGGTGGAATGGGACATGCCTGATTGGATGGAGAGCAGTAACCATCACTGATTTTCCACCTTTGTAGTCCTTAATCACTTTAAGTTTGCATCCAGGTCAGTCACTTGAAGTGGCTTCTCATTGGCATCATTAGCAGTGGATTTTATATGCTTCAGAGCCATGCTGAACAAAACATGAGATTAAATCAAGTACAAGAGAAAATGATACCATTGAGATGCAGTAAACGCAAGATGTATGAGGCTACTGCTGGCGTAACAGCATACTGTTTTAGAGCAGACTTTTTTTATAGAGTACACTCTGAAATAATGATAAGTATAGTAAATACAAACCATTTGTTTATTAGGTATTATGTACTGTACATAATTGTATGTGCGCTTTTATATGACTGGCAGCTCAGTGGGTTTGTTTACACTAAATCACCACAAACACGTGAGTAATGTATTGCGCTGATGTTACATTGACTATGATGTCACTAGGTGATAGGAATTTTTCAGCTCTATTATAATTTATGAGACCACCAACATATATTCAGTCTATTGCTGACTGAAAAGTGGCACACCACATGACTATATATACCATATTTTCTTCATCCATTGGTGTACACCTAGGTTGTTTCCATGTTGATTTAATCTCATGTTTTGTGACAACTACAATGAACATGGGGGTGCATATATCTTTTCAAGTCTGTTTTCTTTACGTTAAATACCCAGAAGTGAAATTGGTGAATTGTGGTAGTTCCATTTTTAATTATTTGAGGAACCCCCACTGTTTTCCATTGTAGCTGTACTAGTTTACACTCCCACCAAGGGTTTCCTTTTCTCCATGTCCTTATTTCTTGGTTTTTGGATTTTTTTAATAATAGCCTTTTCAACAGGTGTGAGGTGATACCTCATTGTGGTTTTGACTTGCATTTCCCTGATTATTACTGATGTTGAGTTTTCATGTACCTGTTGGTCATCTGTATGTCCTATTTGGAAAAATATGTTTTGATCCTCTGCTCATTTTTTAATTGTATTGCTTTTTTTTTTTTTTTTTTTTTTGGCTGTTGTATAAGTTCTTTATACATATTGGGTATTAACCCTTTATAAGGTATATGATTTGCAGATATTTTCTCCCATTCAGTAGGTTGCTTTTTCATTTTGCTGGTCTCTTTCACTGTATAGAAACTTTTTAGTATGATGCAGTCCCACTCATTTATTTTTGTTGTTGTTGCCTTTGCTTTTAGTGTCAAATCGAAAAAAATCATTGCCAAGATCAATGTCAAGGGACTTATTTACCACCTATGTTTTCTTATAAGAGTTTTATGGTTTTAGGTCTTAAATTCAAGTCTTTATTCCATTTTAAATTGATTTTTATGCATTATATAAGAGTGGTTCAGTTTTCTCAATACCACTTACAGAAAAGACTGTCCTTTCCTCATTGTATATCCTTGGCTCCTTTGTCATAAATTAATTGACCATATATGTGATGCCTTTTATTTCTCTTTCTTGCCTAATTGCTCTTGCAAGGACTGCCATTACTATGTTGAATAAAAGTGGTGAGAGTGGGCATCTTGTCGTGTTCCTGGTTTAGCTGAAAAGCTTTCATCTTTTCACTTGAGTGTGTTAGCTGTGGGCTTGTTAAGTTGAGGTACATTCCCTCTATACCCAGTTTGTTGAGTTTTTATAAATGGATGTTAAATTTTGTCAAATGTTTTTTCTGCATCTTTTATGATGATCATGATTTTTATCCTTCATTTTGCTAATGTGATTTATTACATTATTACATCAATTGATTTGCAGCTTTTGAACAATCCTTACATCCCTGGAATAAATCCCACTATCATGATAGATGATCCTTTTTAAAAATTAAAAAAATGTTTTAAAATTACAGTTGATGTTCAATATTATATTAATTTCAGGTATATAATAAAGTGTTTAGACATTATATAACTTAGGAAGTGACTCCCCCATATGATCTTTTTATGTATTGTCAAATTTAGTTTTTATTTTTGCTAATATTTTGTTGAGGATTTTTGCATCTATGTTCGTCAGGAATATTGGCCTGTAATTTTCTTGTGGTGTCCTTGTCTGGTTTTGGTATCAGAGTAATGCTGGCTATGTAAAATGAATTTGGAAGTGTTCCATCCTCTTCTATTTTTTGGAAGAGTTTGAGAAGAATTGGTATTATTAGACTTTTTGGTAGAATTTACCAGTGAAGCTGTCTCCTCCTGGACTTCTGTTTGGTGGGAGGTTTTTGATTACTGATTCAGTCTATTTACTAATTAGTAATTGTTCTGTTCAGATTTTCTATTTCTTCATGATTCAGACTTGGCAGGTTGTATGTTTCTAAGAATTTATCCATGTCTTCTAGGTCAGTGATCCCCAACCTTTTTAGCATCAGGAAATGGCGCTCCTGTGAGAATCTAGTGTCTGATGATTTGAAGTGGAGCTGAGGTGGTGATGCTAGCGCTGGGGAGTGGCTGCAAATACAGATGAAGCTTTGCTTACCGGCCTGCTGCTCACCTCCTGCTGTGCAGCCCGGTTGCTAACAGGCTACAGACCGGTACCAGTCCATGGCCCGGGAGTTGGAGCCCCCCGTTCTAGGTTTTCCAATTGATGTATAATCATTCATAGTAGTCTCTTATGATCCTTTGTATATCCGCGGTAGTACTTATAATGTCTCCTCTTTCATTTGATTTGAGCCCTTTTTTTTTTTTCCTTGAGTCTAGCTAAAGGTATCTTTTTTCTTTCTTTCTTTTTTTTTTAGTTTTCAAAGAACCAGCTCTTGGTTTCATTGATCTTTTCTATTCACTTTTTAGTCTATGTTTCTTTTATTTCTGCTCTTTGTATTTCCTTCATTCTACCAGCTGGGCTTCATTTGTTCTTTTTATAGTTCCTTGAGATACAAAGCTAGGTTGTTTGAGAATTTTCTTGTTTGTTGAGGTAGGCATTTATAGCTATGAAGTTCCCTCTTAGAACTGCTTTTGTTGCATCCCATGTTTTGGTATGTTGTGTTTCCATTTTCATTGTCTCAAGATGTTTTTTTTAATTTATTTTCATTTTTTGGCGACCTCTTGGCTGTTCAGTAGCATGTTTAATCTCCACATGTTCGTGAATTTTCTAGTTTTGTTTTTTGAAATTGATTTCTAGTGTCATACCATTGTGGTTGAAAAAGGTGCTTGACATGATTTCAATCTTAAATTTAAGAGTTGTTTTGTGGTCTAATGTAGCTGTTTTGCACAATGTTCCATGTGCACTTGAGAAGAATGTGTATTTTGTTGCTTTTGGATGAATGTTTTGTCTATATCTGTTAAGTTCATCTGCTCTAACATGTTATTTAAGGCTGATGTTTCCTTATTTTTCTGTCCGGACAATTTATCCATTGATGTAAGTGGGGTATTAAAGTCTTCTTCTACTATTATTGTAATATTGTCATTTTCTTCCTTTAGGTCTGTTACTATTTGGCTTATATATTTAGGTGCTTCTATGTTGGGTGCGTATTTACCCGACATAGAAGTTATATCCTCTTGTTGGATTGACCCCGTCACTATTATGTAATTCCCTCCTATGTCTAGTAGTCTGTTTTAGTCTGTTTTGTCTGATACAAGTATAGCTACTTCGGCTTTCTTTTGGTGCACATTTGCATGGAATATCTTTTTCTATTCCTTTACTTTCTGTCTCTGTGTTTACTATGCCTGAAGTCTCTTGTAGGTGGTGTTTAGATGGTCTTGTTTTTTTTTTTTTAAATCTATTTAGCCTCTATCTTTCGGAGAATTTAGTCCTTTGTATTTAATCATTGATTGGTATGTAATTACTGCAGTTTTGTTGCTTTCTAGTTGTTTTGTAGGTCTTCTGTTCCTTCTCTTGCTCTCTTTCTCTGGTTTATTTTCTGTGGAAATGTGCTTATATTTCTTTCTTATCTTTTGTATACATAGGTTTTTGCTTCGTGGTTACCATGAGGCTTAACCATAACATCTTATATTTGTAAATCTATTTTAAGTTGATAACTAAGTTTGAACACATTCTAAAGTTCCGCATTTTACTACCCCCATGTTGTTTTGATGTTCCATTTTACATATTTTATCATGTGTACTCCTTAGCTAATTATAGTTCTAGTAATTTTTACTTTTGTCTTCTAACCTTCATAATAGCTTTGAGTGATGGCTCTTTGAGGAACTTAATAAATAAACTGATTCTAAAATGTACATGAAAATACATGCAAAGGGCCAAGATAGACAAAATACTCCTGTAGCAAAAAAATGTGGGAGAATTTACTATACCACAAGAATCTTATAACACAATGTGGTATTGGCATAAGGATAACCAGTAAAACTAGTGGAATAAACAGAGTCAGAAACACAGTCATACATATATGGGCACAATTTTTGACAAAGGTAGCAAAATCAATAACTAAAAAAACATAAAAGGACGAGAGACTTAGTCACAGCCTAAAATGCTCATCAACAGTAGTATAAATTATGGTATAGTCTCATGATGGAATGTATGTAATGAAAATGAGTTTCAGCTAGATGCAATAACATGGATGCATTTTGACAAAAATTCAATTTATATAAAGTTCAAAAAGAGACTAGAGACATCAAAAAGTAGTTGCATTTGAGGAAGATGATGTGATAATGCTTGAACGGGGCACAAGGAAGGCTTCTGGGAAGGTGGCAATGTTTTGTTTTTCTTTATTAACCTGGGCTGCAGTTATGAACGTATTTGTGATAACTCACTGAGTTACTTTTTAAAACCTTTAGAGAAGTTTCAGATTTACTGAAAAGTTGCAAAGACAGATAATTCTCATATACCCCCACACTGAGCTTATCAACATCTTATATTGCTGTAGTATATTTGTCACAATATATCAATGAACCAATATTGATACATTGATGCTAACTAAAGTCCATACTTTATTCGGGTTTAGTTTTTACCCTTTATCTGTTTCAGTATCTCATTCAGGATACCACATTATATTTAGTTGGCATGTCTCTGTAATAGTTTCTCACTATTTTGTTCTTCAGATTTTTTTTAGAACAGTTTTAGGTTCACAACAAAATTAAAAGGTACAGATATTTCCCATTTAGCCCTGCCATCACATAGGCATAGCTTCCCCCATTATCAACACCCTCTTCCAGACTGGTACATTTTCTTGCAACTGATGAATCTACATTGACAAATTAAAGTTCACTATCCATTCTATGAGTTTGGGCAAATGTATAATGGCATGTATCCACCATTATAGTAAACACAGTACTTTTCACTGCCCTAAAAATCTGGTGCTCCTACTCATTGCTTCTTCCCTCCAACCCTTGGTAACCACACATAGTTTTACTGTCTCCACAGTTTTGCCTTTTCCAGAATGTCATATAGTTGGAATCATATAGAATGTAGCCTTAGATTGGCTTCTTTCACTTGGTAATACTCACTTAGAGTTCTTCCATGCCTTTTGGTGGCTTCTTTTTAGTGCTGAATAATATTCCACCATCTGGATATATCTGTTTATGCATTCAGCTACTGAACAACATCTTGCCTTCGAAGTTTTGACAATTATGAATGAAATTATCTGTATGCAGGTATTTGTGTGGATATATGCTTTCAATGATTACTTTTTTTTTTTTTTACAAAGAGCATGTACTGTTTTTATAACCACTAAATTTTAAAAGAAAATCAGTACATTCAATTGTATAAGAGAATATTGAAAAGAATTTTAATAGATTCATCACAAAAGCATTTAGCAAATAATGTTAATAAAAATTTTAAAATAAAATATTTAAAAAAAAAAAACAGCAGTGCAGAAAACAGCATCAAAATGTTTGCATAATTACACACATTTCAACACTTCCACATTCTTTTTGGAACCCAGGCCTTTAAATCTTTGAACCATGTTAACTTAAAGGCAAATAAAGGAATGTAAATGAGTATATTCTACATAAAGTTATAACCTGGAAAACAAGTTCCCTAGAGTATTATTGCCAGATAGCAATTAATATGTTTTAGAATCAAAACAATCTGATTAATTCTTTGCTTTTCAAAGTATCCAAGAATTATACTAGAAAACTGCATATTTAGGTGTATTTACATAACGTCATGTTCTGTGGCCCATCAGCCTAGGTATATTTATTCATTAAACTTTGTTCTGATACTATACATTTTGTCAGATTTCTCAGAACAAGTAAAAAGTATTTTAGACATGCAAAAACATTTTAAATATAACCATATGAATCATCTAATCCCAACTGGGCATCCATTTGGTTAATGACCAGTAATAAATTCTATAAAGGTAACTAGCACAATTAGCATTTTCACACACCAAAAATTAATGAAATGACAGTAGTGCAAATTAAAACATGACAGGTATGCATTTGGTTAATATTTTTAGAAATATTTAAACATTAAGCTATAAAATTCTGTTCTACATAAAAGGATATGGAAATCATATTTTTCGCCATCTTTATTACACTAGAAATTCAAAACACTTTCTAAATATATTCAGACTGAGCTGTTACCTATAAAGTGAGAATTCCGTGCACAAAATTCAGGAATTACGTTTAAAAATGGGGCATGAAAATTGTTTTTAAATTTTCCTGTTTGCTTCTGACTGAGCATGAGATAATCCTGGTCCAAAAGTGCTTTATAAAAGGTAAGTGGTCAAATTTCTGGAAAACCATCTTACTTTGTCATTATTCTTATGTAAGAGGCAAGTAATTTTCCAGTTACAGCTACAAAGTTTCATAATTAAGGATTCAGAGTGCTAGTCAGTATACATCAGCCAAAGATTTTTCTTTTGACACTCCAGGTAATTTTCAACAAATTTATCCCTGACTTTTCATAAGGAACGAAACAGGTAAAGAGGTGTGTGTGTATGTGTGTGTGTCCTTCTCAGTATTTTTATTTTGATATTTGTTAAATGGTTCTTATAGATGATCAGGAACTGTCTGAACTCATCCACATAGTAACTGTTCTATAGTTGAAATTGGTTTTAACTATTAAAATTGTATACAAGGAAATTTGGAGTGTTGCAGTACTTGGTTGCAAATAACTTGCCATCTGGTGTTGGGTCAGAAAATGCTATTTCATTAGTGCTAAGAAAACAGCCAAACATGAAGCGATTCCTGAAAAAGAGGAAAAGACGATTTAACAGTGGAACCAACTTAAAATTTTGATTAAACAGCACAATTTATGTTAAAAGCAATCCAAAAATAAACTTTCAATCTCTTTAAATACTCGATTAAAAACAATATTATTTTATTAAGTAGTAAAATGACAATGCTTTAGATTTTAGAGATGGAAGTCTAATATTTCAGATGAGAAAATCGAGGTCCAGAAAAAATTCTGAGAGGCAAAGGGAACCAAACTATCTACTCTAGCTGATCCATGGTAATGAGCAACTAATTTTAGGTAGTATTGCTGATAAAAGCCATAGATAATTAAAAAAAAAACAAAACCATCACTGACTTTAACCAATAACTATTCTTCTCAACTACACCACACACAGAGCTTTAAGGCAATAACTAATTTGCATTTTGACTACAACTTGATCTAGCTCAACTAGGAATAAAATAAAATGAAATGGTAGAAAGAATTCAACAAAATGAGGGATAGTCTATAAAATAATTCATCAAATTCTTCAATGTCATCAAAAACAAAGGTTCAAAAAACTCTTCTAGTTTAAGGAAAATGAGTATACTAAAGAGCAATGATGACAAGTGCAATAAATGATCCTGGATGGAAAAAATGCTCTAAAGGACATTTGAAAGAAAACTGATAATTTTACTAGCTCATCATGAGTAATTTTGTACTTAATAATCCCATCTGAGCTTCAGTTGATTCTTATGTAAAATAACTAGGAGCAGTATTGTACTCTTGTGAGGATTTAAACATATACTGCCTGTAGAGAAGAGAGAATTCAGCCTAAGGCTCCTCTAATGCATGTTAGCTGTCAATTACTTCGCCTTTATCTTCAACTCAGATGTGTGAGAAGAGATAAGTATGTTCTCATAGATATATTTCTCCCTTGAGGGAGACTTCATTTTTCTTCATTATTGTTTGTAGATAACCTATTGCCTTAGTACTCAAAGTATGCTCTACAGACCAGCAACATTTAGCATCACCTAAGAGCTTACTAGGGATGATGCAGCATCTTAGGCCCCACCCTGACCTACCGAACCACATTTGAATTTTAACAAGATCCTCAGGTGAGTCATAACACACTTTCAAGTTTAAGAAGCACTGGACTACTGCCTGGTGAGACTGTTAGATACTGGTACTCCTCATGTCAAATTCATGCATTTTAATATAAATATAGAAAGGTATTTCATAATTATCAAGTAATCTTTATAAACATCAATTTTTCTCACTGATTCACTTTATAATGTATATATGGGTGACCAGGATTATGGTCCAAGACTGGATCCCCACAGTGGCCTTTGGTGTTCTTTCTTGAAAGGTGTACAGAACTCGAAAGGCTAGATTGGCGCTACTCAAAGTGTGGTCACTGGTTTGTAATCTGCTCTCTCAAACATAGAAGTTGAGAGAATGAGTGTTGTGAAACTCATCCACCCAGCCTAGGTTAGGTAGAAAAACAAGCAAGTAAGCTCATTTGTCACATTAGAATATCAATATACAGTGTTAGTTCAAAGTGTGCACATAGGAGTATAAAATGGAGAATCACATATTTGTGAGATATAATTCATATACCATAAGACTCAAAAGTACAGTTCAATTGTTTTTTAGTAATATTCACAAAACTGTGAAACTATTACCACTATCCAATTCCAGAACATTTTCATTACCCCCAAAAGAACTCCTGTACCCATTAGTAGGCACTCTCCATTCTCCCTTCCCTCAGTCCCTGGAAACTACTTTATCTACGGATTTGCTTATTCTGGGTATTTTCTATAAATGGAATCATACAATATGGAGTCTTTTGTGACCGCCATAAAATTTTAAAGGTTGATCCATGTTATAGTATGTATCACTATTCCTTTTCGTGGCTGAATGATATCTCATATTATTGTACAGATACGCCACATTGTTATCCATTAATCATGAACTTGGTTATTGTTTTGGCTATTATGAATAATGCTGTTATGAAACTTCATATATCAGCTTTTGTGTGGACACATATGCTTTCATTTCTTTTGAGTACATAGGTAGGAGTAAAATTGCTAAGTCATGTGGTACCTATTTTTGGGAAACTGCCAGACTGTATTCCACAGCACCTGCACCATTTTACATTCCTGTCAGCAACGTACAAGGATTCTAATTTCCTCCACTTCCTCACCAACACTTGTTATTTTCCCTTTAATTAGTCATTCTAGCGGGTATGCAGTGGCATCTTATCATGGTTTTGATTTGTGATTTGGTTTGGATTGATAATGATGTTGAGCAAATTTTCAAGTGCTTATCAGCCATTTGTATGTCTTTGAAGAAATGTCTATTGAAATCCTGTGCCCATCTTTAAACTAAGTTACGTGTCTTTTTATTGTACTGAAGAGTTCCTTTATTTTGCTAGATATACTGGACCCTTGATATATGATTTACAAATACTTTCTCCCATTCTATGGGTTATCTTACTAATGCACTTTACATTTAGTTACACTTATGAGCTACAGTACATCTTTATTAATGACCTACTTATAAACTATCAATGAACATGTATAATTTCTGTAATTCTTTAACTTATATTTTGTTTTTCTACTTAATTATATTAAGTATTATTATTTACTGCAATGTTAACTATATCTGTTGACTCTAATAAAAATTAAGGCTTGTATTTTCCATATTCTAGCAATTCATCTTTAATTTGTTAAACTGTTGGTTTTTGACAGATTAAACTAGTCTTTCACCACAGGCAGTTTAAAAATCACTGGGTTAGAATGTTTCAGACTTGGAATGTTGTGCCCTAAACTGAGTATATTTTGTATTTTTTTTTTTCAATACCAATACTTGCCTTGCTTGCCTTAGATAGAATTTATATAGAAGTGTCTTACTAACATCATTCTTTTTGGCTCATGAGCTGGGAAAGGTATTGGGAAAGCTAATCTGGGTCTAAATCCATGTTATTTTATTACCTGAGAGTATCAACCAGTCTTCTTGCAATGCGTTTTCTTCTCTTCAGTCTGAAGACCCAAATTCTACTTATCCCACAGACTGCAGGTTCTGGTACATCTGAACATTGCCAAGCCCTATGACATTCTTTAGAACTCGGAGATTCTGGACCAGTTGGTTCAGACAGAACACGGAAGGCCTGCAATGATATACAGAAATATCTAGAGTTAACAATACAGATAAGTGCATATTTCTTTTTAAAAACCAATCCTTAAACAAAAATATCTAAAATTAATCTTATACCTTCATCAAAAATGTTAAAATTCTTTGATAGTTCTTGAATTCTTGTTTACTTAGCCACACAATGCTTAAAAAAATACTAGTGGTGTTAAGATATTCCCAACATATCATTATGAAACTTTTTTACTGAATAAAAAATATTGTAAAAAATCAGACTGACTTTTAATAAAGTATATAAACTCCCATTCTCTTTAGTCTAAAATGTATATGTTCTAAAAAACTGGTAACAACTAAAGATTTTTACATGTTAACTATGAAATTTGGTAGGCATTTAGTTTTTAAAAAACTGTATTTTGAAATAATTATAGATTCACAGGAAGTTGAAAAATAGTAGATGACCTGTATATCCTTTACCCAGTTTCCCCAAGGGTTACACCTTCTATAACTGTAGTGTAATACCGAAACCAATAAATTAACATGAGTATAATGTGTGTGTATAATTCCATGACAATTCATTATTTCTGTATATTCATTTAAACACTAGCATAATCAAAATACAGAGCTATTGCATCATCACAAATCTTCCTCTTGCTACTGCTTTATAATTACATCCACCATCCCTAAGCCCTGGCAACCAGTGTGTACTCTATGTCTATAATTCTGATATTTTTGAGGATGTCATATAAATGAAATCATATAGCATGTGAGCTTTTGAGATTGGCTTTTTTCACTCTGCACAATGCTTTTGACATCTGTCCAAGTTGTTGCATATATCAACAGTTTGTTCCTTTCCATTGCTAAGTAATATTCCATTGTATGGATGTACCAGTTTGTTTATTCATTTACTTACTGAAGGACACTTTTGTTTCCAGGTTTTGGCTATTACAAATAAAGCTGCTATAAACATTCAGGTACTCATTTTTGTGTAGACATAAGTTTTCATTTCTCTGGGAGAAATGCCCAGGAGTATGATGCCTGGATTAGTTTTTAAGAAACTGCCAAACTTCTCCCAGAGGGTTGTAACATTTTATAGTCCCTCCAACAATGAATGAGAGATTTAGTGTCCCAGCATCCTCATCAGCATTTGGTATTGTCACTGTTTTTTACTGTAGCTGTTTTAATAGGTATATACTTAACCAAGTTTTAACTACCATCAAGAAAACTTTGCTTTTGAAATGAGAATGAGTAGAAGAGAATATGTATATTATTTGGCTATATTTGCCTATAATCACTACATAAACCATCTACTTTAAAATCAAAGAAAGAAATGGCCAAATTGATCACTTTTATTGCCAATAATACACACAGCTGCTTTTCCCTCCAATTTCTGATAAACACACAAGAGACTGTGTGTGTGTACATACATGATGAAAAAGCAGGGAAAAAAAGGAAAATAAGATGGTAGAAATGAGGATATAAAAGGAAGGCGCTTACAAAAATAAGATAATGCTATCATTTCAAGAAGTACTGAGACAGATAAATGTTTTTAAAAGGAAGGAGACATAAGTATGGAATATAATACAGTCACATAAAAAGAACACATGTGAACTATAATTTTCTCTAGTTAAAAATTAACCTGTAAGCTCCTTGAAGGCAAAAACTTCATCTCTCTATTCTAGAACAAGAGTTGGCAACTTTTTTTCTATAAGGGACAAAACTGTAAATACTTTAGACTCTTTGGGCCATGTGATCTGTTGTACCCACCCAACCCTGCCATCAAAGCACAAAAGCAACCACAGATAAAATGGAAATGAATGAGCATGGCTCTGTTTCAATAAAACTTTACAAAAACAGGTGGTGGGCCACATTTGGTCCACAGGCTATAGTTTGCCAACTTCTTTTCTAGAACACTGCTAATTAGTACCTAGATTCTAATTAAGGGACAAGTGATGACTATTTTGCCAAATATATTAATCTACACTAAGCCACATATTCGATAACTGAGCTCTATAGATTTGCTTATTTAAAATCAGTATATAGTCCAGGTATAGAAACTACTACATGAACATAAGACTGACTGACTTATGATGCTTATATAAGGCAAAATACCAAATATAATAGAAATAAGTGACTTCCATTATTCATATGGTCAAGGATATTTTAGGAGGAAAACATGTCATTACTAGTAGTGGTCTTAAATGCTTAATGAAACTTCTCCAAACTACTTTCTTTTGCTCGCAAATGATGCCAATAATTTAAAACACTATACCATACCTGTTTGATGGGCTCTGCAACTAAACATCCAACTACTCTCTTTTCATCAGATATAAAAAGAAAAGTTTTGGTTTTGTTGGGACATCTGGAAACCACTTGCTGGAAGCCCAATTCATGATCAACAAGTTCTTGGACATCTTCTACCTAATGATGTGAAAAACCAAAAGAAGTGACCACTATGCTGTATACCTAAAACTAATATAAAATAATACTGAATGTCAACTCTAACTGGAAAAAAAAAAGGTGAATTTGTTTTTAAAAGTATAATAGAAACCATATATATTTATATACACAAATTTATGACTGCTAACATTTTGGCCTCTTATCTCTACTTCCTAAATTCACAAAGCCTCCCCCTACAATTATTTCATTATCGATGCATGTATCTGCCATTTTATAAACAGGGTTTTAAGAACATATTTTAAAGATCACTTTCAGCAGAAAGAAATTCAGGCTCCTGGGAAGGATGAGTAGAAAGTGCCAACACAGATTTTGTTTCAGCTTTATTTTTTTGTTTACTGGGGCTAAACATCCAACCCAAGAAACAAAGGCAACACCAATATAAGAAATAAACTCTGGGACCATTAATCTCTCAACATGGAAAAATTTAGTTTATCTTCACAAGTGGAAGATGAAGGTAAAAGATAAACTATAGAGACTTATCTGGTTTCTTTAATCTACATTTAGTTTTGTATGAACTACCATGAAAGTCATCCTTACATGTATACCAAAGTGGATTACCTATCTGCAAAGGTGTTTTACACTTCACATAGGTGATTTCTTGGTGGTGGTGGTGGTGGTGGGGTGGGGCAGGGAAGGAATAGGAGGAGAACAAAGCTTAAAAGCTAATGCTCCATACCTTTTTGATAGCATAGCCTGGATCATGTGGCAGGACCAACACAATTTTCCCATCCCAAAACTCTGCTACTACACGTTCTTTTTTCCAGCCCTGCCAAAAGATAAAAAGTCATAGTTTAATTTGAAGAGGAAAAAAACCAAACATAAATAATTCAGTCTGAAGAAAACAAAAGAATAAATGATAGAGAAAAGTTAAAAGAAAATCCAAATAAAAGAATGTAAGTCAAAATAAAGGAATATGGGAAGGGAAATAAAAGATGCCTAAAACAAAGTGCCTGTCAAGTGCTGAACCCCACTGAGAAACATGTACATAATCTATTATACCACAAGGCAGAGTCACATAAGAGCTCTTCATAGGATATGGAGAAAAAAATGAATTATTAGGCATGGGAAACAGGGGAGGGGTGGGATAAGCAGAATTTTAATAAGCCAGGCTAAAAATATTATGAAGTACAAACTATGGCAGTAACAGAAGCAGGGAAAAAGGATACACTTGAGTAGCAGGTGTGATCATAAAGATAAGGCCAACAATAGAATGTGTTTGGACTAGAAAGGTGCTCAATAAAGTGACCTCTCAGAAAAGAAAAAGCCTGGAGAAGTCATAAAAAAGCTGTTTTTCTAAGGCTATCTATAAAGAAGAAACTAAAGCGAGAGGGTGGGACTCCAAGTCTTTGAATTTTGTATTTTGATTGTTTAGCTCTGCTCAGAAAGTATTGTCATAGAGGTAAGAATGCAGGGTGTTCACTCAACATAGAACAATATTTCTCTTATATTAGGATAGACTGAAATGGCACTTTTTTAAAAAGTTAACTTTTAAATACCATCAGCCTCAAATATTAAGGACAACAAAATTCCAGATGATGGATATATGTATTTGTGGATAGATCTTTCAATATTTAAGCAAAAGAAATATGTCTTTTAAAACAGTTTTACTTTTAGAACAAAATATGACTTTTTTTTTTTTTACTTACTGCATATTTGATTCCCTCCAGAAATCTGTGGTGATGCTGAACATGTTGCACTTCATCTTCAGGGTTGGAAGCAGTATAGATCATGCCACAAGACTTACACATGGTGGCTCCAAAATGTTTCTGACCTGCATCCTTCAACGCAGGGAAATGGGAGATATCAAAACGTATCACAAATAGCTCTACATTTAGTTCATGTAACCATTCATTCAAATTTCTCCTTACTTTTCTTTTATGCTGGCATAATTGAAATACTAAATGAAAGTCTGGTTACTACATCCTCCTTACCCTGCCCCTAAACAAAATGAAAGGGAATAAACTTAAAAATGTAATAAATTTAATGAAAGAAATGGAATCGTCTTTTGGAATGGGCAGTGTAAAAAAGATTCTTTAGCTAGATCTATAGTTCTAAGAAGGAATAAAATTAAATCATAAAACTTACAGCTAAGATGAACAATGGAACTTCTTTATTAGATTCTTAAATGGGAGACCTAAAAAAAGCCTTTTATTTCAAAGAGGCAGAGCAAAATTTTCAGGACTTCTATATTCATTATATAGTATTTTTTCCCCTTAAATGTTTAGGAATGTTAAAACTCTTTGCCAAATTGATAAAAAAAACAAATATTAATAAAAGTTAAAAAAAAGCACAGATAAATTCATGAATACAGGGAAGTCAGAAATATTCAGTGTCATGGCTTATCAACTCCCATTATATCTCATAAAGCATTGTTAAATGCTACTGAAAATACCATGTTTTGAACTGTCTAATATAGGGGCTGCAAACTTTCTGTAAAGGGCTAAATGGTAAATATTTTAGGCTTTACAGACCACACATAGTTGTCACATAGTCTTCTCCTTTTTCCCCCAACCTTTTAAAAATGTAAAAGCTATTTTCAGCCCACAGGCCATGGTCCATATTTGGCCCACAGCCATAGTTTGCCAAATCCACATCTAATACTATGTAGCTATTTTCATTAAATCTTTTGTTGATCAACAGTAAGATTTCTTATCTGAAGACATTTCATTCATCAGCATTCTACTAAATTACTAGCATTGCCCAATAATATCAGTTTGAAAATGTACTTGATTAGCTTTAAATGCTGCCACTAAAACAAAGCTGGCACTTACAAAACTCAGAATATCTATGACTCATGTTAACTATGCTAAGAAAACATGTCTGACTTCATGTTCTGTATGAGAGAGCCATGTACAGGAGGAGCTTTGTTTTAAATCTACTCACAATGATCAGCTGGTCTTTTGTTTCTTTATTTGTATCTCTGGCATTAGCACTTTTCTGTGTATTGTTCTGTTTCAAGAAGTTAGAAGGTGTGATGGATCCCACAGAAGACTGTTTCTCAACTAGAGATCTTGAAATAGAGAGTTGATAAACATTATTTAGTAATTTAAAATGTTTGAGGAATTACAATGAAAAGAAAACCGATGTGTATATAATATTTGCAGAGTATCCGGCAATTTTTAGTGCTTTCTGTCAGCTCTTCCCATCCCAGCATGCATGACCACAATCTCTTTACTTCTATCTTAGCAATTTTAACACTTTATTATATGTATTTGCTTAAATGCTTGTCCTCCTCCAGCTAGAACTTCCTTGATAGCAGCACCATGTGGTACTTATCTTCACATCTCTGAAAACTCAGTATAGTTCAGTACCACATAGTACTCTATAAATGTTTGCCAAATGAAAGAATAAACAAAAAATGAAACTTAGACCAAGAACTCAGAGAATCTATACTGTACCCAAAGTAATAAACCACAAGAAATTGATGATATCTCACCTTTTAGGTCCTACATAAAAAGCAATCTCAAATTACTTAATAGTATCCTAGTTTCTCCTTATGCTAGATTAAATTAGTTTACACTTTCATCAGCTAATTGTGGTAATTTCAACCCTTAATAAACAGCCATGAAAGAAGACATAGATGAGAAAAGACAAAGGTGAAAAAAATAGGAATATGGCCTTTGAAGGGAGAAAGCTACCCATCTAACCCAATCTCTGAGGTGATTTAAGGTGAAGCACCCCAAGAATAAGAGCACTTGCTAGGAAGTTCTTGGTTCAGTACCTCTAGTTATATATCATCAAATAGAAAGAGACAAACCAAAGCTGCTTAGGAAAATTCGGACTATAAGAAACATCTTTTTCAGAGCTTTCGACCTATATGCTCACATCCACCCATGCCTCCTCCATCCCTCTCTTAGCTTTGACCAGGATAGTGGTAGCTTCAGCTAGGATTTATAATAGCATAAGTTGCTGCAAGTTATTTATTCCTTTGGCCACAGTTTCCTCATCTATAAAATGGGGGTAATAATGGTACCTACAACATAAAGTTGTAAATACTCATTAAACACTAACTATTACTAATATATTATCACTCAGGGAAGGCAATATAGCCAAATGGGCTTTGATTCACATATGGATTCTAGTCCTGGCTCTGCTCTACCTAATAGCTGTGCAACCATGGCTGAATTACTGTTTCATCAGCTTAAAATGAAATTGATAATAGTATATATCTTCTAGGTTGTTGTAAGAATCAAGTGAGATAATGGGTGTAAACTACTTATTATTAAGTTCTATATAAAAATGTTAGCAATTATTAATACTCAAACCCATAAAGATCTTTCTCGTCTCTCAACTCTTACGTTATTATGAAGTTTTTATGAGATGATCTGATTTCATCTCCTATTCTTTATATCTTAGAGGGGAAGAAAAAAATGCTCTCCAAATTCAATAGTATGAGAAAGAAAAAGAGACCCATAGAACTTATAATTAAATAATTGTTGAACATTAAAATAAGAGCAATTCCTACCTTTTTGTATTGATTGATGATGCACTGAAGATGGGATAGACAATGGACTCAGGAGAAACTGGTAGGGGAAAAAAAATCATAATAATTTGTATTACAAAATAAACTGAAAGTTTATATCATGAGATTTTAAAGGTTAATAAGACCAAAATACATTACTTGACTTCAAGACTTAACAATAATGAAGATAGTATGGTATTGGCGAAAAAAATAGATAAAGAGATCAATGGAACAAAATAGAAAGCCCAGAAACAGACCTATGCAAATACAGTTAACTGATTTTTGACAAAGAGGCGAAGGTAATTAAATGGAGAAAGGATAACCAACAAATAGTGCTGGAATATGCAAAAAAAATGACAACACTCATATATAAAAATTAGCTCAAAATGGATCACAGACCTAAATGTAAAACATGAAACTGTAAAAATCTGCATGAACTTGGGTTTGGTTATAAGTTTTTACATTAAAACACCAAAAAACACAATATATGAAAGAAAAATTAGACTTGATCAAATGTAAATGTTCTGCTGTGCCAAAACACTTAAGAGAATGTGAGAACAAGCCACAGAATGGCAGTAAATATTTGCTATTATATTTCTGATCAAGAATTTGTATCCAGAACTCTTAAAACTCAACAATAAGAAAGCAATCCATTAAAAACGGGCAAAAGATCTGAAAAGACAGTTCACAGAAGATATACAGATGGCAAATAAACATATGAAAGGTGCTCAGCATCATTTGCCACTAGGGAAATGCAAATGAAAAGCACAATGAGATCACTACATACCTATTACAATGGTAAAATTAAAAAATAAACTGACAATAACAAATGTTGGTTAAGAATACGGAGTAACAGGAACTGCTATTCATTGCAGGTGAGAATGCAAAATGGTAAAGTTGTTGGTGGGACAGTTTGGCAGTTCAAAAAACAAAAGGATGGGACATACTAAAGAGAACTGACTTGAAAAGATCTTGCAATGGTTGACTAGAACAATTTGAGCAACAGAATAAATAATGTATTAGATTACAACCCAAAGTATAAAATATTCATGAGTCCATATTGATAAGAATCCTTGAGTCTATTTATTTATCTAAAGATTGAATAATAGGAGTTAAGAGACAACTCTTTCTTACTGAAGAATTCCAAATAATATATATAAATATTCCCCCTTCCAGGAGATGGAGCTTAATCCCCACCCTTTCCTGAAAGGGTAGGCTAGACTTAATGACCTACTTCTAAAGAAGAGTACGGAAAAGGGACAAGAATAAGTTTACAGTGAAGAAACCTGGCACACTTAACCTTAACCTGTGGTGAACATGCAATGCAATATGCATATGACGTATTATTGAATTGCACACTTGAAACGTATAAGATTTTATTAACCAATGTCACGCCAAAATTTTTTTTTAAAAAATGGTAAAAACCTGACCCTAACCAAGTAATAGAGGTTAACACCATCTGTAATGTGAATGCCAACACCCCCAGACCCTATGTGGTGAGAAGAGTACTTCACTTCAGTTATATTCTTCCCGGAAACTCATTACCCCAAGTCTAATGATGAGAAAAACATCAAGACAAACCCAGATTCAGAGGCATTCTATAAGCTAATCTGGTCAGTACTCCTCAAGAATGTCAAGGTCATGAAAAATATGGAAACAAGGAAAACACTGAGAAAATGTTACAGAAAAGAGGTGACTAAGGAGACATGAAAACTAAATGCCATGTGGTACCCTAGACTGGATCCTAGGAAAGAAAGAGGACATTAATGGAAAAACTGGTGAACTCCAAATAAAGTCTAGAGCTTAGTTAATAGTAATGTACTAATATCAGTTTCTTAATTTTGACAAAGGTACCATGGTAATGTAAGATGGCAACAATGGGGAAAATGGAGTGAGGGATATACATGGGAATATCTGTACTACCTTTACAACTTTTCTACAAATTTAAAATTACTGCAAAATAAAAAGTTTATTTAAAAAAAGACCAAAATCAAAATACTAGTTGATTAGAGAAAAACAGTACATTAAAAGTGGGCTATTTAGTAAACAGCAAACTTTTACTTTGCATTGAAAAATAATTAGAGCTCATTTCTAGAAACAAGGCCAAGATAGGTGAGAGTCTGATCTGCTATGGGTAAGTTATGTAACCTAAGTCTGTTTTCTCATCTGTAAAATGCACATACAAACCTATTTCCCAGAGTAGTTGTGAGAATTAAACGATAAACTATAGTTACTAAGTAATAAACGTTTATCATGAATCTTGCCATATCCTTATACCACCTGTATTATTGATTCACTAAATATTTTTCTTTAAATACTTAGACAATGTACTGAAATAAATTAATGTTTAAAGAAAATTTTATACTGTAAATAGAAAGCCATTATTTTTCTGTTACATGTTCTATTATATCAGTGATAGCACAACCCATGAGAAACAATGCATACTAAACACTTAGCACTGCCTGGTACATATTGAACACCCAGTAAATACCAAATATTATCATTATGAACGATCATTTTATATATATGTATGTAAGTATAAATATATATATATATTTATAAAATTAGATCTTAAGGGCTATTTTTCTAGATTATGCTTTTAGTTTTATCTTTTTATTTTCTTTCCATGAGCTACAGTTCCTAACTATATTCAGTATGTCAACTCTTAGAATTTTCATTTATTTCCAAATTTATAGATATGACCAACAAGGTAAAGTTACCAAGAATCTGCTTGGTAAGAAAAATGTTATAATTAATCTCTTTATACATTCACAGTTTAGTAAATACTGTTTAATTAAATAGTGATACCATAAGTGAGTAATAGAATTTCAGAACTAAGAGGAATTTAAAAGTTACTATTAATCTCTTACTTTAGAGACTTCTTCCCTGGGTCACATAGTTAAATTAGTGGCAGACGTAGACAAAACCCCAAGGTTCCTGATGCCCAATTTGGTGTCCTTTCTATGGCTTAGTAAATTTTGCTTATGATTGGGTTTTGATCACAAATATATAACATAAATAGTTTTTAGTCTTTCCTATAATTTTGAGTAAAAAGTTGGTAGGGTCGGTATGATGAGAACACCCAACTCTAGGGAGCTTAAATAACTTGGCCACATCCCACAGACCAATTAAGCATCAGTATTTTGTCTTAAGTTCCAGCCTAAGGTCTCCTTGTCTCCTCCTTTCAAAATGCACTGCATTGTTTACCACAGAAAACATTGTCACCAAGATAAATGCAGATAAAAACACAGGGAACAAATATTAAAAAAACCCAAATTATTGTATATGATTTTATACTGACACATGTAATGAAGCATTATTATAAGTAAATAAACTAATTTTGAGAAGAGAAGTTTTCTCTTCCTTACCTGCCTTGTTCTCACTGTGAGAATTTTCTGAAGGAAAACACTTACTTTCATCAGGTTTATGTTCCCTTGAAGAAATTACACCACTTGATGAATCCTGAAGATAAAAGGAAAGAAAATCTATAATTCTTAATCGTTTTCTATTTATTGAATGATTTCTAATAGATCTGTTTCTAAAACAAAATATCTACTTTATTATGAATTATATTTTATAATGTGATTTTAAATCTTCGATTTTCAGCCTATTTTAAGGAAAATTTCCTTTATGTTTACTGAAAGACAGGATATGTATATTTAAGTATGTAACTTGTTACCCTAACAAAAATGTATTATAATTCCTAATAAAGATGGAAGAATGGAGATTATAGAACATCCCTCTGTAATAAGAACCCCCCCCCCCGCCCCGCAACTAGTAAACATGGCAAAAATTTCCCCAGTAGCCACCAAACTGGAAAAAGACAAAGTTATAAGCTTTAAAAACAGGCAGCCAAGGGGAAAAAAAAAGAACATTCTGGAGTAGCTGGAGAAGCTTCTAACTCCCGCTTTTTAGGCAGTAGCTGGGAAGTGAGGAAAGCAAAGTAGGAAAAATTTTGACAAATTTCACTAGTACTAACAATTTGGTGAGACTTAGAGAAAATATAGCTTGGGGGAAAAAGGAAAAAACTTTTGATTAAAGTAGAACTATTTATGACCATAATCTCTCAGTAGAGATGAGTCAACTCATCAGTTTGCCGTTTCTCACGGCTCCATAATAAGTTGGGAAAAGGTTATGTTACCAATAATGAAAACAGGATTCATCCTTAGCTAGTAGAGATGAATACTAGTAGTGGATATGTCACAAAATCTTGAGAGAAGAGCCCAGTTCCACAAATTTAAGATGCACAAAAGCCCAACTTCTCAGATTACTGAAAAGTAGACAAAACCCAATACCTAGTCCCTTAAAATGAAGCTCAGAAATTAAGGCAGAAAATAGTGTTGCAGAGAATTTATCACATCACTGTATCAAGGCTGAATCTCCATTACCAAATAGATATGAAGCATACTAATAAGGAGATGCCTGGGTGGAAATGCAGACCCTTACACACACACTTTGTTTTGCTGGATTGAGAATTAATTTTAGCTTGAGTTGTGCCCCAAATTTAAAAAAATATGTAAAATACCTCAATAATTTTATCTTCATTACATTAAAAGGGTAACATTTAAACTATATCGGGTTAAACTTTTTTTAAAAAGCTTTTCAATGTGGCCACTAGAAAATTTTAAATTGCTTGTGGTTGATATTCTATTTGTATCAGACAGCACTAGTCTAAGCTAGCTGTTATTTATGAGGAACATCAAAAAGCATAGAATGGCAACCATGAAAATATACTATATAAAATAAACGAAAACCCAACTATATGTTAACAGTGATCATCTCCAAGTAATGAGTTTACAGAAGGTATGTTTTTTATACTTTCTGTATTCTCTAAGTTTACTAGAATAACCTAGTAAACTTTAAAAAATAAGCTGAAACGAAAAATAATATGCTCGTGCTCTGAAAAGCTACTACTTGAATTTCGTTTTCTACTTTTTAAAAACACTGACTAACAAATAAAAGTTGTTAAACTTCTCCAGACTTCAGTCATGAGGGAATTTATTAAAATGTATACCTTAATGACAAGAAAATGTTGGTAGGCTTCCTTAAGCCAAAAAGGGAAGAAAAGTCCCATGTTTCTATCCTGCTTCTAAATTTTTTATAGAGATTAAACTATACTATTTGCTTTCATAAAAGCAATCCTCCGGACTGCAAAGGAAATAAAATTTTGTTCACCTGTACATATTATGTATATTGAAGTTTTGTTACATAGCCATCTTTGTTTTTAAAGTGATATATTTAGTTTTATTTACCTTTATTAGTTTCTCTTCATTTTCACTTGTACCCAGCAGCTCAATGTTCAGTTCTTTTTCGAGTAACATGCACTTTGGCACTTGTCTTGCCTTAAAACTTTTTTCACTAACGGTTTCTACATCAGAATCTTCAATGGCTTCTAATTTATTCTTTTGGGTGACTCCCAGTAATGGCTTATTTTCCACAGACAACCTTCTAAGAGAGGAATTTTTTCTACTAACAAAAAATGCCGCTCCACCCTGGAGTGTCACTTGTGGTTTGACTTTTTGGCTTAGAACTCGAGGAGCATTCACATTATTTTCAGCTGAATAACAATTGTTCTCTTTCTCTATAATTGGTTTATAGGCCACTCGATTTTGCTTAGAATTTTTAGAAATCTTTGATACAGGCTTGGTGCATTTATAACTTGGTTGATACTTAGAAGTTAAACTCTTCTGTGGTTTTTTGTTCATCCTCTTGGAGCGGACTGGTTTTCCCTGCTTTTTTTCTGTCACACTGGGAAAAGATTTGTCTTCATTATTAGTTTTTAGACAAATGGATCTACTCTCTTTTATAATCTTTCTCTCCAATGGAGTGAGGTAATACTTATCTTTGTTGTAAAAAGATACAGTAGACACAGCAGATTTAAAAGGTGAACCTTGATTTACAGAAGGTAATCTACTTTTTTTAGTTGTCTTGAGTGAATTTGAAACGAAATGGCTTTGTTGAGAACAATGCGCTTTTTCTTCATTTTTATCACTGCTTTGGCAAATGTGCTTTTGATCAGGTGATGAAAATATGTTTTCAGTAAAGTCCAAAATTAATTTCTTTGATGCAATGTCTGATAATAGGCTATGAAAAGAAACAAAGTCTGTTGATAAGTACTGTTATTTTGCTTCAACTTAGATCACACTAAAAATAATATATCCTCTCCACCAAACATCCATTCATACACAGTTTAACAGTAGGATTCTCAAATTGTTTTTACCAAACAAAGCATTCAAATATCTTTCAAAAGTAAGACAGCGTTTGTGAAAACATTGTTTACAAAGAAGCTTTGATACACATGTATATGTACATATGTATGTTTTAAAACCTATTTCTAAGTCTTAGCCATATACAAATTATAGCCCATATATTTTGCTTGAGTGGCTATAAGTACCCTAAAATGATTAATTCTATGTAATTAGGGCCTGTTCTGTGGGGAATAATTTATATCTGGTATGACCTGTAGTAAATAATGAGTACACAGACTTTTTAAGAGTACTTACAGATGAGCATTTACTGTATGCAAAACACTGTTTAGTAGAGCAGAAAGGAGCAAGGTAATAAAAAATTTGACATACATCTCCAAGCCAAAGAAAATAGCTCTTTCTCTGATTCCCTCCAAAAGCATTAAATAATTCATTATGAAAGCTTACAGTATTTCTAGACCACAATTAGAATATCACTATAGCCACAAGGTGTAGGTGAGTGGAATGGAAATTTTTAAGAGATAAAACAGAGAAAGTAAGAAAGACAAGGTGAATTTTTCAAGAGTTTCTACCCATAAAATGAGACTCACTTGTCACGGTTCAAAGAATCCTGCTTCCTTTTCCTTGGAGAAAAAGCTGACATCTTCTTAATTGAACTCCTAAAGCAACAGGACAATTATAACAAAATTCATCCAATGCATATAAAAAATCACTCTACCAAAATTATACGTTAAAACTTGCAAAAGTTTTCAAATGTGTGATGGTCTAAAGACACAAAAAGGGGTTTGTTCTAAAGCGAAGCACTTTTATAAAAATTTAAGATATGAAGGTTTATTAAAGGGAAAACTACATCACAGTAGCAATTAAAAACAGGACATAAAAGCAGAGGATAGTACATGTTTCAAGCTAGAAAATGATCCTACTAAGGAGGAAATATTTTTCCATTGCAAGGCACACTTTCCCCATTAATTAGCTTAATTTATATCAAGTTTAAACACTTATCTTCTGGGTCTCCTTCCTCACCATTGCCCTCACCCCGCTCCTCTCACTGTTAGATGCTGCCCTATGCTTCCATTCCACCATACAGTTCCTTAATATTCCATTTAACACCTTTTCTTATTGGTTAAACTGTCTCAACAGCCTGTGTGTCCAAAAAAGGCAGAGAGCGTTTGTAACTTTTTCATCAGAGTCCAGCAAGAAAACGAGTGAAGCATAATCTTTCCATTTTACTAGCCGAAGACCAAGCCGCTCGTTTTCTTTATAAAATACCCTGACCTCCTAAGGCTGCTGAAAATAAACAACAATCATGCACCTTAACTCTAGAGCAGATGATATATTGCTCAGTAAAAGTTTTCCCTTCCCCTTCCTTTGGATCAGGGTTATTTTTAAAAATTACACAAGCAGAAAGACCCGGGTCTCTGGGAATTAACGTCGAGCTGCGGCTTAAGGGAAGACCCCTTCTTCTAAGGCTGAATGAGGAAAGGTATGCCTGTCAGGGCAAAAAGACAAGAAAACTCGGAGTCAGGAAGATGGAAACAGGGTGACCTGAAATGTGGTGAACCGTTTGGTGTCTTCGGTCACAAGTCGCAGACGCGCCAAGCCCAGAGGAACAGCTTTTTAACTTGACATTCAATTCCACGTTCTAAAGAATCTCCCGTTCTCCTCCGTCTTCCACCCCAGACCTCGGCCCTCTGCAGCAGTTACCTGCAGCTCAGAGACAGCTACTTCTCCTCAGCCCAGCCAGAGCTCCGCCACTGTATTCAAATTATCCCGCGCCAGGCAAGGCCGAAGCCGCTGCGTTCTGATTCGTCGTTTCTCGGCGCTTTCAGAAGCTGCGTGGGGTGATTGGTCACGCACTATTCCTCGCCCCGCCACCAGGGAGGCGGTCTCCACGATTCTCCCGCCCTTGGGGCGAAAAAAGCTCTCTTCTTGGAGAAACCATGCCTTCCACAATCCCTTGCGGCTGCGCGGCACTCTGTTTCCCCAGGTTTTGTTTAAATGCATTCTGGGAATTGTAGTTTTCGGTAAAGGAGCCCTCTTGAACATTCTGGAGTCAATTGGTGTAAGCTATTTTTGTAAAGTAGCCTCTCTGAGATTCTCGAGGCAGTTCACATTTGAAGCTTTAGCGTTAGTTTAACCTTTTTTTATTAGCAATATGTTAAATTTTTAGCTCATTTTTTATTTTTCAAGTTAAACTTAAAAAAATCATGGCGCATATCTGCCATATGCCAGACATTCTTACATGCTTTACGCGTTGTATTTATTACTCACCACAATCTATGAGATATGTATAAGCATTCCCATTTTATAGAAACGAAAACTGAGGGCCTGAAAACAATTACTATTTATAGGACATGGCTAGGTTCTTGCTTTGGAGAGCTAGAGGTTCCTAAAGCACTTTGGTTGTTAGCTTCTGTTATCTTTGTGTTACCAGTTCCTGGTACCATCTCTGGCACATTTTTTAGTTCTAAATAAATTTAAGTGATTTACTTAACTTCATAGTATGAAATCTGTTAGAATGAAGTAAGAGAAATAGGTCAAAGCTAAGAGCTCTGTGAGCTTTACAGGAGTAAGATTACTACCACTTTACAGCAGGAGGATCTGTGAGGATCATTGATTTTGAATTTGCCCAATCACACAGGTCTTAAATTTATAGGCAGAACAACCTCAGTCCAACTCCGAGAGGCATATTGCCCCTGGGGAATATCACTAACAACTTAATTGAGTTGTTATGTTCTAAACCCGGGGTCCCCAACCCCTGGGCCTAGACTGGCACCAGTCTATGAACTGGTACCAGAACTGGGCTGCACAGCAGGGGAGTGGCAGACCAGCAAGAGTAGCTTCTTCTGTATTTACACGTGCTCCCCAACTTTAGCATCACTGCATCAACTCCACCTCAGATCATCAGGCATTATTCTCATAGGAGCCCCCGTCTCTAGTAGCAAAAAGGTTGAGGACTGCTGTTCTAAACCCTTTCTGCTTATTTATTTAAACCTAGTAAAATAATCTATGAATTTGCTGCTCTATTATTTTTCAGATGAGGTATGTGAAGCACAGAATGTGCTCAAATGTATGCCTTACAAGTGGGGGTGCTAGAATGGGAAGAGTGGAGGAATTTGGTTTCATTCAAAATTTTTTAAACTAAGTGTCAAGTACTGTGATTGGCACAGTGAACACTTAACTGTGAAAAAGGCAAAGTTTCTGCACTCAGGGAACCCATATGGGGATGAACGGAAGCGGAAAAAACCAATAGATAAGCCTCAAGACTTGAATGCCCACTGGGTGGAGGTTCTGAACATAAAGTCAACCAACGGGCATTTTCCTTTTAAGAAGATGGAGTTTCCCTGCTGTGTTTTCTAACCAGCTGCCCTGGGACCACCCATCACCCTTGCCCTGAGGTACTCTAGTCCGCCAACACGCTCCAAGCCAAGATTAAAAATGGCGCCGACGGGCCGGCGTTATGACGCAAACCGACGTCCGCCGGAAATGCGCGGAGGAGTTCCGGGGAACCGGCAGCCACCGCGCTTCTGGTATCCCGAGCTTGGCAAGTTGAGTTCTGCTGCTGCGCGCTGGAGTCGCTGCGCCGCCGCGATCATGGTCTTCTATTTCACCAGCAGTAGCGGTGAGTGGGTGTCACGACCTCCGGGGTTCCTGCTTGACAGTGTGTCTTTGAAGCCGGGTCCCTCAGGCCGCCTTGGAGCCTAGACCTCATCCTAAAGCGCCTCCTCGGCGGTGGGTGCCTCTTCCCGCGCCCTTTCGGTACCTCTGCGGTGTTCGTCCTTGTGGTCTCCGAGTGCCCTCTTGTCAGGGCCTGGGGGGCGTTGAGGGACCGTCCCCCCTGCGGCCTTTGCATCCGGGCGTTGTTTTCTTCACTCAGTGAGAAAGATCTTCCGTCGTTACTGGCATTGGGCAGAGTTTATGGGCTTCTTCACACCCCCATTTCAAGACCTCCTACCTACCCATGGCCTTTATTCTGGCTCTGCCCTGGTAATTACCTACTTTTGAGAAAGAGAAGAGATACTTGCCAACAAATCCGCCTTACAGGAAGTGCGCCTCCCCCTTCCAGGAAAGAGTTGTAGGGTCTGAGATGCAACAGAAAGCAATTAAAAGACCCTCGAAAGACGATACAGCCACTCACTGGGCAGGATTGATGTCCCAGATCTTGAAAAATGACAGGATAATGTTTCTGATTTGTTGACAGGCAAGGAAAGGGTGTTTTTAGTTCCCTGGAAATGCTGTGTCTAGCCTTCGTTTCTCTGCTTATATTATTCCTTTTGCTGGACTCAACCTTCAGTTAACTGCTACACCCTTAAGGACACCCACCTCTGGCTTGTCAAATGCCTTTCCTGAGCTAGCTCCCATCCAGAGATTGCTTATGTGTACCTCTTCCGGGACACCCTTAATACAGCTTTGGCATTGTGTACAGCGTGTATAGCTTTGGCATTGCACTTATCATATGGTATTAAACACACTCTGCTTGATCTATGCTAAGTCCCTTGAGAGCAGAAACAGGATCTCCTTATCTTGTTTCTCTAGTATAGTGCCTGGTTCATAATAGTTACTCATTAAATGCTTGTTGAATAAATGAACAGTATTTTTTGACTTACAGCGCGCTCTATTCTATTGCTACTTTCTCTGCTTGGTTGTTAAAGGTGAAATTTAAGTGAAACTAGCAGTATGTTATGTGTGTGGTTTTAAATAGGGTGGTACTCTCCCTTTAGAGATGAGAACATTGAGGCCCAGAGAAGGCGTTACTCACAGACCCCCACTCCTACTCCATCACACTGTCACATCTCATTTTTTCTCAGTAGTGTAGACTTCTGCAGTGTGCCAAATGCTATTTCTCTGCCTCTGTAGATTTGGTTTGTCTTACCCATGTTATTAAAATTACTAGAAACAAAATTCAAAGTAGCTCAGAAAATCATTATAGGCCCCTAATAGCATTTTCAATCTTCCCTGTTATAAGATACCTCGAACATCTTTTTGTAGCTTCTCCACTCATGAAAGTCCTGAACAACATAGACATACGTACAAGCCCAAAATAGATTAAAAAGTACAGGCAGGGTATATAGGTACTAAATGTATTTTCTGCTAGCTGCTTTATTCTCCTTAAAACTTAGATCTGAATTTTTTGAGCACTAGTCATGCATACACAGATGTCCTTAATAGAGTGCTTCAGCAGATTTATGGGTTTTATTTTTCTCATTGGCTTCCATTATAATGTCAGAACTACTTCCTGTTGGAAAAATATTTAGCCTCTAAGTCTAATAAAACTGCACTTGTGCAGTAAATCTTTTAAAATTGCAAAGTTGATGGACAAATTATAACTTTCCAGTAAAATAGTAGTAAAACTACATATTCCAATACAGAAAACAACTTGAAACATACAGTCTTCAGGAAATGACTTTATATAGCCAAGCTTTTCAACCAACTGATGTTTACTACATAAAAACTTTTTTTAAAAAATGGGGAGAAAATCTCAATAGAAAGTTTTTGTCTTTCCTTTTGCTTTAAGATT
>NW_011888828.1:877153-920830 GCF_000151845.1 Pteropus vampyrus
CGCTCTATTCTATTGCTACTTTCTCTGCTTGGTTGTTAAAGGTGAAATTTAAGTGAAACTAGCAGTATGTTATGTGTGTGGTTTTAAATAGGGTGGTACTCTCCCTTTAGAGATGAGAACATTGAGGCCCAGAGAAGGCGTTACTCACAGACCCCCACTCCTACTCCATCACACTGTCACATCTCATTTTTTCTCAGTAGTGTAGACTTCTGCAGTGTGCCAAATGCTATTTCTCTGCCTCTGTAGATTTGATTTGTCTTACCCATGTTATTAAAATTACTAGAAACAAAATTCAAAGTAGCTCAGAAAATCATTATAGGCCCCTAATAGCATTTTCAATCTTCCCTGTTATAAGATACCTCGAACATCTTTTTGTAGCTTCTCCACTCATGAAAGTCCTGAACAACATAGACATACGTACAAGCCCAAAATAGATTAAAAAGTACAGGCAGGGTATATAGGTACTAAATGTATTTTCTGCTAGCTGCTTTATTCTCCTTAAAACTTAGATCTGAATTTTTTGAGCACTAGTCATGCATACACAGATGTCCTTAATAGAGTGCTTCAGCAGATTTATGGGTTTTATTTTTCTCATTGGCTTCCATTATAATGTCAGAACTACTTCCTGTTGGAAAAATATTTAGCCTCTAAGTCTAATAAAACTGCACTTGTGCAGTAAATCTTTTAAAATTGCAATGTTGATGGACAAATTATAACTTTCCAGTAAAATAGTAGTAAAACTACATATTCCAATACAGAAAACAACTTGAAACATACAGTCTTCAGGAAATGACTTTATATAGCCAAGCTTTTCAACCAACTGATGTTTACTACATAAAAACTTTTTTTAAAAAATGGGGAGAAAATCTCAATAGAAAGTTTTTGTCTTTCCTTTTGCTTTAAGATTGGTATCTCTGACTAAAATCTGTTTAATTTTATTCTCTTATACTTTCTCATAATGGAATAATGAAACATTAGCCTTATTATACTTCCAGTGTTAAATTCGAGACCATCTGATTTATGGACTCACGAAATACTTGGCTCATTTAGTCCACTTGTACTTTTAGGACCTTTTAATAGCATCTACCTTAAGATAGATTATTAAGTTATCACAAGGCCTGCACCTGAATCGGGTGTCTTCAAGATGACTAGTTCCCATACTAATCAACCATATTATTTGGGTGAGAATAACAAAAGTATTGGAATAATTCACTTTTCCTTTATCCCTTTAACATGGACAGGAGCTTCATTCAGACCTCTTGCTCAACAATTGTGCTCTTTTTATTTTTAATTTTCTATTTTGACATTTAGAAAAGTTACAGGAATAGTAAAAGATTTCCTTTATAGCCTTTGCTCAAGATTCCCCAGATTCTAACATTGTACCACATTTGCCTTATCTCTTTTCCCCTTTTTTCCTTCATCTTTATCCCTCTCTTTGTGCATGCTTGTGTGCATATGCACACAGTTTTTCCCAAACTGTTTGTTAGTAAGTTGCAATTTACCCCTAAACACTTAAGTATTTTTTTCCTAAAATAAAAACATTCTTCATTGTTAAAATTAGGGAATTAACATTGCAAGAATACTATTATCTAATCAATTTTTACTCAGTTTTCATCAGTGTACTAATGTATTTATAACGAGGGGAAATTACAAAGCATTGTTGCAGTCACTTGTCATTCATTCTTTAGCCTCTTCTAATCTGGAGCTGTTGCTCAGTCTTTGTCTTTCATGACACTGTTAGTTGAATTATTTTGCAGAATGCCCTCAGTTTAGGTTTGTTGAAGTTATGTTCTTAATCACTTCATTTTATAGGTCAGCTGTCTAGTCATCTGTCTTTCTCTTGGTCATAATTTAGATAGCTTGGCCTATCCAAAATAAAGAGACAGCTTTATTTTATTTTAATCATTTAAAAATTTTCTTTTGTTCTGATTACAAAACCTGTATTTTGTAAGCAAGCTAGCTAAGGTACCTAGTCTTAACATACGTTTATCCTGCGACACATTAAAGAAAATGTGCATTTAAAAATATAAACATGTATATGCATACACAATTATATATTTATTTTTTACAAATTGAATCTTACTGAATATAGAAACACAAAAATACTGTTCTGCTATTTAATTTCTTCACCTACCCTTTCTTTTTAATGAGTACATGGTATTTTGTTTATGGATGTTCTATAGAGTATTTAAGCAGTCTTAATTAATGTTTAGGTTGTAAAAAACATTATTGTTTGATGGAGTGTTTAGTTAGTAGGATATAGTCCTAGTGGTGACGTTATAGGACCAAAAGAGTATACACATAATAATATTTCCAGGTCGTGTGGAGAATCTGAAGCACTTTTTAGTTTTATTCCTACACTTCTCATCACGAAATGTACAGGCAATGGTGAATTTAAGAATTTATGAATGAAAGAGTGCTACTCAGCCTTCAGAGCTCTACTCACATGTGGTTGTTCTGTATTCTGGAGCTACAGTCAACAGACTGCCCAGCCCAACCTTGTACCTATTTGTCAGGTTTTATAGACTGAGGGCCCAGTGACAATTAATTCATGAGTTTAGATCCAAATGGGGTTAAGTAAGTTTTAGTAGACTAGCTTGGAAACCCAGTACCCAGTTAGAATTTCAATTGGGAAACTTAACTTTTTGTTTGACTTCTATCCTAATGGAGGATTGCAATAGTGAAACATACTAGCTCAGTAAAGCAAGTGTTTTTTCTTAGGTAAGCCATACCCAGAATATTAAGTTTGATTTAGGATAGTGGGTCCTAATGCTGACTTCACCTTAGAAGATCTATCTACACATCGCCCGCTCCCCACCCCAGAGATTTGTATTTGGTTAGTCTTAGGTGGATCTGGGGTAAAATTAGGTGATTCTAATATGTAATCAGTGTTCAGAGTCACTGATTTAGAAGAAGTTTGAGAGCCACGTGCCCCTGAATGGGACAGGGAACCCAATTATAATTTGCAGCACACCTGGAATGTAACTAGTATTGGCTTAATAAAATTATGAATAATAAAACTTGGCTAAGTATAGGAACCTATTTTTAAGTAGTTGAGGTGAAGGTTGGTTTTTTCTTTTTAAAAAATTATTTTGAAGAAGGCCCAAATACAAGACTGAACTGGAATTGCATTGAACTGTATCCCTGAGAAAGTAGCAAAGTAGCCATTTTTAATAAGGGTCAGTAAACTTTTTTTTGTTTGGGCCAGAGATGAACTATTTTAGACTTTGTGAGCCACATACAGTCTCTGTAGCTTATTCTTTTTGCTTTTTTCAGCCTGTTAAAAATGAAAAAATCATTTTTAGCTCTAGGACTGTCCAAAATCAGGGCCGAATTTGGCCTATGGGCCATGTTTTGCCAAACCCTAATCTAAGCATTTGTCACTTGTTTTTCCCATGAAACGGTTTTGTTGGTGATGAAGTTATCTAACCAATTTTTATTTTTGTTTTGTCTTAGTTAACTCATCTACTTACACTATTTACATGGGAAAGGATAAATATGAAAGTAAGTTTTCAAAAGCACTTGATTTTGAAATTTCCAGCAGGTAAGTGTTAATTGCCTGTTCTCTCCTTGGTTTATTGGCTATGAGTTTTCAACTACTACCAACTAACCGACTATAAAGAACTCCAGAGAATTAACTCTCCTAGAATTTAGTTTTATCAAATAATATTTGAGCTAATTTGACCTGTTGCTCATTAGAAACTTACTTTACAAAGAGTTTTGTGGTATCATTTGATTTAGGATGATAAGAATCAGGGGTTAACTTATGCTAGTTTAAACAAAAAATAATCTGTTACTTGGACTTGAAAAGATCATTATCTGTACATTTTTACTACATTTAAGATGAGTGAAAACATATCTGTTGGTTTTTTTGAGGCTGCAGTTGGCTCTTTTTAAAACATGAAATGTTAACAGTTTTTATCTAATGTTGACCACTCTTTTCAGAATGAAATATATTATTTCATACTGCACACATTCCTATAACTAAGATAAAAATTTACAAAAAATTACCATATCATTTACTATGTCCTCTGTTTTCATTAGTTTTATTTCATTTTTAAAAAGCTAGTCTCAACCTGCTAAATTAATTTTTCACCACTAATGAATTTGAACTAAAGTTTAAAAGAAGCGCATTGCTTCTTTTTTGACTGCACTAGTGAAGAGGCAGATGAAAGTGAAGTTTAACTTTCTCGATCAGGAGAGCAGTGAGTTGACAGCACTATCCCTCAGGGTGTGGAACTGCACCCTGAGTGAGAAAAGAACAAGGGTGCTTGGAGAAAATGGCAGAATTACCCTAATTCAGCTTGGAAAACACAGCTGCTCTTCTCATGGAGATAGTGTATTGTTTTGGAAAAGCTAGCTCTTAAACCAGGCCAATCTGGGTTAAAATCCCAGCACTTTAGCAAAGTAGCTATTGTTACTTAACCTTGTATTTCTTAGCTGTAAGAAGAGGATCTTGGATGATATCTACCTTGCAGGGTTGCGAAGGTTAATGAAAGAGCCTGGGTAAGTGCCTGGGCCATAGTGGGCAGTCAGTAAGTTGTAGTCCCCTTCACTGGAGCTTCTTTAGCTCTCTAAAGCCACCTCCTCCTTCCCCTGTGAACACTCCAGGGCTGGATGACTCTCCCTCAGGAAACTGAGAGCTGGCTATTCACTGCAGTCACCTTTCTTTAACCTTCAGTTATTGCTTGGTTTTTTGGGTTCCCTGCCCCCAAAACCATCAGTGTCGATTCTAGGTGCAGTTTGAAACTGACAACAGTTTAAACTTGATCCTTTAAAAGGCAGGTGTAATATTCTTCCATGTGAGACATTTGACATTAATGAAATAAATAAGGCCAAAAACATTTTTTTTTACATTAATGAAATAAATAAGGCCAAAATTAAAAGATGTCAAAGCTCTAGTTATATAGTTAATGTATATACTTATATATAAAATATAATATATATAGAACATATATAATGTGATATACAGTAGTTATGTAAACAGTTATGAATTATATCTAACTAGTTATATAGTTAATATATATACTTATATATAAAATATAATATATATAGAACATATGTAATGTGATATACAATAGTTATGTAAACAGTTATGAATTATATCTAAATAGTTTATTACCTTGCTATAAGACTGGTTGTTTTAAACAAAATCAATATAAGCAAGACTATCACATCCTAGCCAAGAGGAAAATCAACAACAAAATAACTCATTTTAAAACAGTTTTTCCTTATAATGAATTTGTGACATTGACTTTGGTTGTGACTTAATGGAGAAACTTTTTGCAGTACATTAATATTTCAATTTTATATTTCTCTTAATAATCCATAAATTGTCATAGATAATTTGTATTTATCTCATGGCATTTTCCCAATGAATGTAGCTGAGGAAGGAATGCTACCTTCTTGTATTACATTGAACAATAGAGCAAAGTTACAAAAGCCATGGTTATTTACAGTAGTTAGGCATCCAAACCTGACCAAATCTGCTTTTCTTTCTGCCATATCACAGGTGTAAGACCAAGGGTGTAAGCTTCTCAGAGGTCACTGAGAAGCACCTAAAACAGAACTGCTATGTGTGGTTGTGCAGGTTTTGCCCTGTGCAGGTCTGGGGAGGGTGCTTTATATTGAGTCTGGTTCACACTGATGGGCTACCAGTGGTGCTGACGTAAGGCAGCTGTGCTAGGGACATTCCCACCATCTGTTTTCTGTCCATTTTGGTTACTCTTTGCTGGGTCCATCTTTGTGGGGCTGTGTGCCACCCTCTGTGAGTATCTGAAGAGGAAAATTGAGGCTGCTTTCACAGTATTCAGGTGAAGGCACACACAAAAACAAGTATGAGTCAATTTTGCTGTGAACCTCAAAATACTCTAAAAAATAAAGTCTATAAAAAGTATGACAAAATATATTAATGTTAATAGCAAATGCTATAGAAGTAGAGGGGGCAGAGAGAGTAAATGTGGTGAGAGAGGGCTGAGAAGGCTGTGGAGGAGTGGGTTAGGATATGCTAGATTGTGAAATTCTTTAAATGTCTGTTGTAGGAATTTATATCCACAAATATAAATCTAGATGTAAGATTATGTCTACATATATAAATTTAGATTCTATCCAGCGTCCAGTGGCATGGTGTTTTGCTATCATTAAAATATATGTAGGAAAAATCTAGGTATAGAACACTTTTTCCCCCAGAACTCTTGAAGTCATTTGGAGGCGCCAACTTTTCTAGTCTGCAATGTAAGAAAGGTATAACATTGTTAAAACACCCTGTCCTGTAGTGCTCCTAGCACATCACACTTATTTCTAATAGCCTTGATGACTTCAAGGGCCAGATAGAATATAAATGAAATTTATATCAAATAATTTTTCACTAAAAAGCTTTCAGGTGTGTTCTTTTTATTATCCAGCAGATGTCACTAGGGAGCCAAACATTGTCTGAGGAAGAGGTTTTTAGGTTTCTCTTTACTTTTTCTGATTACCTGTTAGCTGTTAGCTCAGCTTCCCACTTAAGCTAGTAGAAAGGCCTTCAAAAAACTCATGGTGTCTGCAGTTTCTAAGTGTACCCTCATCCAAGGATTATCAGCTTCTTGCTTTTCTGGAAAGTAAATACCTCCATTCAAGTTAGATAGATTATACTTTCTTGGGTACATTTTAAGTCATATGAATCATTTTGGTTACCTCACAGTTTTTAACTTTGTGTCTGATATTTTACATAATTATTCTGTATTAAGCACAATTAGTTACTAATTATTCATATGGCTATTAGAAGTATAAGTGAATATAATTTATCTGTGGCGATATATATTACTGGCCTTAAAAACTTGCATAAAATTTGAAAACTCACTTTTTAGAAACACTTTAAAGAAATAATCAGGAATTTGGACATATTTCTTTAAAAAATTTATTGAAGCATTTATAATTGGAAAGAACTCAAATGTCAACAATAGAAAAATTTATTCATATAATAGAATTAAGTAGTTATTGTTTCTAAAGAACTTTTTAAAATCTTACTTTTACCTAACATACATAGTTTAAAATTTCAAATAGTAACAGAATGCTTATGATAAAAAAAATCAGTTCCCGACCCCATCCTTTCCAATACCCACATTCTACCCCTCTAAGACAGTTACTTTTAACATTAAGCTTTTTTTTTAAATTTTATGTTTATTTTCATATGTGACAGAATTGTAAGCAATTTTTATTTTCTTTTTTGTACTTCTGATGTTTGTTTTATTCCCTAATTTTCTATGATTTTATAATTGAGGGTTTTTTTGGAAAAAGTAAAATGTAATCCATTGGTTTAAAAGTTTTAGCAAAACCATTTTGATGTATAAGCAGTATTACAGTGAATCAGTTTTCTAAGACATCTAACTTCTCAGCTGCTCTGATTTGTCAGCGTTTACCCTCAAAATAGAAATTTCTTTGAACTTTAGATTATACATATAAAAAGTTAAAATGATCATAATTTTCTAGTTGTAAAAACTACTTTTACAAAATTTTCAAGCATCAAGGTCTCTCTGAATTACTCTTCGCCATATTAAGGGAGAGAAAAGTTGTGGAAAAGATAGATATTTTCCCCCTTCCGATCTATAAACTAGCATATTTTCATTTGACAGTTATTTTTATTTATTTATTTGTTTTACTTTTTCTTTATTCTCTTATATCTCCTTGTAGATGAGGATCTAATAAAGTATGGCTGGCCTGAAGATATTTGGTAAGTAACAATTTTGGTTCTGCTTTCAATGGATCATTGTTTACTTTCTTAGACTTGGCCAACCACCTGACTGCTATGATTAAACTAGACCTTGTCCTTTGTATTTTGTTTATGAATATTCAGTGGTAAATAGCTGGCTACCAGCTCTCTTCATTTATAATTACCATGTAAACTGGTAATGATGTCTTAAGGTTAGATCTCAGGCTCTCAAAGGCCTGCAGAACATAGGCTTTCTTTTAAAAGCCTCCTGTGTGTCTCCTCATAGTAAGTTACTGAGACCACTGCACTTACATGTTCACACCACTCTTCTTGAGTGGATGTATGAAGACTTCACAAGAAGCATTGAAAACAATATACACATGTTTCCATGTAGATGGAATAAATAGAGCATCTCACCAGATCCAGCTTTGAAGAAAACACAGACTGGGTTCCCTTTGTTTTCTCAATTCCCTCATGAGTTTATCCCGGTCTTGGTCCAGCCTCTACCCTCTCTTTCTAAAATAATTTGTGGAAATTTAAAAATAATAATATGTACTTTCTTAGTCTCCTTCCAAGATAATTTATTTTGTAGCTTATAAAACCCAGTCCAAAAAAAAAAAACCAAACAATAAAACAATCAACAACAACAACAACAAAAACCCTTTATTTTAGTTGAATTCTTTTTCGGACTGCCTTAGAAAGCCATATGAGTTTTTCTACCACTCAGACCCAGGACCTTTTAGGAATTCATGGACTCTGAGTACTTTGTTTTTCTTTCTTGTAACACTCTCAGACTCAGTTTGCTTACTTTTTGTATCTTCAGCTTCCACCACTCACTCTGACCCTTGTGATATCTCTCTCCTAGAGCTTTATTCTATCTATAGAGCAGGATATGGTCTCCACATCTTCTAACACCCATACCATGTGCTGTCCTTGACAAATCTTGTTGCTTTAATGATAGAAATAATGAACATTTATTGAGCACTTAACTATATGCCAAATACTGTTAAGTGCTTACCTCCACTAATACATTTATTTTTTTAACAACCCTGTGAAATAGTTACTGATATTATGCCCATTTTTCAGATGAGGAAACTAAGGCTGAGAGAAACTGAATACATCTACTTTAGTTCTTGCTGGCCCTCCACCCAGTTCTAGTGCACCTGGATCCCTATCCCCAGCAGGATCATTTCAGATGTCCCTAAAGCCTGAAGATCTCCAGATTCTATCAAGGGAGATAAGAACAGCTGCACCTGTTATGTAGTTATTTTCTGTTGTTTTTAATATGTCAGGTTTGAGGCAGAACTATCTGCATAGAAAAGGTTGTATATTCAAATGTACCATGAAAGTCAATTTGCCACAGCCTTTTTATCTGACATACAGGAAAAAAATTAAGTGGAAGAGAAATCTCCAATTTATAACCTACACCCCATGTATTATGACTTGGGTTTTTCACTTCATTAAGATTGACCGTCTCCTGGAATACTACTAAGTCAAACCAGTGTCTACAGATACCTAGACACCCATTACCCATTTTGACACTCTTTAGTCATTTTGAGATTAATGACTGTTGTTAAAAGTGATTGAATTTTACTATCAGAAGCTATTTGAGGTCTGATGTGAACTGAAATAGCCCTAAATTCAAGACCTTTCCTGGTGCATAAACTGTCAGGCCTGGAAACATTCCTGGACATGCTGAAAATGGTTCTGTTGATTTACATTCCAGGGCAGATTTTCCTGCTTCACTGGTTCACTCTGATGCAGACTTTGGAACTTTACCTCTATGAATGTCACCATCTGAGTTTATACCAGGAAACCTTCTGAGGTGCCTTTAAGCAAAGGATTTTTCTAGGAGTAAGTGAGAATGGAACTAAATTTATCTTTAAACAAAGAAAACTAGAAATAGTGTGCATTTACTGCCTCCAGACTGCTTAATAGGTAGTATTTCCAGGGATCCCACTTTAAGGAGTTAAATGACCCAGCTTCTGGGGCCCTGCATCTTTTCACCCTCAGGTCATTGATTCTCATTTATTAAAGTTTGTAGTTCCTGCATTCTGTAAAGGTAACATGATTAAGCAAGGAAGAGGAAGATAATAAGGACAAGAGGGAACTAGGGAACTGGTGGGCATAATTTAAACTTTGAGTTAGCATTTTGAGAAGTTTGGAAAAGTTTTCTAAGGAAACTTGTTCAAGGTAGTTTGTTAATTGGACTTGGTTCTATAGTGTAGCAGTGAGCACATTTGCTTTACACACAGAAGGTCCCAGGTTCGCACCCCAGTGGAGCCACAGTCCGTGGTCTCCGACTATGCTACCCTGAACAAGCCCAATGTCTGATCTCGGAATCTAAGCAGGGTTGGGCCTGGTTAGTACTTGGATGGGAGACCACCTAGGAAGACCAGGTGCTGTAGGCGTAAATGATAATATTAAAAAAAAAAAAAAAAGATAGTTTGTTAACAGAGTTGGCTCTTTTGTTTGTTTGTTTTACATTTCAGCCAAAGCCCCACACTTATATGCATCCCCCTGCCTTTTGTAGAGGGGCACCTATGAACCTGAAATTGGTGGGTATCAGCAGTGATATTCCCATGCGTGTTTTAGTACTTGAACTAATTATGTATGAATCTGTTAGATGTATATTGAATTATTTGTGTATTTTTGGGGGTAAAATTTCACACCAGAGACCTTTACAAAAAGTTAGAATACAATCGAGCTGTTATGGGTATATAGGAGAGTTGTAATTAGAGAGGTGGCTTAAAACAAGTTGAAATGGGAGAAGTTGCTTCTCAATTGGGCTTGCTTGCTAATGGGGTATTTTCCTAAGATCTTGAAAGAGGATAATGAGATATATAGTTTCTAGATTTGCAAAAACATTTTTCTCAGTGGAAAATGCCAAGCTAAAGACAGTAATCAGAAGGAATCTCTTACATAGCAATGCAAATGAGTAAATGAACCAATTGGAGAAAAATAAGCTCTCTGTAATGGTTAAGAATAAAACCTAGAGTCGTCATAGACTGCCCAAAGTGCATATTTTTCTCTATCCAGAGTGATGAGCAAGATGCTTAACCTCTTTAGAGAGGATGTTGGAAACAGCATAATCTTAACCTTTAATGTATAGGATTACACTGTCTACGTCTTGTACCCGCTATGAATGTGTGACCTTTGTCATGTAAAAGACATTCATGCTAAGAAAATGTCTAGAGAAATACATAATGGGATGTGATAGTGCCTCTTTAAGATTTTACTGAACATTCTTCAGCCTGGAAAAGTAAGAACTAAAGAAGAAATGACCGAAGTCAACAGAATCAGAGTGAGAATCATGTGTTAATCGTTGTTTGATACTAGGATTCTGCGGGCATCTCTCTGGAAAGAGAAAGTCAACTTCATTTGGTGAATTGCAAATATGAAAAACTTAATATCCCAAAATGTTGGACTAGGTGAAAAAGGAAGTAAGTTTTAAAAGATTTAATTAAATTGGTGGGTGATGGAGTCTTAATGAAAGGTACATTTAGGACATTGGGGTGGGAGGGGATTCTGAATATTCTTAGGAGAATATCATAAAGGGCAATCACCATGCTCTCCCAGGAGACATATATAAGTGCCATTTTCAGATGTAAGGCTGGGTAAATTACTGGTCTGACCCACCTTACAGTGTGGTTGCTTACTGTCTTCCATCCTCATGGCTCTTCCAACTCTGTGCTTGACATTCTCTTTGGATTGTTTTGCCATCACTTGAAACTCAGGATGTCCCAAACCAAACTCATCTTTTTCTCTAAATTGGTACCCTCTCCAAGTATAGGATATCTCTCCCAGACTTGCAGCATTGGAGTCTTGCTGACTTCTTTCATTCTCTTCTCTTCTCACCTGAAATTCCTCCCTGTTTTCTCAAAGTCCTATGCTTCATTCAAGGACCCAGCAAATCTCAGTTGTCAGTGAAGCCTTTGGTCACTGATAGCTTTTTCTCACTTAAAATATCACCCTTCCCAGGGCATGTAACATTTACTGCCTGTGGTACTCATCTCAGCTCTTAGTGTCACACAGCTGCAGAACTTTCCATATTTATCTTCTCCCAGTAGATAATGAGCCGTGGAGGTGGCGACTATGTTTTATACTCCCCATGACGCTTAGCATGTGGTAGGCACTGAGGTAATACTTTCTGAATTGGAATGCTTTAAATACAAGTGGTCCGAGGAGATGGTTGTCTTGTACCTCTTGCTAAAAGTGGTTTTCATTCTTTGTAGGTTTCATGTGGACAAACTCTCTTCGGCTCATGTATACCTTCGATTACATAAGGTAAACTGGATTTAAACATGGATTCATGACTTGTTCTTTAGTGATGAGCATCATACCTTGTTCTCTATCCTTTTTCTGCAATTAAATTGCTTAGAATAATAAATATGTACAAATCTAAAAATTAGCAAATGAAGAGATGTCTTCCCCCTGACCCAGAAAATCACTAAGGGAAATTCTGGTGATTTTTGAAACTTGGACATAGTACACATTTCCCAGCTAGAAGCACTATCTTGTCCTGCCAGTTCAGGTGTACTTCTGTCACCTCTGCTTTCTCTCTCTTTCATTTCAGTTGACACTACTGGACTTTGTATCTTCTCTAATGCAGAGCATGTTGTGGTTCCTTTCTCTCAGGTTCATGTGATTCTCCTGCCTCACGAAGGGCAGATGTTCCCAGCTTTCAGGGGCTTCTTTGGAAGATTTAAAACAGCACTATAGTAGTAAAGGAAGATGATGTAATGTTCCCTAGTAACATAAACCACTATTTTTCAACCTGTCTTTATAACATTCATATATGAATGTTATAAAATATAATATGTTATATTTTATATAGTTGAATAATAGGGTGTATATATACTTGTTATGGGTATTGCTTTTTTTTTTAATGTTTGATTTTGGAATAATTTGAGATTTACAGAAAAGTTGCAAAGAATGCAGAGTTCCCCTGTTCTTCACTCCTAGTTTCCCTCATTGTTAATGTCTTGCATTACCATGGTAGATTTGTCAGAACTAAGAAGCCAATGTCAGTAACATTAACTAAACCGGCTCACCAGTTTTTCCATTAATGTCCTCTTTCTGTTCTAGGATCCAGTCCAGAGTCCCACACTGCATTTAGTTGTCATGTCTGCCTATTCTCTGGTCTGTGACAGTTTCTCACTCTTTCCCTGTTTTTCATGGTCTTGACAGTTGGAGAAGTACTAGTCAGTTATTTTATAGAATATAACTCAATTTGGGTTTATCTGATGTTTTTGTAATGTCTCAACTGAAGTTACGGGTTTTGGAGAACGAATATCGCAGAGGGTGAAGTGCCCTTTTCATGCATTAACGGGACTGATCACTGATGGTGTTAACCACAATTGCCTGGCCAGGGAAGTGTTTGCTAGGTTTCTCCACCGCAGAGTTGCTTTCTCCCCCATTCTATACTCTGTTATTTGGAAAGAAGTCACTAAGTCCAGCCCATGTTCAAGGAGAGAGGATGGAATTAAGCTCCACTTCCTGGAATGGGAAGTATTTACATATATTGTTTGGAATCCTTCTGTAAGGAAGATTTGTCTCTTTCCCCTATTTATTCACTTATTTATTTGCTTCAGTATGGATTCACCTATTTATTTTATACATTGGGTTATAATCTAGTACTATGTTGATGCTCACATTGTTCTACCTTTGGCTGGAGCTGTCAGCTTGGTTCCTGAGCTCCTTTGATATGCTCCCATCCTTTTGTTTTTTGAGCACTTTCTTACTTTCTGACACAAAATGCTCCAGGGTCATCTTATACTTTCTCTGCCACTGCCCTAGAATCAGCTATTTCTCCAAGGAACCTTGGTACCTTTTATTAGAGAACGGTATTTAGAAACCAGGATCTGGACTCTGGTGTGTTCATTGCTTCTAGGTCCTCTCACTTGACAGAGCTAGGAAATACACATATGTATACTAACCCACATATACACTCTATAAATTGTTTCTGTATCTCTCCCTCTGTATCTTCATCAAGCTAAACAGGAGCTCAAACTAATATCTTCGCTGAATCCCTTACTACAGGGGCCATTCTAGCCTTCCCTCCTTGCTTATTTGTAACTTCCCTTTCAAAGAGTGAGAAGCCTGTTACCATCCACCATCCATTTGATTATTTATTTGACTTCAGTATATGTGTAAGTAGTGTCAGATTTATTAACCTGTATCCCCATAAGAAACAGTTTTATCAGCTAAGGAAAAACCGCACAGTTCATGTGCAGTTATTTTTGTCTTTTTGCTTTACAGTTTCCAGTCAAAACACTGATTTTCAAAGTTACTCGTAAGCCGCTCCACCCCTCTCCCCGACCCGACTCCCTTCAGTGATGTTGTCGTGCACTTGTAATATATTTAGATTCTTTTGTCTCAGTCTGCATTTTATCCTGGCATCCCCTGGTTGATTGTTTTATTTTTCAAAGTGACAGTTTATAAACTTTTTCATGTTACTTTATTATGTTCATATATATTATTTTGGCTGTCTGCTTTGAGTTGGTAGCATGCCACAATTAATAATGAAAGCTTCTGTGTTAGAATTTATGTTTACAGTTTTTAGCATTACGACTCTCCAATAAGATATATCTTTTTATGAGCTGTTTTTTATTTTTCTTTCGAATTATTTTTTAGAATAATTTTCAGAAATGGAATTACCGGGTCTAAAGATACAAAGTTTGGTAACTTCTTTTTATGCCAGAGTGCTCTGAAAGTATTGTGCTAATTTAAAATGCTGTCAGATATAGATAGGTTTTTCAAACACTTTTGGGGATTTTATAACCTTAAAAAAAAAAAAGGCAGCCTTTGACCACTTCAGATAAATACAAGATGCTTATTTCATTATAGTTATAATATTCACTGTGGCTCATCTTTATACTGTTAATGTTTTTGAGAACTGTAAAGGAGAAGAGGAACATTGTAAACTCTGTCCTGGAGCAAAATTCTGAATTCTAGGCAACTTCTTGCCATTTTGGAACTATTTTAAATTTAGAGAAAATAGAGTGGGGTATTATCAAATTTCCTTTGGGTTCAGATTAAAGTTTTTCCTTTGGATTCTGCTGTGTTAGAAAATGGAAATAATGGTCATCCCAAATTCATGGTATCGCCAGTGATTACTTGTTTGAATAGAAGTTTAATGTTATTTTCTTTTGGAAGTACATAATATGCTCAATAAAAATATATGCTTCTTAGGAACTTTTACCTGTTTGATCTGCAGTAAATAGCACAGCCCTTTGTTACCTAGCATGTACCAAGTAAGTGTTGGAGTTGCTGTAAGACTAAGTGGACTGTGGATTTGAATCTTGGCTCTGCTGCTTACTAGCTATGTGACTTTGAGCAAGTTACTTAACTGTGCCCGTTTCCTCATCTGTAAAAGGGAGCCAACAGTACCTGTCTTATTAGGTCATTGTAAGGATTAAATGAGCTCACCTATCAGAAGCATTTAGAATAATGCCTGGCACATGCTAAGCACTATATGTGTTAATTCTTTTTGTTGAAGTCACTTGAATTAAATCCAGACCCTGAAAATCACAGATATTCAGTTGTGTTCTTTCCTGGGCTTCTTTGAGTTTTAAAAACCCATAGAAAAACCTCACTTTTCTAGAACTTTCTTACCTTATTAACAGAGATAGCACAAAGCCCACAGTTAAAATTCTGACCTTTACATATTGAGAGTACCTTAAGCTCTCCACTCAGAGTTTGTTTACTCTGACTTTATGCATAATGCTAAGCTGAATGAGTTTTTTCTGCTCATATTATTAGAAGTTGCAAAACAGGAAGAGGAGATTGCTTCAGGAATAGTGACAGCCACAGGTAGTAAGAAGAGATATTGGACATAGCCTGACATCAAGGCCAACAAACTAACATTTCCACAAGAACTCGGTAGGCAGCATACTCTGTGGCCAGTTTTTAGAACATGTATTTAGTCCTGGGTTTATCTCTCAACTCTGTCACTTACAAGCTAGCTATGTGGGACCTTGACCCAGTTACTCAATACCTGGCATGTGGTAGGTACTCAAAAACTGGTAGCTGTTGTTTTAGTTTTTTGGGTTTTTTTTCATTTCGATTTATTTAGTATAAGGCCAGTTGTCTCCTGTGAATTATGGAAGCCCCTGAAGGTATCACTGTCACTATATTATAGCCTAGTATAATGATTGATATTCATAATGATGACATTGTATTATTAAGATATTCTTTAAGCAGTCGGGGAATTTCACAGAATGAGATGCATCGCTAAAGTAGTGACAAACTTACATTTTTGGTTAAAATTTATGTATGTGAGAGATTCCCATTTAAAATATTTAACATAAAGAAAAAAATGTAGAAATATAATGAAAAACACTTAATTTATCTCAAATATTCACGTAGGTAGAACATTTCATTCCCAAACTGAAATGCTTCTGTAATCCCGTGCCTAGTTGGAGCCAGTACTGAGTTGATTTCCACTCGCTCTTGCCTCTTAAATATTTCTGTCTGTTCTTTTGGAATGGCTTTGTTTAGTCAGCTTTGACTTTGATACAGTATCTGTAGAGAAAATGAATCAATATTATTTCTCTCTAATGGCTGATAGTTTTATCTGACACACCAAGGGTTTGCTTCCTGTTTAAGGCTGAGGATAGATGAACTACTAGATGTTTGGAACTCACAATTGTAAGATATCTCTTTGAGAGGAACGTCATAGGCACCATTTCCTCATAAGCTTTGTAGAAGTAAGAATTAGAAGAAGAAAGAGGGAGAAATTACTCAGCGTATTTACAGTTAATATTTTGGTGGTTTTCTTTCATAGCCTGTGTTTTTTTGCCTTTTCTTAGTTTAAATAAACATTCCCATAACAGACTTCGTTTTTCAGTGTTCTGAAATACAATTGAAGAGTCCCTGTTTTTAATAAAATCGTGCCTAGTAAAAAAGGCAGCAAAGCCCTTTGAGTGTTTCAGTATCGATCAGTAATAAGGGAGTAGACCATTTGGTTTATTTTTGTGTTTCAGGGAGAGAAGATAGAAGACATTCCAAAGGAAGTACTGATGGACTGTGCCCATCTAGTGAAGGCTAATAGCATTCAAGGTCAGTTTTCCTAGAGATGTTTTCAGAATTAGCCCTAATGGCTCTGTGTCTGATATGGGTTACATTTTAGAGAACATGTTATTAACTTTGGCTTGAATCAAAGGAATAACATGTAATATGCTTTTGCCTTGTTTTGTTCTTTAATATGACAGTTCTGCTACCTATCAAAGAACTAAAACTGAATTTCCCCACTTCTCTGATGTTTATGGTCCTATCTCAACTCTTTTTACCCTGTTTTCCTTGCTTTGAATAGATTGTCTTAGACCTGCCTACCCTTAAAGTTGGTTGTAGAGAGACTTTTGGAAATTAGGTTATGTTAATAGCTAAACAAGAGATGTGTCTCATGGCTCTATTTTTAATATCGTTTGATATCTTTATTTCTTTTCCTTGTTATTAGATGCTAGTCTCAAGTCTCCAAATCACTCTTTTCTACTTTTTCTTTCTCCTCTCCTCCCATTACATATTTTTTTCTCCTTGTAAGGTATCAAGTCAGTTGATTTTTATCTCCCAGATAATCTTATTTAATTGATCTGGGTGATTCCAATGTACAGAGACAGTTGAAACAATTGGTGTTAAGTGTTTTAGGTAGGGCCTATAATACTGGGCTTGGTGCTTGTCTGTTTCTGCTGTACAAGCTTTAATCTGTCAGTAGTACAGGTTAAGAAAGACAGTTACTTGGGTGGAAGTGGGAGTTAAAAATGGGGAACCAGCAGATGGTGATATGCTAAGATGTTTGAGTTTGTAGATTGGATTTTAGGTGTAGGACATAGACCTAGATAGGGTAAAGGTAAGTTTGGTTTGATATGGTTTGAATAGAAAATAAGCATTGGGTAGACACATAGCCAGTACCAAGTATCAGGGATTAGTGATTCCCCCTTCACCATCACTTAGACTGTGTTTCCTGAATCTGAGGCAGCTTTTAACGAGTCAGGTACCTAGCCAAAGAAAGTGGAAGTCTTATCTGTAGAGCCAGTGATTCTCAACTCGATAAATCACTAAATTGCAATTAGTTTTGGGACATTCCATTTTTATGAGTAGAACAGAGTGTCTAAGATTTCCAGTTAAGATTTTCAGTATTGATATAAAGATAATAAAAATTAAAACCATCATTATCCTCTTTCCTTGTGTGTTGCAACCTCTTTCACATCTTCTTATCCCCTGTCAATGCCCCTAGCCAGCAGACGTGACTTTATTAAAAGAGCCTTAGACTCTATTCTTGGCCCAGCTTCTTTCTTCTTAATCTCTTTATAGTTTGCTAGTTCTAGAGAAAATAGGAAAAGAGAAGACTCATGACAATTAACTCTGTCTCTTCAGCTTCCCACAGTGACAGCTCACTAGCAGAAAATGAGCGAAGCCTAAGAGTTTCACTCTCATAAGGTAATGGCAGAGAATGCTAAGGAGTGAAGATTGTCTTTGCTGTGAGATTTGCTGAGTACACTCCATTTGAGTCACTGCGGAGTTAAAATATTTTCCTCCCAGGTTGACCACCTTTAGCACTCAGAACCAAGGGAGTTGGGATTAAACTTGTTTGCCTTCATAGAATCTGACCAGCCTGTTCTGTATTCATCTTGTAATCTCTTGCCAGGTTAAACTTTTTAAAGGCTTAGCCACTTTTCGGTGACACCCCAACTTTGTGTATACAATTAAGTCCAAACTTCTTTTTTTATTTTTAAGTCCAAACTTCTTAAGCTGGCATTTAAGCATCTTTGATCTGACTACAGAATTATTTTCCCTTCCCATATTTCATACTCTAGCCAAAGCAAATGTTTTCTGTTTTTCTACCTTGTACCTTTGCTTATACAGTCATATGTCGTTTAACAACAGGGATATGTTCTGAGAAATGCATCGTTAGGCGATTTTGTCATGCAAACATCATAAAGTGAACTTACACAAACCAAATGGTATAGCTTACTACACGTATAGCTTATTACTCTTACACTGCAAACCTGTACAACGTGTTAATGGACTGAATCCTGTAGGCAGTTGTAACGTAATGGTAAGTATTTGTGTATCTAAACATATTAAAGGTATAGTAAAAAAAACAATGTAAAGGATAAAAAATGGTACATCCGTATAGGGTGCCTACCATGAATGGAGCTTTCAAGACTTGAATTTGCTCTGAGTGAGTCATTGAGTGAGCAGTGAATTAATTTAAAGGCCTAGGACATTACACTACTGTAGCTTTTATAAACACTGTACACTTATGCTACACTAAATTTATTTTAAAAATATTTTTCTCCAGTGTAACCATAGCTTACTGTAACGTTTTTACTTTATAAACTTTATTTTTTTTAACTTTTCAACTCTTGTAGTAACAGCTTTGTATAGCTGTATAAAAATGTTTTCTATATAACCTTATTCTGTAAGCTTTTTTGTATTTTTAATTAATTTTTTTTACTTTTACCAAAAAAAAATTTTTTTTTTAACTTTTTGTTAAAAATAAAGACATTAATATACACATGAGCCTAGACCTACACGGGGGTCAGGATCATCAATACCACTGTCTTCCACCTCCGCATTTCATCCCACTGGAAGGTCTTTAAGGACGATAACACATAGACCTGTCATCTCTTATAACAATACCTTCTTCAAGAATACCTCCTGAATGACCTGCCTGAGGCTCTTTTTCAGGAAGTGTCATTCTTTTCAGAAATATGTCCATAAGTGATTTGCTCGGTTTGTTTCTTGTTTTGCATCATAGATTTACTTGTAAGCAGATAAATGCACCATGAATATTCTTCTCTGTTAATGAAAAACTTTTGGTGTGGGGGGTCCATGTTTTCTAACTTTAAGGAGTTTGCTGAGCTCTGCAAAATCTTCTGCTAAACCCTTTACTGTAAATTTTCTTGGGGGTTCTTCTTTTTCTTCTCTTGCAGTTTCCTTTTCTTTTGCCTCTTCAGCTATGTTTCTCTTCCAGTTCCAACAGCTCATTATTCGACTCCTTAGAAACCGCCTTCAAGAGCTCCTCACCCAGGTTAAAGCTGTTTGCAATTCAACTACAGCCTTTTTGATTTTTGCAGCCTCTTCCTTGGCAAATCCTTGGAAGTCACAGACAAACCTCTTAAGTGTCTTCTTCCAGATTCCATTCATACATCACTAGGTGATATGAATTTTCCAGCTCCATTATCTTATGGGACCACCGTCATATATGAAGTTCATCATTGACAGAAAGTTGTGCATCACATGACTATTGTTTTCTTTGCTCTCAGTGTTGTTCTCCTTATCAGTCATTACAAGTCCATAGCCAAGCTAAGGTTCAAGGTCCACGTAGTAATTGTAGTAATAGCTAACACGGAATTTTGATCATATGATTGGCACTGTGGTAAAAAACTTTAAAAATTATTTCGTTTATCAACCTACTGAGTTAGATATTATTATTTGCATTTCATAGATGAGGAAGCAAAGCTTTTTATTATTATTATTTTTTTAATTTTATTTTTTTAGGTGAGGCAACCCTTGGTTGACCTCACACATTGCAAGGACCTTGTCAGCTTACAATCTCTTATTTTTTAATTTTTACGCCTACAGCACCTAGTCTTCCTAGGTGGTCTCCCATCCAAGTACTAACCAGGCCCAACCCTGCTTAGCTTCCGAGATCAGACGGGATTGGGCTTGTTCAGGGTAGCATGGCTGTAGACTGAGGAAGCAGAGCTTAAAGAGAATTAAGGAACTTGCCCAAGCTCTCAGCATGCTGACATGTGGTAGAGGCTGCATATGAAGTTAGTCTGACTTTAAGGTCTTCTGTCTTACCCACTAAGCTGTATTAACCTCTCCCAGGAAACCTTTCTTCTCCTTCAGCTTAGAGTGCCCTCGCTATACTACCTTAGCACTTTACCTGTACCTTTCCAGTATTTGATGAGTTCTATTTTTAATTGAAGTTATTTATGTACTTATCTTCCTTCCTTTAGTCTTGGAAGGTAGGATCGATCCAGGTTTGTATCCTTCTTGCACATTGGAGAATTTTTAAAAACTTAATTTCGAAGATTAAAAGTTGCAAGAAAAATACAGCTCTCATATACTCTTCATTTAGAGTCAGCAATTTTTCCATATTTCTTTGCTTTCTCTCTGTAACATACTCACTATTAATTTTTTCGGCTAAACCATTTGAAAGAATATTTTAGACATCACTAACCTTCAGTATGCCCTAAAAACAAGGACATTGTCTTAAGGAACTACATTACAGTGATCGATTAAGGAAATTTAGCATGGATCGAAAACTGTTATCTGATGATATATAGTTCATTTGTAAGTCCCACCACTGTCCCTTCAAAGTATTTTTTTCTGATCCAGGATCATGTGTTATATTTACTTGTCGTGTCTCTCTAGACTTCTTTAATCTAGAGACACTTTTTTGTCTTTCAAGACATTGACACTTTCAGAGTGGAGAGCGATTGTAGAATATCCCACGATTTGGATTGGTCTGATGCTTCTTCTTGAGTTGGATCACATGATGAGTTTTCAGGCAGGACTGCTTCATAGGTAAAGTCTTGCCCATTACAGTGAGTAGGCACATGGTGCCTGCCATTTGGCACCATTTCTGGTGGTATTAACTTTGATCACTTAGGTAAGGTAGTATTCATAAGACTTCAATGTCTATGATGATATGATAAACTATGAAATATAATGCCATCTAATTTTGAAGAGCCTTAAAGAGTGTTGGACCAGTGATTACACTGACTTTTTGAGCTGCTGGGGAGGCTGTCAGTGTAGAGGGGAAATGTGAGGTGGAGGTGGTGAGGGAAAAGAAGGAGGAATGAATAGGGTGCCTGGCACCCTTTTCATCCAGAGCATCTCTGCTGTGACTACTTTGATGTGTTCTCTTTGGTAAAAGAGGTTCCACTGCTAAAAGAAACAAAAAACAAAAATTCTAAACTGGTCAGATTTCCTCGTGTTTTAGATGAGATTCCAAGAGGCATGAGGACTTTCTCAAAGTGGCACAGCTGGTTTGTGGTAGGGCCAGAATGGAATGCAGGTCTCCTGCATCCCAAGCCATGGCTTTTTGCTTTATCTTGCTGCTTAACCTTTGTTGGATCAAAGGTTCATATGAGAATCTGGGGAAACCTGGTTGGTTCTTTCCTCTTTTTTTAAAAAAAGCTCACATAATAAGTTTCACATTCAATTTTAGGGAGTCTTGGAAGTGGACCCCTGCTTTCCACCTCTTTCTTTTGCTTGAATTGCATTCGTCAGCCTTTTGTGGGTGGTTTTTTAAAAAAAGTATTTTGTGGTTTAAAACTTGATGCCTGTTCATTCGAAGCTTTTTCCTTTGTTGGATTACGGTAACTTGCCAGTGGGTAAGGGAACACTTTGCTCAGTGTCGTCTGCCTGCATGTTGAAGACAGTCTCTCTTGGCAGGCTGCAAAATGAACAACATTAACGTGGTATATACACCGTGGTCTAACCTGAAGAAAACAGCGGACATGGATGTGGGGCAGATAGGCTTCCACAGGCAGAAGGATGTAAGTTTCTGCGCCACGGAGGGAGGCGGGGTCCTGCCACTGAGTGGAGTATCCATCTTTTCTAACACTTTGTTTTTGAGGGCTCAGCATCGTGTATGTTTTCTAAAGAGAATTAATCTGGGTTGCTAAGCCCCTGGAAAACTTCTCCACTGTTCTGGAGGGTAGCGGGGCAGGGGGACTCATGTAATAAACATTCAAGAGATTTTTATTCTGTCTCTCTCAAAGGTGAACATTGTGACAGTGGAGAAGAAAGTGAATGAGATTTTGAACCGATTAGAAAAAACAAAAATGGAGCGATTCCCAGACCTAGCAGCAGAGAAGGAATGCAGAGACCGCGAGGAGAGGAATGAGAAGAAGGCCCAAATTCAGGACATGAAAAGGAAAGAAAAGGAAGAGATGAAGAAGAAGAGGGAAATGGATGAACTTAGGTATGTTGGAGATACGGTATTATTATTGACCTCGAAGATTCTTCACTGCTGATTCTAATCAAAGGTTAACCCTTAAGATTGAGATACAGATGGAGGTTGGTACAAGCTCTGACTGTCCCTCCCTCCATCTGTGTCTCAATCTTAAGGGTTAACCCTTGATTAAAATCAGCAGTGAATTTAATCAAGAATAGATGCTATATTAAGTGTTTAACGTTGACTAGCTATGGTATTTGAGTGCAGTTGTCTTAGCTCTAAAGTCCAGTGCTAGTAACTCTTAAAAACTGTTTTTAAAACCTCTTTTTTTACATTTTGCAAGTTTAATATAATTAATGTAGTGAGGCCTGCTTCAAAACACTGCATTTTTAAACAATAAATAGTAGTTAAAATAAAGTTTGGATCCCGAAATTCTAGTGTATAAGGCCATGAGAATCCTTGACTATATTAGTTTTCTGTTGCCGCCATAGCAAATTACCACAAATTTAGCTTAAAACAACATAGATCTATTATCTTACAGTTCTGTATGCTAGAAGTGTTATGTGGTTCTCACTGGGTAAGGCATCTGGCCTGTGTTCCTTTCTGGATCTGTTTTCTTTTCTAGCTCCTAGAGGCTGCCTACATTTCTTGGCTTGTGACCCCTTCTTCTATCTTCAGAGCCAACAACATCGCATCTCTTTGACCTTTCCTCCATATTCATAGCCCCATCTTTGACAACAGCTTCTTTGCTTTTAGGGACCAAAAGCACAGACATTGGGCCCACCCAGATAATCCATGATAAACTCCCCCCCTAATATCCTTACCTTAATCATATCTGCAAAGTCCATTTTTCCAAACGAGGTAACATATTCATAGGTTCTGGAGATTAGCATGTAGACATCTTTTGGTGGGATCATTTTTCTGCCCACCACACTGAATCTGTATAGATGTATAATACTATACCTAAAGAGGCCCCTCGTTCTTCTTTGTAAAGGAAGGAAATTGATCCTCAGCCTTCTAGTCACATAATTCCTAGATTTTTTTCCCCACAATCGTCTATTGATATCATTTCTGTTAAGTATACCAAAAAGCGGTGATGGGGGTGGGGGGTCTATTGATGTATTACTGGCTTTGGGAATGACCTTGTATCAAAATGGGCTCTCTTGCCATGTCCTGACCCAGTTTCCTTGGAATACCTGAATTATTAGATCGTCGGGTCAGAATGTTGGTATTTTGATCAAGTACTGATACTTATTAGTTATCCACATACACGTGTTCCTCTTGGATATCCTACTAAAACAGGATGAGGAGCTTTACTTAAAGTATAATATTCAAATGGAGAACTCCAGGAGTGTTACCCTGAGTTATATCTGCTAACATGAGACGAAGTAATGCATAGATTTAAACATTTGATTTGACCTAGAATTGTGAGTCTGCTTTCTGTTAGAGGTGAAAGAAAAATGGTCAACTCATTGTGGTAAAACGTATAGATTTTGGGTGATGCGGAATTTAGTTTATCCCTTTTTGTTTTTAGTGCACAGTGGAGAAAAAATTGAAAACATGCCTTTTTGTGCCCTTTACAAATCTAACATCATTTTGTTTGGAAACAATGTTATTTGTTAGAAATATAATATCACTTAATATTCTTATAAAATTTAGTAAGAAAGAATAACATTTTTGAACACTCGTCATCTGTCAAACGCTACTGTGCTTTACCACATTATCTCATTTAATCCTAACAGCCATATGAGGTAGATATTTTTTGCACTTTGGAGAAGGGGAAGAGAAGCAGTTAAGTAACTTGCCCAAAGTTATGTGACCAGTCTCAGTCTGATTCTCAAGTTCACACACTATTACCACATTCTTCGGTCCTCCATTCAGTCTATTTAATGTTAAAGTAGTAATTATTTTTTTATAAATAAATCAAGTAATATATAGATACCATAATTTACCTTAAAATACATTACATTTTTGTTTCAAATTAAGCTATATGCTATTAAAATTTAGGAGATTTCATGTGTTTGACTTTACTAGTTTAAAAAGTTGCAAGCATTTAAACAAATGAATCCGTACACTAAAACACAGTTTTTACATCTTCTAGACTTTCTTTATAGTATCAACAATATATAAAATATTCATATAAACTGAGGAGAAAATTTTTCATTGTTATTAAATAAAATTTTGGCTTCAAAAGTTTAATAACCATTTTCTAAGCTGTCGCTTGTTGGTACATGTATATAAAAAGGAAAATATGAGTGAGATAAATTACAGATCACTTTTCTAGTCCCTGTTTTTCTACACAATTTTATCCTTCCTGCTTTATTTTTAATGAGTCCTCAGAAAACCAAAAACAGTTGGTGTGTTTATTTCTGTGAAACATGTTCCACAAAAATGAGTCACATGCTGCCGAAGGTAGAGAATGTGAAGCAGGGCTGTGGCGTGAGGAACCGATGCAGGGACCTAGCAAGGATTTGCTTGGCATGTGCAGAGCTGCTGTTTGCATGTTGTAATTCTGCAGCTTTGTGAAATTCCACAACAAACTCGAAGCTTCTGATGTTTTATAATCTGTTTTTATACATTTGTAGTGCTAGCATCACTCTAATTTCTGTTTTTGACTCTTCCACTCGAGAGATTGAATCCTATGCCTATAAAATCTATAAAATCTTATTCTAAAGTTGTTCACTTGGCTTTCTGACCATGAAAATATCATCGAATTTCACCAACAGTTGCTGCTTTTATTTGGACCATCTGATGGGGAATGTCTACTTTAGTTGCTGAGAATGCTTAAGAAATTGACTTTTGAATGGTTTGGGGAACTCCACACATGAACCAAGAAGATATTCTTATCTTGGACAGTATCCCCAGTGTTTCTAGATGATTTCAGTGAAAAAGTTAGCCCATATCCAGAAGAGCTACATTCCAACTTCTTTCCAGTTTGAAAGTCATTATTTAGAATCTAGACTCCTTTTTAGCCTCAACTCTTAGAACAAGAATGGCAATAAGCTTGTCATTTCTAATTTCTTCCAGGAGGAAAAACTGGATGGAAGTGCTTTTGTATAATCCAAGTTCTTTGAGCTCCAGTCAGGGCCATATCCATCAGCCCTCTGCTTAGGAGTGAATAGAACAAAACCCACAACAGAGAAGGCGCTGCATTTCTTCTGTGGTGAAAAGAGTAGTCGCCCTTGCAGCTGGGCGACTCCATCTTGTTCTTGCAAATAAGCACTTTACTCCTTGAGCTTAGTGTGCAGAAATTTTAGTGATCTGATCATGTAAATAAGAATACATAAAGCTCGTCCTTTTAGGTAGTTTATAGAAATATTTGAATAATTAGGAGGGTACCAGAGTGTGAAGGCTAGATAGTAGCAGTATATCAGTACCTTCTATTAACGATTTATTCATTTAATCAATAATGAAAATTTCCCCTTTCTTAGAATTCACAAATTCTCACCTATCCCTCCTGTTCATTAGCTCTTTAGACAGTTTTTGTAGCTCACACTTGCCCTCTCAGTCTAGGGTCTAATGGGATTTTAGTTTAAAGAATCTTCGTATGGGGTTAGGTGTAGGGAGGAAGCCTCACATATTGCTTTCTTTCTATGCACTGTAGGCCATACATAGAATAAGAGAAAAGAGCAAAAGAGATTCAACACAGATTTTGAAAGTAGTCTTAGAAATGACCTTGCCTGGAGAATTAGAAAAGCACATCTTCCACTCAGTCTTCATTTTACAGGGATTTTAGAGAGTGGACATTTGGAGAAGTCCTTTAGGCTGTTTCCCATGGACACTATCACTTCTTGACATGCGAGGGAAGAGTGTCCATGGTGCTCCCTTCAGTGTGGCGTAAGAACACTGTTCATCTCATTAGTTGAATTCATGGTATAAACAAAAGTTCAGAGAATCCTTTTGAGAAATCCAAAGAGTTTTTCAGCTAATGACTTGCAGACCAGGGAACATAGCCCTTGGTATGAACCAAGAATACACTTCAAAATGGGGGCAGATAGGGCTAGGTTTTTAAAAGGCAGAAATTGCAAGGAACTGATGATTAAAGAGATGGGTTGCCAGGGGAAACAAGACCACAAACTTACATCATTCTGATTGTTTGGGGCAACTGAATTTTCAACGGTTGGCTGACTCAGTGGTCAAACAAGTGAGGTGGTGAGATGAGAACAGTGGGTAATATATGATTAAGCATTTATCAGTGTCCTAGTTCCAGCCCAGGCCTGTAGAACAAAAGGGTTTTTTTGGTCACACAGTTACAGTACAGAGAGTATTATTTATTGACAATGCAAAGAGTACGACTTATCAAAGAGTACAATCAGCATGCGGGGGGGTGAGAGGGGGCTGCTCGCTCTGCAGGAGGTTTCGGAGACCAAAAGGGCAAAGTTATGCCTTGCAAGCAGCTTCAGAGCTCAAACTGTAAAAATCTAAATGTCGGGTCACAAGTTATGATATTAAAGTTCTTATCAGTCCTCAATGGTTACATCCAGTGATGTAATTTAAAAGCTTACCTGCTCTATTTTAATTTTGAATTCTCTTATTTGGCTTTTGTGGTATTGTAGCAAAGGTTTATTAACATCAAAATCAAGCTCACCATGTGAATATTGAAACCAGAAGAAATAAACAAGAGTCAGGGAAAAGTAGTTAATAGTGGCTAAGTGAGTAACAGATCAGAAAAGACAAAGGGTAGAGCTGTGGCTGCCTGAGGGATAAGGGTATTTAAAGTGGGAGTCTGAGACATCAGAATTGGAACCCTAAGGCTCAGGTGATTGAAGTCAGAGAAATACAAGACCCAGGTAAAATGGCAAGGCATAGGTACATGTATCATCAGTTTATGTGTGAAATGTGAAGGTTATAGTTGATAAGTGGTGAAGCAGGGATTCAAACAAGCCTGTAATTCTGAAGTCCGTACTTCTGCTATACCTGTAAGGCAAGGAATGAACAAGTTGGCAAAGCTGGAGTCAAAGTCATACATAGGCAAAAGTCTAAAAAGAATAAAAGATTTAGAATAAAATGTTTTGTTGAGTCCATAATTTCATGTTCTGCATGATAAGGAGCCATTATAGGTTTCCTAGGATATTAGGAAGAAGTAGACTTGTAGGATGAGTTCAGTGTCGACATGTAGGAGGAGGTAATGGTGTGACCATTGATTAAAAGGATGATATAGTCTAATGTAGAAATGACTGCTTTAATTGTACCTCCTTTTGTTCTCACACACTACTACTGCTGCCTTCTGTAAATAATGTTATGTGTGCCATAGCTCTTCATTTTAAGGATAAGCTCTTTTCAAAGAAGCGCTTGTATGTATCCTTGTATCTCCTTATATGTGACCCAGTGCTTTGCGTATGCAGTGAGTGATCAGTCAGTATATTATGGATGAATAAGTAACTGAGATTAGCTTTCCTGATACTGTGATTCTTGAGCTAAGGTCAAAACTAGTTAAAGAGGGGAGTGGAAAGAGTGCTCTCAGCAGAGAGAACTGTGAGTGCAAAGACCCTTTTGGGAGAAGCAAGACAAAACACAGGACTAAAAGCAGGTCCAAATGTTTGGAGCAGCAGGCATGAGGGAGCATATGGATCAAGGTGCCAGTCCGCCTGTGCAGGACCTCGTTGGCTGTATTTGTTTTCATCCTAAGGCTTTTGTGAGGTCACCGAAGAGTTTTAAGCAACGGTAGAATGATAAGGTTTATGTTTTGGAAAGGTCACTTTGCTGACCTGATTGGAAAGGGAACCAAGTGTGTGTGCTAGGCCAGTTAAGAAACTCTAGTAGTTGTCCACATGACAGGCAGTGGTACCTTGGGCTGTGGTGGTGATGTGGAGGTGGAGAGAAGTGTACGGATAAAAAGCAGTTTCATGGATAAAAAGCAGTTTCATAGATAAAATGACAGGATTTGGAAATAGACTGAATCGAAGGGAAAGAGAATGACTCCTGGGTTTCTGGTTTGTGGAATGGAATGAATAGCTGTGCAATTCTTTGAGCTAGGGAATACTGGAAAAAACCTAACAATTTTTGGTAGGGGAGAAGACCATGATTTGGATGTAAACATAGGAATCTGAAAATACCTTTGAGGCTCCAAAAAAATGTCAGAGAGGCAGTTGGATTGATGGGATGGAGCTGAGAGGGAACACGTGGGCTAAAAAAGGGTAAATTTGTGTGTTGCTTTCATTTAAGTGGGAGGGCAGATTCAGTGATTCTTGAACCTGGATTGTAAATGCCCACAACTGGGCATCTAAGTATATTTTAATCTTTACAGGTGATTTTAAAATGCAGCCAGGATTGAGATTCTCTATTTAAACCACATTTTTTTTTTTTTTTTTTTACCAAATGTCTTTGTCTTTCTGCTCATGTAGCCTATTGATCTTACTTGCTTCTTATAGATACCATTTACTCTTACCAATGTCTCTCTCTCTCTGAATATCTCCTAGCTCATTGTCTGTCTCTGTGACAAATCTCCTGACCTGTAGTTCTCAATTTTCAGTTTCTACAGTTCATATTTACTTGGGTGTCTCACCATTACTTCAGATGTAACCTACCCAAATCCAAGCACTTCTTTGCAATGTCTCCCCATTTTTCTCAGGCGTAACATTATTTTCTTCAAATCACTCAAGCTAGATGATGTCGTCATCGATTCCACTCAGATTTATCTCTTCTTACCAGCACAGCTGTTAACACCATGATTTCATGCCCTCAGGTTAGGATATTGCAGTAGGCTGTAGCATGATGGCAAGAGCGTGAGCTCAGGAGGCAGACCCGGGTTCCAAACCTAGCTTCTTCACTTGTTAGCTGTGAGACCTTGGACAACTTCCATGACTCTGCCTCTTGTGTATACAGTGGCCATAATACTGTCCCTTGCCTTATAAGATAATTGTGGGTAAAACACTGGTATTATGTGGTCTCACTTTCCTTTGTCTCTTCATGTATTTTTAATAGAACTTTTTGTGTAGCCATTGCCGAATAGGTCTTATTTCCCCTCCTGGTAAGTTCTTTGGGGGCTTTGTTTTATTCGTCTTTTTCTATTTTCTTACCATCCCATCTCCTTCACCCAGGCTTACAAAAGGGTCTTGTACATCGTGGATATTTAATAAATACTTATCGAATCTCATGTCTCTCCTCTACTGCCTCATGTGGCTTCTTGCTGATCACTTTGTGTTAACTCATGCAGTTAGGACAACGTAATCACACCCCACACATCCAGTCTGATTTCTCACTACTTTGCTTTCAGATTCCACTTGAGTTAGTTTGAAATGTCATTATCAATGCCATCTCTTTGCCTTTGCTCATCGTACCATTCTCTGGATCTGTTCCTCTCACTCATCCTACCCAGTTGCTCCACTCAGTTTGGACTCCACCTCATCTGAGCAGAGTGCCCCAACAACCCCGCCCACACTGATATGTTTTGTCTTTTGAATTCCTGTAGCATCTACAGTCTGGGCGTTATACTTCAGCTATAAATTATATCTGCCCTCTGCTCTTGGCCATAGATGAATTTCCTCATCTGATTAATGCCAGCTACCTCACAGTTATGGAGGTTGACATGGAATGAGTTTAAGCAAGCAGTCTGTAAACTATAGAGTGCTGTGCACATCATATTTATTGTTCATAGATATTTATCCTTTTTATGCTCCTTGAGGTCAGGGATTATATGTTTTTCAAAAGACCCTCAGCAGTGCTAGACACATAGTAAATGTTCGGGTAATACTTGCCAGCTGGTTAACCTTATTTTAACTATTTTTTTCTTATAGGAGCTATTCATCACTAATGAAAGTTGAGAATATGTCTTCAAATCAGGTATGTTCAAGTTATTTGGTCTAATGTTTTACCTTGAAATAATTCACTAAGGGTGTTTAATAATTAAGTTACTGGCCAGTATTAACTCACATGTTGCAGATGGCTTGACATGATTTGGTAACTGTAGGATGCTCAGGTGAATTCTCTTAGGCATTGCCCCTCCTTCCGTGTGGACTTACTCATGTATTTGTTTTTAAGTAGGTCACCTCATGTCGTACCTTGTCGTCAGGTGCAGCCTATTGGTATTTATAGGACTTTCACATTCCTCATTTCCTTCTTTTCTAGTTGCAGGCATGCTAGAGTACTGTTATTTTTAATATGTTATATTAATGTGACTGTAGATTGTAATTGAGTGAGGACAAAATTATCACCTTCAATTAAAAAATAAAACAGAAGTATTAAATCTAAGATCTTATCTGTAATCCAGGTGACCACGTTGGCTGTTTTCATGTTCCTCAGGACCTAAGATAAAGAGGAATGGTGATCCCTAGTACAGTGCTGAAAGGATCTTAGCATTAACGTGATTATTCTACTGAAATTATGTCAGGGACTTATTGTCCATCAGTACTATCTTTCCCAAAATTCATTTCGAAGTATATGGAGATAGCACAGTTTAGCTCTTATTAAACAGTATTTGTACAAAATTGAAACTGAGTAAGATTTGCTGAATTGCATGTTTTGCAGTATAATTTACAAATAAGTGCTTTAGATCAGTGTTCTACAATGCACTAGGCATCGATTGCATATGGCTATTTAAATTTAATTAAAATTTAATTTTATTTAAACATTTAGTTTCTCAGTCATACTGACCACATGTGGCTAGGGACTACCATATTAGTGCAGAAATAGAATGTTTCTGTCATCACAAAACATACTGATAAAACAGCACAGCTTTAATGCTTAGAAATAATAGAATTTAAGGTCCCTTAAAAGGTCCTCTACTCAAACCCCATATTTGGTGCATGAATTAGGATGTTAATAGGATTTTACTTCTTGTTCATATCTGTATATTATTCTAAAAATAAATAAGAACAATATCCTTATTCCTGTCTCTGTGAAGAACTAAATTTATGAGGCTTCTTTATGAGTTCGAGATGTATCTTTATAATTTATTCTTGAAAAATTCTGAGGTAGCATTATGTAATTAAATAGAGCTTTGAATTTGATGTTTAGAAACAAACTGTCATTTACTAATTGGATAAGGCTAATAAAGTTATTTAACTTCTCTGGGGGTATATTCAATAGCAACGAAAAGAAGACATTACCTCATGGAGCTGTTCTGAAATTTAAACAAGGGCACGTATGTGAATGTTCTTTGACTTAGTCACTCCATGAATATAAATGGTCATTTTTTCTTATCCATAAAGTCCATAATTGCCATCTTCCCACAAACTCTCAGTATCAGAAAGCGAGATGTTTTTAATCTCTTCTGGGAACTAGTCTTAGATTTCTTGAAACTCTTAAAACAGTTAAACAGAAATCTTAAATATACTTCAAATCTAATGTCTCTGTTGTAATGGTTTTGCTTATTGATGGTTTATTTATTTAGGGGTTACTTTCCAGCAGATATCTGGCACCTAAATTAAGTTACGATTTTAGGTATTTTCATTCTCATCATTATGGATTTTTAAAATAAGCACAACACACACATACATATGAATATACATATATGTACACGAACACCATCTGGTTATTGACAGATGTTGAAAGTTCCAGGATTAGGAAATCAGATTTGTAGACCAAAGGAGAACTAATCCTTCTCCTTTTCCTCCCCCTCTGTTGCTTACTACCCCTGTTCCGAGTTCCAGGTTAGAATCAGGTTCAAGTTTCCAAGGAAGTTTTGTACTGGGTGTTTATTCTCTCTCTTGCACTGGCAGGACACTTACAGCTTTTTTTCTTATTTCAAAAGAATAAGCTTTAATTCTCCTGTAGCCGTCTTCTGTTGAGGGCATACAGACCTTTTATGATCCAAGTTGGCAGCGTATTCTGTTGATTTTCAGTTGAAGATGTAAGATAGAACTTGATTTTTAATTTAGCTCATACAAGTTCATCCGGAAAACTTATTTTCACTTTGAGGTTGGTTTTGAGTTTCCGCTCTCCTATTTAGAAAAATTTTTTTCTATCTATAATTTCTGTCTAATCTTTGTAAATTTGGTATCGGGAACCATAAACAATTACTTTTAACATTTTATTTGCTTGTCACTTTATAAGCGGATGACAGGAAACCTATTTTGCTATATTGAAAAACATGTTGACTCTTTAAGGGAATCTAAACTATAAAAATTGTCCAAATAAAGTCTTGGATCTCAGATATGTATTTAAAAGTTATTATAATCCTAAAATACAGATTCTGAGCCACATGGGAACTCTTTGCAAGTATAACTCACAGCCTTTATGAGTAATGCACTTCCATTGTCACCCATCTAAATTATATTAGCAAGTTTTTCATCCTGAGTTTGGGATCTAACACTGACCTTCAAAGATACAGGATGACTCTTTCAACATCTCTAATGCTATTATTCAGTTTAGGACTCTAGGGCAGTAGAGAATGTAGCTGCTTATCCAGATCTTCTAAACAACTAACAATTTAAGGCAGAGAAGTTATGAGGGAATTTAATTATCTTTTACTTTCTGAGCTCTATGATTAGGCAGAAGGAGGCTTATTTCTTAAGACTGACTATAAATTTTAAAAATTGGGTTATTTATTTTGAAGGCTTTTATGGTTTCACTTTTTTGTTTCCTGCAGGACGGCAACGATTCAGATGAATTCATGTGAATGGAGAAAAGGACCTTTTAAAGATGTGAATTTAGGACAGTTGCAGACATTTTGATTCCATCTGTGTTCTGAATTACAAAAACAGCCAAAATTTTGTGTTCATTCTACACAAATATCAACTTGGGAGTTAAAAAAAAAAATTGTTCATTTTTTTGCTGAGAGATAGGGATCATATATATATACTTGGACTTGAAGACAGCATATAACTTTAGGAAAGTGAAAATATTTTTGCCAGAACATGTCTTGGTACTTTACTTCATGAAAGTTGGCTGCCTTTATTCCTGGGATAGACTTTGGAACAAACCAACTCTGAAAAGTATTTCTGGTACTGCAGTCTGTCCTTGAAAACAGATGTCTCGAAAAGCTTTTCATAGTCTTAAAATAGCTTCACTTCTGTTAAAAAGACTGTATTGGAGAGCAATATATAGGAATGTCCCCCTCACTCTCAATTTCCTGAGTAGGAAAAAAAGCATATGGGTTTTGAAGGTAATACTGATATTTTCAGATAATTGCTGGCTTCAGTATTCACGTTCCATTGTGTAGTCTGAGTCGGTTAGCAAGTGGTCCTCAGCTCTCAGCTTGCCCTAGCTTCTGCTTTCTACATCCTTACTTTTTCTGAGTGAGGGCCTCCAACCATCATACTTAAAGGAATAGTCAGTGTTAATCAAGGTTGGGCCTTGGTGGCAGTTTTTACTTGAGCACCAGATAACCCAAGCCACGTAAATTACAACTTCGAGCCTGGAGTCATTTCTCAGCACTGAGGGAGAAATAGGAAGGGCTGCTCTGTGAATCATTCTGAAGGTGTAGGTTACCTTGTTTTTGTTTTGGAATACAGTATAAAGCAGAAGTCCATGTTGTAATTCTGATTTTAGAAAGACTTAAGCATTTCATTAGCCAGCCAAGTAATTTGTTTATTTACCTTGAAATAATATTTATTTTGAATTATAACCCCAGAGTTTAGATTTCTCAATTGTAGACTCAGTAACTTAATATGTAACAGCACTACTCGTTCAAACCACCTGCTTGTCAGTATGATTCTGAATAGAAGATACATTTTTGCTGAAGTGTGTAAGGCCACCCCTGTAAAGAGACAAAGCAAAACAATGAAAGGGAAAGAGAACAAAGCCTGCAGGTCAGAAGGCATATGAATTCACATTCAAACCACACCCAGAGTGTACATACAGCATTTTTGTTCTTGTTCTTATTCTAACCCAGGAAAAATCTCTTAACAGATTCTGTCAGTATTAGCACTTTGGGAGTGTGGGTAAAAGCAGAAGACTTCAGTGTTTCTATTTATCCCAAGTTGGTGTATGGGGTTGAACTGGAAAATTCCCTGAGGCATAGCTCGGCTAAATTTTGAGATGGAGTATGGGAGACAACACCAGAAATTAGTGGCGGGTGTGTGTGTGTGTGTCTAATGATATTCAACCTGGAGTTCTGTGATTTAAAAATATAATAATAAAGAATCATTTTTTATGGAAAGACTGATATATAAATTCTTAGAATTCGCTTGTTATCCCCATCCCCAAGCTGGTTGTGAAAGGACTCTGGCTTTAAAATGCATCTATCATAGGCTCAGTCTGGCAGGTTGTACAGGGGTATCATCTCCTCCCTCACTGGTAAATGCATCTCTCCCCCAGAAGCCCACTGAGCCAAAGAGGATGACCTTTCCCAGACACATTGTTAATTGAGTGTAAGTTAGTAGCCATGCTCTTCTGCCTGGTTACTGTAAGCACTTCTTTGACACTCTGCTGCGAATATCTAAAATGGGGAGATTTTGCCTCGGTATCACCTGCGTCACCTCAACTTTCTACTTTCTGAAGGACTCCTCTGTACCCCACATTGCAGCATATGTAGATCGAGTTTTTGAAAACTACATCTTTTTCTGCTGTAGTGTAAGGGATCCTGGAGTCCAGATTTTAAATGTTTCATAACACTCAGCTTATGCTGGCTTAAAATGTCAAGCCCTCTTCTGAATATTCTCAGTTGAATTCCAAGCACTTGAATCTTTTCAGCTGCTCTGTGCTGATTTCCCCCTACCTCTGCCTGTGCGTTGGGTAATTTTTCCCCAGAGCTGTCTTGGTCCCAGAGAAAGCAAAGATCTTTTTTTTTTGAGGACACTGGTTCAGTGCCAACAGGTCAGACAGACTGTTGGCACTAAAGTCATCTCATTTCTTGCTATTGGCATGTTTCCTAAACTTCCTATAGGAAAATTCCAGGTTTTTGGTATTTTTATAAGCTGTGCCCTTGATCAGATTCACTCATCCTGGAATATTTGTCTTGCCAGCTCTGCCTCCAGTTTCCTCACTCTGTTTGATCTGCACGTAGGTAAGGTTCACATTGTTATTTAATCTACTTCACAAACTCTGTTTTGTTATATTCCTATAGCCTTAGAATTTGTTTATGTTGATCTAGGGTTCTCATCTATGGGCAAGGGAGCTTTGTCACAGTGCTTTTGCTAGAACAGGTATTGGGGAAGTATACCAAAGTATGGAAGGCTTGTACATTAACAAAAGGCATTAGGCTTTACTTGAACCCTCATCTTTTGTTTGATTGTACTGTTTTCAACTTTCTTGAAGCTCGGATTTTGGCGAGCCTTATAACTGTTTAGTGCCCACGGTTTTCCCCGCCCAGAAAGGAAGAGGTGGCCCACGTACAGCAAGATTAGAGAGGGAGAGTTCAGCTCTGGCCTCCAGCTTAGGACTTCCTCCCGCTTTTGCATCTGTCTGAGAGGGGAAGCTCCTGTTTTCCAGGCTGGACCTGGTTATGGGAAAAACTGAGCAGGATGGAGAAATGGAACACTTGTTCAGTTATTCCTGAGCTGTGATATTGAAGCCTGCTTTTTCTCTATTTGATTTGAAGCACGGCATTGTGAATAACAAAATCCCACACTCGGAATGATTGTAGTAGAGTGAGTGGGTGACCTTTTGATTTTAAAGTAGACTGTAAAAAATAAACTGTAATCAAAAGTGTAAAATTAGAAACTTAAAAGTCCGAGCTAAATGTCAGTCTGAACCCATCTAACTCCAGTGAGTATGTGACAGCTGAGAAATGAGGACAGCACTGGTGCCAAATAGGCTCTTCTCCAGGCACTCGTGGGTGAGAGACTTTTATGAGCCTTATATCGTTTCACAAATGGGATGATGCCAACCATATGTTCATCATGTCCTGGATGAATGATACATAAAATATAACGAAAGCTTGTAGTTTGAGTAGAACCAAGTGTGTGTGGTTCTACCAAGACTTACTTAGTCTCACCAATAGGATATGCATACTTATTTCAAGCAAGTAGGAGATTCTTGGCTACCTGAAAATACCTGTGGAATACCATGTACTGACCATGGTGTAAGAATATGCATACCTCTGTCTTTCTGTCTCACCTTGATTGCTTCATTTTGCCTTTCATGGTTGTATCAATTATTGTGGGAATGCCCAGCTTTCCACCTTAGCGGTGGTGACTATAGTTCTGCACTGTAGCCAGATGAAATAAGAAACAGGTCTCTGCTGTCGGCATGCGCCAATTGGCATTGGCTTGGCATTTTCTGCCTTTGTTGACAGCCAAGGAATGGAAGCCAGGGGAAATGAATGCTCACTCTAGAAGTCCCATGTAACTTTTGCTAGTTTCCAAGCCTGGTGAGTGGGTGTCAGTATATAACGCTGAAAAAAAGAAGGAATTCTCCAGAGTCAGTATTGTTTTTCATTCCCACATCAACCCCATCCTGTAACCACAGCAGTAAAAATATAAGACTAATGGCCTGACATTGTACTTCCTGCCTAGATGAGGCCGTAGCTGCCTGCACTCTTTCTGGTATTTTGGTTTCTGCCTCAGCAGTTTGCCTTGCATAGAGAAGGCTAACATTTGCTTATGATTTCTGGGACATGCTTATGAGAATGGGACCTTTCAGGTGTACAGGCTGGTCTGTTGGTCTTGAACCTTTTTAGCTCTTTGGTTAAATTCAAGGTCAACAGGTCAAAATTACAGACTGAAAAAGGTAGAGAAGAAAATATTAGAGGCAGTGTGCCTATTTAACTAGCTCAGACTTACCAAGGTTATCTTCAGTTGTGAATCCTTAGCTTCATTATATTACATCCCTTCTGAAACTTTTATTTTATAGTTAATGTACTCAGCATCAATGAGGCTTACATAACTTTTTTCAAAATGAATTGCTTTAAGAGTTTAGAAAGGAATGGAAGGTCTGAAATAGACAAAGCTTAAATTCGGTCACAGAAAAAGCTTTACTGGTGCCTAAGGTTGGAAGAAGTTTCCTTTTTCAACAAGAAGGGAGAAGGCAGTCTGTGTTCCTGCCCCCACCTCTCAAAGCGAAGCCCTCCCTGCTTGGTCTCTCATCTGCCATGGTGGAAAGCGTTATGCTGCCATTTTTAAAACCACTTATTGACAGGAGCTTTGTAACAGTGAAGCCTTGGGGAATAGACCAGTGCATGGATTACCTGGACTTTTTTTCTCCCTCACTTCTGCCACTCATGTGTCAGGGATTAAAGAGGGTAAAAGATACATGCAAACCTTCCCTCACTTCATGTAGCAGACGACTCCCTCCATTCAGCTCAACTCCGGGCTTCCAAGTTGGGAAGAAGGTTTGAAACATTTTAAATTACATGAATAGGTTCACCCATGGTTTAAAATTCAATAGGTATAAAGGGCATAGGGTACATATTTTTAGGGCAGTAGAACTATTCTGTATGATACTATAATAATGAATGACATTACACATTTGTCCAAACTCATAGAATGTCCAACACCAAGAGTGACCCTGATGTAAACTGTGGACTCTGGGTGATAATGACTTGTCAGTGTAGGGTCGTTGACTCTAACAAATGAACCACTCTGGTAGGCAATTTGATAATGGAAGAGGCTGTGTGTGTATGTGTGTGTGTGCGTAGGGGTAAGTGGGAAATCTGTGTACCTTCTGCTCAGTTTTGGAGTAAATCTCTAAAACTCTAAAAAATAAAATAAAAAGAAGAAAAGAGTATATAGGGTGATAAGTGTTCCCATTTTCGCTTCTTGGAGGCAACCGTGTTACCAGTTTTTTATTAAAGGCCGTAGTTCTAGATCTGGACTCGGGGAGCTTGAGATTTCTGCCTGCGTCATGGCCTGGATGTACCAGTAGCTCAGCTAAGGAGTGGGGCGAGAGAGGCTTCTCTCTGCATTTGCACCCTGAGCATTTAATCCAAGAGAAAATGCCCAGCTACTTTTCAGACATCACACTTGGCTGCTGGTGCTTAGAGAAAGATAATGAGTTCAGAAACGGGGAGGAACAAGGGGTTACGAGTGCTGTGATGTCCCCACCCACTAGATAGGCTCACCTTGGACACCAAGTTACAGGATTATCTCTGAATAAACTGTTTCATTTAAAATCTGAGCTCAGTGGAGAATAAACCAAGGACAGAGACTGCCACTTGCTTTCATCTCAGTTTGTGCTTCAGCGCAGAGAGGGAGGTGATGGGAACAGTACTGGCCTTAGGCAGCTGAAAATGTTCCTGGGTGCCCCAGCTCCCCATTCATTCTCTCTCCCACCTCCAGGCTGCTACCTTAGCTGCCCAATTGTCCTAGTGCTGCTGCTTACCAGGTCAAAAGGATAGAAAAGATCTAGTGCGGATGAGGATGTGCACAGTATAATGAAGGAAAAGGAGCCATACATTATTTCTACTAATAGATTTTAGGAGTGGATTTTAGTACATAACTCAGCTACTTTCCTATGTAACTTAGACAAGTCACCTGTTCCCCCTGGGCCTCCTTATGCCCAATGGAAAATGAGGAATAGGACTAGAGCAAGGATTAGGATTCCAGTGCTACAGGGGTCAGGGGTCATAGAAATGAACCTGCAAGGTGAAGTGAGCCAGCGCATGGACACACTGTGAGCTCCCAGCTTTTCTAAGGGGGACAGCTACTTCTCAGCTCCGGCTAAAATTGCCATAGAGAAATAAAGTGTATAAGAGAAGCTGATGAACGACTGAGTCATGGAAGGTTCTGAACTTGATAGGGCAGGAAGAAAGAAAAGACTTTTTCTTCCAGTCACTTTCTTCAACAATGTCCTGATTTCTCCACCCTTTGATGACCTCTTGAACAAATAGATAAGATTCTGTGACTTTCTAATCAATTCTCAATGCAGGTACAGTTCCATTTTAAAATTACAACTTCCTTTTATGTCTTAAAAATTCCAGTCTCATCAAAACTGGAATCATAAAAATAATTCAAAACATCAACGCATCTAGTTCAAGCCTGAGTCTTTGCCTTTTCCAGCTCGGCCCCATTCTCCCCTCTTCTCCAGCCAGTGGCTCTTCCAGAAGTGTGGCAGAGGCTAGGAAGGTTGATTTCAGGAGGATTACTAGATACTCCTCCACAGAAGTGAAGGGTAGAGGTCTTTTGTGACAAGCATTGTTATAATCTGGTTATTGGTGTGTCTTGCAAGTAGAATGTGGGCGTACTCAACTACTTACCACTCTCAGCTTAGAGACTGTGAATATCCAGTAGTCAGTTGCATTATGAGTCTGTTTTAAGTCAAATTTCCCAATTTGTACATGTTAGCTCAAAATCATTCAACACTGCTAGACCACACCAGGCCTGTCTATGGGCTACACATTGCTCATGGGCTCTCTGTTTGAGGACTCTGGGTTAGAATGAGTTCTAAGGTGTCTTTCAGTTCTCATCTGTGAATTTATGATTTTCCTAGATTTAGTAGAAACCACTGGAAGTCATCTAAGCTTTACCCATATAGGCAGGGTACCCCTCACCCCGCCGCCCGCCACACACACACACACACATACCTGGGAATTCTGGGTGGCAGGGGACTCCTGGAAATGTATTATCCTGAGTGCACACCACCAGTGTCTTGGAGAAACGAGAGATGAAGGGAAGGGCCAGCAGGTGGCAGGAGAGAACAGCATGGGTCTCAGCTTCCATGTCCTGAGTCCATATTGTGTTCTTGCAGTTGGATGGGAGGTTGACCACAGGGCCTCAGGCACCCTTCTGGCACCAAGAATTTTAAAGCACATCAGGAAAAGCTGTGTTTCTGAGTGGGGTGTTTTCAAAGCTCTTTACCACTGAAATCTTAGAAATAGATGGGAGCAACACCATGTATTGATTTGAAGAAAAAATGCCTGTCAAAATATAATGCTTATATTTAAAAACCAATCTCTTTTTCAGAATCAGCGTCTAGCTTTTCTTTGCAAGCATAATGCAGAGGTTTCCTAGAATCATAGAATTTCATAGAATCGTAGCCTTTGGAGGTTGGAAGGTCATCGAAGCTGGTTGTACTCTTCTGGGCCCTTTACACCATCCTGAAACAGAATACATCCAGAGACGGGAAGCTCATTACTTTATAAAGCCATTTGGCTATTAGAAGTTTACTTTATTGAGCCCAAGTCAGCCTCACAGGGACTTCTAACCATTATTTTGTCTTCTGGAGCCACATAGGGCTCTAAAGGTTAGAAGACAGCTGTCAAATGCCACCTGTGACTGCTCCTAAACACCTCGTTAGCAGGAAAACAGGAAAAGCGGGCATCGGAGGACACAAGATGGCCCTCACATCACTTGGATGAAGTCCCCGCAACTGCCCTGTTTCCCTTACTCCCCAGGAATGAGCAGTTCCCCAGCCGTGCCTCGTCCCTCGTCATGACCCCAGCAGCTCAGCAGGATAGAGACCATTCTTCCCATATAGGCTAGATCACCTGATTCTGATGTACAGTCAACTAAATCCCGAAGTCTTTTCCACACATCATGTTGATCACACTGTTGGGGCTTTGGGGGTTTTCTTGAACCAGAGGACTTCAGAGTTTTTGCTTTAAAAAAAATTTTTTTTTATTGTAAAATGTAACACCCAAAAGAGTACATGGAAAGATATGTTCGTTTTCAAGGATAATAATATAAATACCTGTGTTCTTTCTCTCAAGCTAAGAAATAGGACAGTTCCTCCCCTCCAAGCCCCCTTTGTGCCTGTTCCTAATCACTTCCCTTCCCACCCTCTTGAGTCTCTTGACTTGTGCTAATTACGCCCTTGCTTTTCTTCATGGTTTTTATCCCCTACGTGCATTTCCCAAAACAACACACCATTTGGTTCTGCTGGTTTTGAACTTTATACGTATAGAATCTTACTGTAATTTTTTTCTATTACTTCTTTCATTGAATATTATGTGTTTAATGAATTTTCTCTATTAAAGATATCTTGTTAGAGTCTATTGAGTTAATTCTGGCCTTAATTATTCCTCTAACATATCACCCCTTTACAAATATTATCTATATATTTATAAACAGTTCTCTATTTTCATCCAAAAAATTAGGGAGAGTGTTGAATGGAGTAGGTCTCAGGGTAATACTTTCAGCAGACTTCTAGAAACATCCTTTCTGCCTGAGATGAATCAGTTACTCACCTCTTTGACCACACTCATCCAGTAACTAATCTTCCTAATTTTACTTTAATTCAGACTATTTTCTTACTTATTCAGATGGTTATCAAAAATCACCCTGCTTGAAATCCAGATAAAACATATTTATTGCATTTTCCTGATCTACCAGTCCAGCAACCTTGTTAAAATGAGGCTCAGAGAACTCATGATAGCTCCTGGTAATTGCTGTGCTATTTTCTAAATAATAAAGCAATCCCTTTGGTTCCTATAATTTTGCCCGAGATTGATGGCAAACTCACCAAGCCTGTTGTTACGAGAAATCGATCTTTAGAAAATCAAAACTATATGATCTGTTGCTTTCCATGATTTCTCAGAGAGTTCACAAATAACACGAGTAACCTCCCTTCACAAGTTTTCAATACCTGGGGCATTCTTTATCTGGGCCAGGAAGTTATGACTCAGAGAGGACAAAAGGCAACTAACTAATCCACTGAGACAAGGAAAGCATTTTTAGTGCAAAGAAGGGAAGAGGACAAAACTCTTAATGGTTGGGTTCCAGAAAGTGATGAAGTAATTTTAAGAAATTGACCATAGGAGTGGGATTAAGAATTTGAGAGTAAAGGGCAAGTTTGAGATAGTCACTGGAGTAATGAAAAGCATGCAATTACGAGAAATGGATCAAATTGCCAAAAAGCAGCGATAGAGTTAGAATGATTTTGTAGTGGGTCCGTTTAGCATGGAATGATAACTTTCTCTGCCAGCCAAGGAACAGGAGAGGAGAAAGAAGGTAGGATAGTCCAGGGCTGAGGGAATACCTTCTAAGGGGTAAATTCAGGCCATTTGAGAAGACAGCATCAAAGGGGCAGAGAGACTCTAGGTCCCAGGGTAAGGAAATCAGATGGAAAAGGAGATGTGGCCTGGGAAAACTGGGCCAGGTTATGTGACTGGGGATCTGATGAGAGGCGAGTGGGTCATGGTTATGATTGGAAAGGGAAGGACAGAGTGTGACACTGGGTGAAAGGATACACGGAGTAGGGTGACAGTGTGGCCTGAAGTGGTAGTGCATGCCACTGAGGCAGAGCAGAGGGTGATGTGAGCAGGGCAGGAGCAGGCTCAGGTGAGCACGGCTGGCAGTCAGGGCATCAGGCCCACACTTTAGGTTCTAGAGTCACTAGAGTTGAAGGGGAAAGTGCCAGAACCAGATAGTTTGAACTTCAAGAGAGGAGCAGGGAGACAGCAATAAATTCATGGTCTGGAGGCTGCCTGACCAGAGACTGACGGCAATGGGAGGTGTCCCTGTGGTACAAAGGGAATGCCACGTTGACAAAGGAGATGGGCGAAGGACAGAAAGGGATTGATCGTGAATGGAAATTCACAGTGACAAAGCTGGAATTTAAAGTTGGGTATTTGTGACAGCAGCTCTAGGACTCAGACTTTCAGGAGTGGGGTTGAGTCTGATTGGAGAGTTGCTGGGCATAGTAGGGAATCTGGTAGATGGTTTTTCAAGGAGAGATCTGTGGATAATAGGAATGAAGGCACAAAGAGTTCGGAGGTCCGCGTGAAGGCCAGGCGTGATTTTGTTGAATTCTCAAACCTTCCTAATGGGGTAAGATGATCTGCCGTTTGTAGATGCAGAAGCCCAGAGTGGATAAGAACGTAAACAATAAGTGATCTGCAAGCAAGATCTGCCTGGATCTTTGTTTATCTTCAAGTCCACACACAGCACCACCTGCCCCAATTCAGGAAGTTCATTAACAACGTGGTTTATCTATAAGCATAATACCAACAAGCTTTCCCAGGGCATTCAAAAATGGGAGACTTTTATTTATTTTGGGGGAGGGGGGGAGACCTTTAAAAATATGTATTGGCTTCCAAAATCAAATAGAAACCAGCACAATCTAATACATATTTGATGTCTACAAATGTCATACTGGTATGCCATCTTTATGTTTAGATTTCGTATTCATGAACATTTTGTTTCATTTTACACTCCTAAGTTAGCAATGCACATTGATTACTGGGAAATCGTAAACACCTTTAAACTTATTGAGCTAATCAAAGCCAAACAACACCTGAATCATCCCTGAGTTAAGGCTGAGCTCCTGTGTCCTGCGTGTTCCTAGCAAGGCCCGGAGTCGCATTATCTCA
>NW_011888828.1:921981-923129 GCF_000151845.1 Pteropus vampyrus
AATAAAAACAATAAAAAGAACTCAGGTCATCTTGGGATGATATAGTAGGGGAACCAACTCATTCTGAAAACTGGAAAACAAAAAAGGGAATCAAGAATTTAATCTGACGTTCCTGTAAGAACTGTACCTCAAAGTAATTGTTATCTGAGGAGCAAAAGTTTCTATTGAAGGAGTTTCAGCTGGTAAGTGAAAATAAGATGCTAGAATCACCATTCTGTGAAGCCCTTATGGTCCTAGATAATGATCATCAGTGTCCACTAACATCACTAAAGAGAGACCAGTAGACACTATATACCCCTTCATGGTACAGTGCCACCTCTTCTTACTCAAAATCATCCCTCACATCTATACATCTAACTCTCAGTTTACAGGAAAGTCTTGGGACAGAGGAACATGTTTTAAAAATGTGACCAGCATAATCCAGATTATAGGAAACAATAGGAAAAAAATGACCTGGTTTCTTCAATAAATGAAGTTTATAAGAAAAAAAGGAAAAAGGGAGAGCAGGAATTTAGAGATTCAAAGAAACTTAAGAGATATAGCAACCAAATCTTATATGTACGTTTGGGGGAAATTTGAACACTGACCGAATATTTGATGATAGTGTGGATTTGCTTCAAAACAATCTATTAATGGAGATGGGGAGTGGAGTGGCAAAGATACAATTGAAGGAAATGTGGCCGTGAGTCGATTTATTTTTTTAAATCTGGGCGATCAGTACATAGTAGTTCATTGCTCTCTACTTTTGTTATGCTTTAAATTAGCCATAATACTTCTAAATGTCACTAAATACAATGTGCCCATTGAGTTCTGCCTAGGTGGTTCTGGCTCTGGTGCCTTCCAGAGCCTGCCTCCCAACTCTTCCAAGGGTTGTGTTAATAGCGTCCCCTTTGACAGAAAACCTTTCTTCTTCCTCTGCCCAACAATAAGGAAGCAGAAGCAAGAGGTGAGGTTGATGCAGTGGCAGGCAGTGTAGGGTTCTGGATTTCGAGCCTCTAGTAAAGACTCTTGTGAGGATCAAATATCTGAGATAATATATACGAAAGAGCCTATACATAGAAAATGATAATCAAATGTAAGGAGATAGTTTTTATTTTCAGTGCCTTCTCCTGAAGAGGACTTTTCTTGGCCCCAAGCTTTAAGGATAT
>NW_011888828.1:923179-925360 GCF_000151845.1 Pteropus vampyrus
CTACTTTTGTTATGCTTTAAATTAGCCATAATACTTCTAAATGTCACTAAATACAATGTGCCCATTGAGTTCTGCCTAGGTGGTTCTGGCTCTGGTGCCTTCCAGAGCCTGCCTCCCAACTCTTCCAAGGGTTGTGTTAATAGCGTCCCCTTTGACAGAAAACCTTTCTTCTTCCTCTGCCCAACAATAAGGAAGCAGAAGCAAGAGGTGAGGTTGATGCAGTGGCAGGCAGTGTAGGGTTTTGGATTTCGAGCCTCTAGTAAAGACTCTTGTGAGGATCAAATATCTGAGATAATATATACGAAAGAGCCTATACATAGAAAATGATAATCAAATGTAAGGAGATAGTTTTTATTTTCAGTGCCTTCTCCTGAAGAGGACTTTTCTTGGCCCCAAGCTTTAAGGATATTGGAAAAAGGAGTATGGGGCAGGGGGTGGGAGAGTGGGGAGGGGTGGTATTCAAGCCTAGAAGAAGTCTCTCTTTGATTTTCTGCAACCACATACCACTGAATTTGCTGACTGGGGTTCCTGACATCTGCGTCCTAGGGCAGGAGCTGCCTGGGCCAGCCAGGAGAGAGATCTGGAGGGAGGGAAGGAAGGAGGGACAGTGGGTGGGATTCTGGCCAAGCGATGAAGTATATGAATCAGAGTTGGCTGGAACCAAGCATCAGCACTAGGTTGGCCATGCAAATGACACAGCTGGATTTTCTGGCTCCAGCCCTGGGCCCTCATCCCACGCCTCTGGGCACAGAGGGCATTTCGAGAAGCCAAGCAGCTGCCTTAGTAACGGGGCTCCACTGGTCTGGGGGAATCTGAGGGTGGGCAGGTGAGTCTGAGCCACCTGCCGTAGGATTTGAAACATCCCCTCTAGCCCTCCCCCTGCCCCAGCACCTAATCTCAACAACACTGTCCAATGAGGTGCATGGTGGAGCTTCCTGAATCCAATGGGGTACACTAAAGAGAAAACCAGGATGGCGTGGAGGCCTAGGTGGGTGCGAGGAGGTCACAGCGCTGTGGGCAGGAGGCCGGGGCCGCCTTCTAGTCCTGCCTTTTCCTGGCCTGGTCACTTATTCCTCCTCCTTGGGTTCAAGTTGCCTCAGGTCTTGAGCAGGACCCAGAAATCTTTTCTTGTGAAATCTCTTCAAGAGATTCTGGCGATCACACTGGTTAGACTCCATGCACTCAAGATGGTCACTACATCTCCTGACTTTGGTTTTTGGAATCTGATCCTGCCTGATCCTTTGCCTTTCTTTGAACTGTGATCATTTAATTAAGTAAACAAATATAGGAGGGAAGTGATTATCAAGGAGGAAGAAAGAGAAACCGACATTTCTTGAAGATATATTCTGTTGGGTACTTTACTAGCTTCATCTCGGTGTTTCCTATTCAGAAGACAGTCATAGACTAGTTGGCTTTTCAGCAACTTGCCTTTCCCCCTTTTTCGGACACCGAAATGCAAGAGCTACTATGCCAGGGGCCGGGGCTGGGCAGAATGGGAACTCAGCATTTCTCTTTTTGCTATTTTATTTACATTTGATTTTTTAATGAAAATATATAAAAGAAATATCTACATGTGGTTGTAAAAGTCTGTACTGAATGATAGTACTCCTCTGCTTTACCTTTCCTCACATTTAAACACTGTCTGTCCCCTCACGCACCACCCAGACAACCACTTTCACCCATTTCTTTTGGTAGTTATCGCTATAATATAAAAATAATATGCTTAAACTGCTTTTTTTGGATATATCATTGTTAGATATATTTATTGACGTTCGTTACGGTAGTATATATTAGCTCATATGCCCTCCCTCACCTGTTGCCTCCCCATCCTCTCAACATAGTTTAATCACTATTTTTTATTTCATATCAGTAATCAGTAATATCATTACATTATAGAGACTTTATAAATATTGTTTGTGGCGGAGTCAAATAGTATATTATGATTGTGTTCTCTTTCCTGTATAGTTCTTTATTTTTCCTGGAATAATTAGTTTCTTTCTTTTTTTTTTCAACTTGCATAATTTTCCACACCTCTTTTTAGAAGCTCCATCGTATAATCTACCATATCACGTACATTATCAAGTCTTTGTTTTTTCTAGAGAGCTCGTTTTTAGAACCCTCCATGTCCTTCCAGTCCGGACAGCCCGCTCACCCCTAGGTCTGCTTTAGAGTGTCCTCTGG
>NW_011888828.1:925410-936508 GCF_000151845.1 Pteropus vampyrus
GCTGTGGGCAGGAGGCCGGGGCCGCCTTCTAGTCCTGCCTTTTCCTGGCCTGGTCACTTATTCCTCCTCCTTGGGTTCAAGTTGCCTCAGGTCTTGAGCAGGACCCAGAAATCTTTTCTTGTGAAATCTCTTCAAGAGATTCTGGCGATCACACTGGTTAGACTCCATGCACTCAAGATGGTCACTACATCTCCTGACTTTGGTTTTTGGAATCTGATCCTGCCTGATCCTTTGCCTTTCTTTGAACTGTGATCATTTAATTAAGTAAACAAATATAGGAGGGAAGTGATTATCAAGGAGGAAGAAAGAGAAACCGACATTTCTTGAAGATATATTCTGTTGGGTACTTTACTAGCTTCATCTCGGTGTTTCCTATTCAGAAGACAGTCATAGACTAGTTGGCTTTTCAGCAACTTGCCTTTCCCCCTTTTTCGGACACCGAAATGCAAGAGCTACTATGCCAGGGGCCGGGGCTGGGCAGAATGGGAACTCAGCATTTCTCTTTTTGCTATTTTATTTACATTTGATTTTTTAATGAAAATATATAAAAGAAATATCTACATGTGGTTGTAAAAGTCTGTACTGAATGATAGTACTCCTCTGCTTTACCTTTCCTCACATTTAAACACTGTCTGTCCCCTCACGCACCACCCAGACAACCACTTTCACCCATTTCTTTTGGTAGTTATCGCTATAATATAAAAATAATATGCTTAAACTGCTTTTTTTGGATATATCATTGTTAGATATATTTATTGACGTTCGTTACGATAGTATATATTAGCTCATATGCCCTCCCTCACCTGTTGCCTCCCCATCCTCTCAACATAGTTTAATCACTATTTTTTATTTCATATCAGTAATCAGTAATATCATTACATTATAGAGACTTTATAAATATTGTTTGTGGCGGAGTCAAATAGTATATTATGATTGTGTTCTCTTTCCTGTATAGTTCTTTATTTTTCCTGGAATAATTAGTTTCTTTCTTTTTTTTTTCAACTTGCATAATTTTCCACACCTCTTTTTAGAAGCTCCATCATATAATCTACCATATCACGTACATTATCAAGTCTTTGTTTTTTCTAGAGAGCTCGTTTTTAGAACCCTCCATGTCCTTCCAGTCCGGACAGCCCGCTCACCCCTAGGTCTGCTTTAGAGTGTCCTCTGGCCCTTCTCTTTGCCACTTCTCTGAGCTGCAACCCCATTTTCTGGAATCTACGGCTTTTTCTATCTGGGTTTGCCTTTTTTGTTTTGCTGTCATATTTGCTTCCATAGTTCCCTAAGATAGTATGGATGAGAATTAAATTTTCTTCTTTGTTTTGTCTCTGGAAGCTTTTAAGTTCTTTGCTTTATGTTTGGTGTTCTGGAATTTTTTTTTAAAGTCTTATACATTTTTTGTTCTGGGCCTTTGGCAGGTTCTTCTAATCCAGTGACATGTCCTGTTTCGTTCTGGGACTGTTTCTTACACTGTTTATTTGATAATTTCGTCTTTTCCCTTTTCTCTCTCTAGAGTAGCACTGCTTGTCCTCACTAAGCTACTAGCTCCTCTGGAGCAGGGACAATAGTTGGATTACTAGTACATCCCAGTGCTGAGCAGTGCCTGGCACATAGTAGGCGTTCAGTAAGAACTTGTCGAACAAATGAATGTATGAATAAATGATTGAATTCTCATGTTCAGATGCAGAAAGTGAAGTTTGGAGAGGCCAAGCCAATTATTCGAGTTTACCCAGCCGGGGTCTGCACCAAGGCCCCTCTGGCTCCAAAGCCTGGAAGTCTGGTTGGGTGATGGGCATGTCATCTCTCAAGCTGCACTCGCTTTCCTACACCTGGCCTCTGGCTCAAGAGATGTTGACTTTGGCCACCCTGGGGATTAAATTTCCAGGGCCTTCTGGGGTGGCTTTACCATCAGCACTGATCTCCAGCTGCTCCTGCCTGGGTCTGCCAAGGCCCTGCAGCGGGGTCCTGCCAGGCAAGTGCCCATAATAAAAACGCCACACAAGCCCCAGAGGGAAGCAGGTGTGGGTCCGCCCCTTGTTCAGTACCAGGCTGCTTAGACCTGCCCCTCCTTTGACCAGCCCCCACTCAGCACTCATTTCCTCTGCCCCTAGCACCCAGAGACACTCAGACTGGGAGGGTTTTAGTGGGAGATGCAGAGCGGAAGCGCGAGGAAGGCAGCTTGTTGGTGCCCTCACTGGTGGCTCCCTTAATGAGCCAAGGTGTGAGTTCCGTTTTGGCCCAATTCAGAAGATGCTGCCCTCTTGGGAGAGTCAGGGCTGAAAGTTCAGATTATTTTGCAGCTTTTAAGCAAACATCCACTCAGAAAATATGATGTCACCAAGAACGGTTTGGCTACTCTGTGGGGCTCTGGCAGCAAAGACACCCTTCTCCCATCTCCAGCTCGTCCTCCCTCGGGAGAGACACAAGAAGAGCACTCATTTCAAAGCCAGAACGATGCTTCTGAAGGAGGCTGGCCCAGTGTCTTCTGGCTCTGTGTGTGTGTGTGTGAGTGAGACAGAGAGAGAGAGAGAGAGAGAGAGAGAGAGATACCCCTAACCGAAGATATGAAACAAATCCCATGCAGGGGTTCCACTTTTAACTGTCCCACAACTGAGACCACCGCTAATTCAGGAAGCTGTCCTGTACTCCACCCTAGCCCGGGGTCTGTAATATTGACCCTAAGGAAAGTGACAGGGTACTGACTACTATTTCTTTTTCATTACTATTATTAGTTTCAATTATACAATACATTGGTTAGACATTTATATAGTTTATGAAACGATCCCCTGACTACTATTTCTTTTGCTGTCCCAAACACCTTAGTTTTTGAGAGGCCAGCACGGAGCGCCAGGAAGCTGTGAGGGCAGCATTAACTCTCCACGTCCATACTCCTCTTTCTCTTTCGTGTCCATACTTTCCCTCTTTCACTTCTTTTTCTGTGCTTCTATTCCTTCCTCCTTTTGAATGTTTCTCTCTCTCCCTTTTTTTCCCTTCTGCTTCTCGTATCCTTCTCACCTTAAGCTGATAATATCTAACATTTATTTATCTGTTATTATATGCCAGCTCCTTATTTTGCTTAAACACCTTATTTGAAGTGTAGCATTTAATAAAAATTCTTTTTTCTCCTTTAAATGTTTGACACAAGGAATTCTTGCTCATTGTAAAAATATGTATATATTGGTAAGTTTAGGTGAGCAACAAACAAAAAATGCAACAAAAAATTAAGTCACACCCTAATCACATTATTGACATTTTGGTGTATGTTCTCCCAGGTTTCTCTATAAGAATAAACCCTTCAAAATGTACTAGAGGGTTCATTGCAAGTCAGAAGTCCTGAGTTTGTAGCTGAAGCTCCACCTTGAGCCAGTCACAATCCCTCCTACTGCCAACACCCCCCCCAACTCCCCCTAAGCCCCCAACTCCCCCCATCCCCCATACCCGCAGCCTAGATCTGTTTCCCCAGGCTGCACCTCCACTGCAGGAACAGGCCAGGCTCTTCCTGGGCAGCCACACCCAAGTTGAGAGACCAGACGTTTCTCTCACAGAAGCCCCAGCCTGTTGTTGCCTTTTGCCAATATTTCAAAAGTCGAACCTGGATTCTCAGCCCAGCCACACACCCCCTCACATCCCCTCCCACCTCACCCTTGACTTCTCAGCTTTCACTTTTCTGCCAGCGCATTGGAAATTGCTCCTGTTTTCCCAGCACCTGTACTAACAAACAAAGTGCTGCCTCAAGCGCTTTTTCCCTATTCTAAACGTCCTGTGCTGGGCACAGGTGCTGTACAATAGGGTCCTAAGTGTTCCTGGGCCCGGCTCTTTTCTCCATTGATGTACCGGCTCGGGAGGCTCCTCTCCTGTGTGGCTCAGAGCTGTTTTTTCCCTTGGAGCATTGAGGCCAAGTTTCCGTGGCCCTGTGTTCAGGGCCCCTGGGCCAGGGCTGTGGGTGTGGGCAGCTTTTGGTTCCATGTGGGTTCTCAGCAGGAAGGGCTTTCATGTGGGTGCCAGTTGGGCTCCTAGGCCCAGCTTTGGGCCCTGGCAAGGTCTGAGGAGGGAGCGCTGCGAGTGAGATAAACATTCTCTGTTCGGGAGCTGGTTGGTTGGAAGGGAAGACAAGAGGATGTGGGGACAACAGGTCAAAGTGTTTGTCCAGGCTGAGAGGAGAGAGACCGTCACGTCACGGCCCTGTAGCAATAAGATGATATGGACTTTTCCACCCAGAAGAGGCCTTGGCAGAAACACAGGGAAGAAAAGTCCATTGAGTAGGGATAGAAAACAGTTTCTCAAGCTTGCCTTTGCTCCCTCTTTCTCTCCAGCCTTACTGAGCCTAATCAGGTCAAGCATCCAGCTCCTGCTGCCAGACACAGTGGCATTGTTTAAATATCCCTGGCCTCCCCCCAATACCCTGTCCCCACTGGGAACCGAGTTCCGACAAAGGAGGCCCTGAGGGACGGGCCTGAGAGGACAGAGGCCCAAGGCAGGGTCACTCCCTCTGTCCCCCTCTTCTCCCTCCGACTTACTATTTTTCTGCCAGGGACCTGAGAGGGAAAACAAGCTGGCCTCTGGAAAACCTGAAGGCTGTTTTTGTTTACATAAAGGTACTTTCCCAGCAAACTGCTCCCTGAAAGGTCAGCACTAATCCCAGGCAGCCTGGGACTAGGTAACAGGTTTGGGAGGTGGGAAGAAGAAAAGAAACTGTGGGCCACTTGGGGTCAGATGACTTCACTGTAGTGGGGAAATGGCAAGGCGGGCGACAGGGAGGGGAGCTTCCTGTAGATGAGGCTCTGGAAGATGTTCTTTGCTACATAAAAATTAAATAGGGCTTGTTTATCTGCCTTCCAGAACACCCAAGAGCATGGCAAAGAAGCTGGAGCCATGGGCAGGACACAACTGAGCTTGGCATCTGGGCCTGGATCTGCCACTGCCTCTGGCTTCACCTCTCTGGGCCTCAGTTCGCATGAAGGCATCAAAGTAGAAACAACTTTGAGATCCCTACTAACCCATATATTGTAAGCTTTCAGCAAACATTTACTTAACATACACCATGTGTCTGATATGGTACTAAACCCAAGCTCCCAGATAAGGTGAATGATTGCCCCAATTTTCCCAGGACTCTCCCAGTTTTAGCACCAAAAACCTGAACAGTTGGTCACACCAGCCCGAGACCTCAAGCAGCTCATGGTATGGGAACAATGACAGATGTGTAATAGCATGTGATGATTGGTCTAGTAGAGAGTTTACAAAAGCATGGGACTCGGTGGAGGCAGAGACTAGCTTTTGGCAGGAGAGCTGGTAAATTTCACCATAGTGACACTCGTGAGCAGTGGGGAACTATGGGTGGATTAAAAATAAATCAGCTGTATTGAGGTATGAATTATATACAATACAGTGTACATACTTCAATGTACGGTTCAATGAATTTTGACAAATACATATATCCATGTAACTATAACGTCAATCAGAAAATTTATATCACCCCAACAACTTCCCTAGTGCTCCTTTGTAGTCAATCCCATGCCAACTATCCCATCCCAGGTAACCACTTACCTGGTTTCTATAATTATAGATTCGTTTATGTATTCTAGGACTTCATATAAATGAAATCATAAAGTCTGTGCTCTTTAGAGTCTAACTTGTTTGCTCAGCATGTTTTGAGAACCAAAGACATTGCATATCAAAGTAGTTTTGTTTCTTGTTTTTACTCCAGGGTATAGCTATAATCACAATTTGTTTATCCATTTACCTGTTGACAAACATTTGAGTTGTTTCCAGTGCGTTTGTTTGTTTGCTTGCTATTATGGAAATGCCGTTACGAATATTATATCAAGTCTTTGTGTGGTTATATGTTTTCATTTCTGTTGGCTAAACACCTAGAAGTGGAGCTGCTGGGACATAGGTTAAGTCTATGTTCACGTGGAGAGGAAATCGCTTCACTTTTCTGAAGTGGTGGTACCATTTTACAGCCCATTCCATCCCTGTATGAGAGTTCCAGTTGTTCCGCATCCTCACCAACACTTATTATTGTCAGTTTTTAAAATTTCAGCCATTCTCATAATATCGTATTGTAGTTAAATTTGCATTTCCCTGATGATTATTGACGTTGAACACTTTTACTTACATGTCATTCATATATCTTCTTTTAAAAATGTCTTTGTAAGTCTTTTCCCCATTTTAAAATTGGGTCGTATGTCTTTTTAAAAATCAAATTGTTAGAGTTCATTATATATCCTGAGTGCACATCTTTTGTCTGACGTGTGTATTGCAATTGTTTTCTCTTAGTCTGTGGTTTGCCTTTTTATTTTCTTAAAGGTATATTTTGAAGAACAGAGAGTTTTAATTTTGATAAAATCCAATTTATCAAGATTTTTCTTTTATGGCTTGTGACTTTTGTATACTAAGAAATCTTTGCCTATCACAAGGTCATAAAAATTATCTGTTATTTTTTATCTGTTAAATTATGTTAATTATCTAATATATGAGTGAGTCACTCTCAATAGGCCATAAATAGACTTCTTACGTTTAGGTCTGTATCCATATCAGATAAGTATGTTCACAGAACTAAAGGAAAATATGCTCATAATGAGTGACAAAATGAGGCATCTCAACAAAGAAGTGGAAGCTATAAAAAAAGGACAAATGGAGATTTTTAAAACTGAAAGTTGCCATAAACCGATATAAAGTATTCACTGGTTGTATTTAACCAGCACCTTGGCAATGGAAAAGAAAAAGTCAGTAAACCTAAAGACAAATCAAAAGAAATTATCCAAACTAGAGAAAAAATACAGCAGAAAAAATGGGCAGACCCTCAGAGCATATGGGAAAATATCAGATAGTCCGACAACATACATGAAATTGGAAAACTAGAAGAAAAAATGAGGATGAAAACAAGGAAACCACATCTATGCACTTACTAGTCAATTCTGCTCAAACCCAAAAATAAAATTGAAAAATAAAATTTAAAATAAAATAAGAAAAATTTGAAAACACTCAGAATAAAAGACACATTATATACAAAGGAACAATGATATGAAATATCATTGATTTCTTATGAGACGCAGTAGACAAGACAATGAATGACTGAAATCTTTGAAGTTCTAAAAGATGGAATTTTATATCCATTAAAAATGCCCTTCAAAAATGAGGGGAAAACAAAGATATTTTCAGAAAAATGAAAGCTCATAGAATTCAGAACCAGAATATCTACATTATAAGAATTGCTAAAGGATATTTTTCATGCTAACAGGAAATATCAGATAGATACTTAGATTTATAAGAAGGAATGAAGAGCAGCAGAAATGGTAAATGAGTAAATAAGTATTAAAATTTATGGGATTTTTATCTTCTCTGAATCTTTTTAAAAGACACCTGACTTTTTAAGAAAAATAATAAGGTTGTGGAGCATTTATAATGTATGTACCTATCATGTGTTAAGTGGATATTATAACAATAGCATGTTGGACATAGAAAAATCAATTGCTAAAATATGAGTGGGTCACTCCCAACAGGCCATAAATAGGTACCAGTGTCTCTCTATGATCAGCTTCCATTCCTCCTCCATATTCCTGTTATCCTGGGTGGGTCAAATTCAGAAATTAAATCATAAATAACTTGTACTTACCAGCTTTTTATTAATCAGAGCTATTTACTTATTCCCACACATTTCCTCATCTCCTGAGCTATTAATTTCCTCAACTATCAGCTCATTCCTTATTTCTTCTATACATGCTTTTTCTCTATTTTCTTGTATATTTAAAAAAAAATTCTTATCTGGTGGGTCATAGCAATGTGATTTATATATCTGTATAAATCAATATGTATATAAATTAATTTATATATAATATATCTACATGTGTATGTTATTACATATGACTTACATGTAATATATATACCTGATAAGGGGTATTTCTGCATATGTTAGTGTATGTGGCATAGTTTCTGTAGAATGAAGTTGGCAAAATGGGGTTGGAGAAGCACTGGCTCTGAGTCAGGGCACTAAAATATACCCTTTACAAATTTTATTTAATCCCTATTACTGCTCTATGAACTAAGAGATCTTACATTTATTTTTCAGAAAGAAAACTGCAGCTCAATGAGGTGAAAGTAACTTGCCCAAGACACAGCTGGTAAAAAACAGAGCAAGGATTCAAACCAACATCTCTGTGGTTCAGATCTGGACTCTTTTCACTATACAACTCTTTCCCCACAGAAAGATGTCTATTAAGAAATATAATCAAAGGGCATATAGTTCCCAGACTCATGAGGTTGGAATAAAGGGAAGAAGATATGTGGGAAGTAGACCCATGGTCCAGCATGGCCTTGATGGAAATTGTCAGGTCTTAGGGGTCCTGTGTATTATAATCTCTCACCTGGAACCTGAGTGATCTGGGAGTGTTTGTGATCAGGCACAGGAGAATGAGGAGGGTGAGGGAAACAGATTTAAGTAATTGAAAATTGCAGAAAGGGAGTCACAGGACTCACAAAGAGATGGACCCAAGATCTAGGAGGAGAAGCGATTGGGGATGAGGTCAGGAGGAAGAATAGATCCCATCAGTGATAAAAGGGGGTCATTCAGCAGGATTAATGAAGCCAACAGAGAGCCTTCCCAGAAGTCACTCGCACGTGGAGAAACAGGGACTGGGTGAGTGCACTCAGCCTCCCCCTGTCTCAGCAGGGGTGCCGACATCGTTTATAATCAGTGGTCTAGTTGGAAATGTTAGCATATTATGAAAGTATATCGAAGTGAAACATGATGTCATGACAAGTGCAAGGAGGGAAGGAGACAGAGTTTAAAAAGAGTAAAAATAAAGGGAAGCGAGAGTCTCTCAGTGATTCTGCCACTCTGGCCCAGGGGGAGCGACTGCTGGGCCTGGGGATTAGAGTATGTGCTCCCTAGAAAGCTGTGCTCGCAGATGATTGCTGAGCTCCCTCCCCATCTGGATTCTGTGTGAATACTCTTTGCTTTGGAAAGGCAGCCTGACTTCTTTCCTTTTTATATTTTAAAATAAAAATAATTGCTTAACACATGAAATCCAAAAGGGGCAAAAGAATATAAAGAAATTTAGGTCTCCCTCCTGACTCTGTTGCCTGGTTCCACAGTTCCCCTTTCCAGAAGCAACTCCTGGTATCCGGCTGTTATGGATCCTCCAAAGAGATTCTTGGCATTGAAAAACAGCTTTGTATATATTTATATTTTTATATTTTTCACATAAGTGATACCGTACTGTGCATGCTCTTTTGCACCTTGCTTTTTACAAATTTTTGAGTTCAATTTATTGGGGTGACAGTGGTTAATAAAATGATATAGGTATCAAGTATACAGTTCAGTAATATGTCATATATATATATTGCGTTGCATGTTCACCACCCAAAGTTAAATTTCCTTCCATCACTATTTATTTGACCCCATTTACCTTATCTACATCCCTCCTCTTTTTTGCAGTATATTTTTGAATTTATTCCTTATTAGTACATAGAGAACCACCTTATTACTTTTTAACAGCCACAGAATTTTCCATGTTATAGACGTATCATAATTTATCTAGTTTCCTGTTAATGGCAATTCAGATTAATTTCCAATCTTTTGCTATTACATACTGAACAATAAACATCATGAACATACGTCATTTTGTATGCAGGTTATGTTTGTGCAAGAGAGAGAGACAGACAGGATGAGAACACAGGAGTGGAATTGAAGAGTCAAAGGATATGTGTGTTTTAAAATATAAGAATGTTTCTCTTCCTTCTTGAAATGCATGTCAGCTGCTCATTTGTGAATAGGTGGAGCTGGCCTGTAAACTATACGATGGAAGGAAACCAAGCAGAGATACCATTATATATGCTTTTTGTCTCCATTCTAACAACGCTATGAGGTATGGAGTTAAGTAATTTTTATATTTTGTCCAAGAAAGTCAAGCTCATCAAAGTGCTGGCAATATCAAAATAATTGAGCAACTCTTATCAGTCTCTCAGGTACCCTAATACGGGGAAAGGTTGCATCTGCTCTGGATAAAGGATGGAGATATTTGGTCTCTAGAAGTAAGTATCTTTCATGATAAATAACCTAAATAACTTTTCGGTCCAAATCGATCTTAGGGGTAGGCTCAGGATCCTCTGCTGGGTCTGGCTCAGCTTGAGCGGAGCTGAGACAGCACACCTGGGCCTGTTTCCATCCCACCAGGTTCTGCGATGCCCTGGGGCTCTGAGATGATTCAGCTGAGCCACCCCCAAACACACAGAGTTTCCCAGATTCTAGAGCAATTAGGTACCTGCACGCCCACATCCGAACACAAGAGGACTTTTGTTCCCAAAGGCAGGGCCTTGGAAAGCCTGCTCTATTCACCTGAATCCCTCCTCTGTGGTGTGGGAAGATGATGCCATAGAAAGGAGACCCGCTCTGTGCATGATTAACATCACACTGGGCCACCGGGTTTAGCCTTGGGCTGCCACCGGGTAATCAGGCTTTTGATCAGCAGCTCCTGTTTCATTTCCTCGTTCCTCAGGAGCTTCTACCCTGAGCCTGGCATGAAGCCCTTTCCCTCTTAGCTTCCCAGATTGTGAGGAAACAAAAGCTGTTCACACTGTCCCCCCAAGTCAGCCCCTTAGTTGGAACTGGTGGGGTGGTCTGTAGACCCCCAAACCCAGAGAGTGGCTCCCATGGACACTTCCAGAACTGACTTATCAAATTTCTCAAGACCCTTTTGGGCTATCTGGACAAATGCTCCTTTCAGGTGCTGCTTCTGATTTTCAAGCCTTTCTGATCTACTGGTTTGGTCCCTAGTAATTTCAGTCTTTCTCATGGAATTCCAGGTTCTAAGGAGGTGCCCTGGGCTGCTAAGGAGAGCCTCTTTACCCCAGTTCTCCAGCTTACCCTCAAAAAAAAAAAAAAAAGGTGTGAACTACATCCTACATTCAGAAAAGTACAAAAATGTGTATGTACATTTTAAGAATAAGTTTAAAACCAATACCCATGTAACCTTCACCAGGTCAAGAAACAGAATGTTGCCAGTACCGTAGAAGCTTCCTTTGTGGCTCTTCCTAGTTTATTTTATTATTGAAATTCAGGTAAGATTTCTCTTAAGCAAGTCCGAAAAGCCCCGAGTCA
>NW_011888828.1:936733-941943 GCF_000151845.1 Pteropus vampyrus
TTTTTTTTTTTCCTGTTTTGGTCACTATCAAAGACTTTGGCAGTTTTTTCCCTTTATATTGGGTCCTTTCTATCCCTTTCTTCCCTTCTTTCCCATCATAAGCCATCACTGACCATCAGTCATGCGTACAACAAAACATTCCTTCCGGTAGGTAGAAATCATTTTAGAGTACAAACCATACACAGGTCACTAATACAGGTACGATGACTGGTCACAGAACCCTTTTCTGTACATTGTTTTTAGTTAGAATGCTTGAAGTACAGAAGGCATTCAATACATATTTTTGAATAAAAGTTTCTTGGACCCGTTCCTATTATCCAGCCTTATCGAGGCTCAGAGTTTTCTCCTACCTGAAACCCCGAGGAACCCATCAGATTGCTAGTTTTTCCTCGCTTCTCTTATTTGTCTAAGTTGAGTAGCCTCTGCTCCTCTTGGCCCCAGACTTGATGGAATGGTCTGATTTGTCACCCTCTCCTTCCTGGTTTGCTGTGTCTTCAGGGTCCACTCAGGAGCAGAAATCACTTCTGAAACTGTGTTGACTGGTACAGAGTTTTCCATTAGAGAAAAGGCAAGGAGAGAGCCCTAAGGTATCATGGAGGTAACAACTGCAGGAAGCAGCTGCCACCTCCAAGCTGGAAGAACAAAAGGACGAGATTGAATTATTAAAACTCAGAAACTTGGAAGAGGAACTCATGAAGCTGAAACTCAGATATCTGAGGAGAGGGTTCCGCTCAACTGATGCTGGGGTCTCTGAGCTCAGAGAAGGGGATCCAGACCCCTGAGAAGGGGCACCAGCCAACTGGGGCTGGCGTTTCCAACGGGGGACAGGGGATGCAATAAGACTGCTTCTGTGTCGGACGAACTTTGGACTGGATTCAGTTGCTGTTACAGGTGAAGAAGGGAGATTGGGGTGATGCTTACAAGAACCAAAAGCTTACGGGAGGCAGACAGGAAAGAGCGATTCTTTCCCTTCCTCCAGTCGTGCTGTCTTTATGTAGTGACATCTCTGGGCAGAGGATAACAGGGAGGCAATTGAGACTGAGAGACAATAGCTTAGTAATAACCAACCCAGTTCATCAGTCAGGTGACCCAGGACCGGCTCCCTTGAAACCACTAGCCTAGGGCTGTATTTGGCCCATTTCAGCTCACACAGATTTAGCACCTGATTCTGGAGAAGCAAAGATGAACATATGAAACATAGTGTCTGTCCTCAAGGACTTACAGTCTAGTGGGAGAACACATCAGACTGTGCAAGGAAGAGGTGTGAAATGCTCCATCTGCAGCTCACCCATCCCCATACTGTTAATTTCTCTCCCTACTTTTGAAGAGATGATCAGGGAAGGCCCCCCTGAGGAGTTGACATTTGACTGGAGTTCTCAAGGATGAGAAGGAGTCAGCTATATGAAAGTCATGGGGAAGAGACTTCCAGGCAGTGAAATCCACAAGTGTTCATACCCTGAGAATGGAACCTGCCTAGCCTGTTTGAGGAAGCTCCAGGCCACTATGTCTGGGGCAACGAGTGAGGGGCAGAGGGACAGGTTAGAGAAATCATCAGGGTCCAGAGCAAGCTGAGCCTCATGAGCCTCCTTAAAGAGTTTGGATTTTCACCGAGGAAAACCAGTAAAAAAAATAAAATAAAAAAATAAGGGATTGTAAACTGACAAGGTCCTTGCAATCTGTGAGGTCAAGCAAGGGTTGCCTTGCCTAAAAAAAAAAAAGTAAGTTTAGATTCTATTCTAACTGTAATGGGAAACTGCTGGAAGTGTTTTAGGCACGGAATAGATGCAGTCATATTTACGCTAAAACTTGACCAAAAGCTCTGGTTGCGTTAAGGAGAACAGCAACGAGAACGGGGGCAGAAAGACCAGAGTGTGCCGAGAAGTGTGCCGGGGACCTTCACACCCAGTCTGTCACTTAAACCTCGACAACCCTGCTGAGAGCTTTTCTTATCTTCACTTTGCAGATGAGGAAACTGAGGCTTGGAAAGTCACAATTTGTTGAAGCTGAGATTCGAATCTAGACACAAGCACATGCTTTTTCCATGCCTCCACCAGGTTGCAGCCTTGTTCTGCTTCCTGTTCATTAGGGAACAGAAGGGGCCAAAGAAAATCTCCTCCAAGTAATTGGAATGGTAGGGGTGAGGGTAGGGGGGCTGGAGGAGAGGGTAAGAATCTTCTGACTGGCAAGCACGTAATCATGTGAAAGCCGGGTTATTAAGTTCAGCATAAAAGGTGAATGGCAAAACAAAGAATGTTGAATGAATGAGCTCATCGTTATAGAAAATAAGAGGCAAAAAATATCTCAGACACCATGTGCCTTTTACCTTTTATAACCATGTATCAACAACCATGACTTTTACCATTTGTTTCTTTTTCTTTGTTGAAATGTATATGCCCTCCGGTTCAGTGTTCAGTATGGGTGGCGGTAGCAGCAGACACCCTTGCTCTTGACCTTAAAGAGAATGCATATTCTCTCTCTCTCTCTCTCTCTTTCTCTCTCTCTCTCTCTCTCTCTCTCTCTCTCTTTCTCTAAATTAATTAATTGGAAGATGGAAGGGGGAGACTGATCTGAGGGGAGGAAATGTGGCTATATTCAGGGACTATAATATTATCAAGCTTTGAGTCTCTGCTTTCCTACTGTGGCTTCTTTCTTAGACAGGGTCTTTTCTCATTTTTAGGCAAATGGTCACAACCACTCCAGGCTTTTATAGTCTCTGCCCCCACATGGAGAAAGTGCCTCTTTTCTAATATTTCCAGCAAAAGTCCAGAGGTGACACTCTTTTGCTAATTGGTCCTGCCTGGGTACCATGCCCATTCCTGCAATGATTATGGCCAGAGCAATAGTATTCTCACTGGTCAGACCTGAGTCACTGGGGGGATGTGAATGATGGGATCAACCCCATTTGAACGACAGGAAGTGATTATAGGTATTTATACAAAGTAAAATAGAGGTGTCGTTGCCTGAAGAAGAGGGAGTGGCTGCTCAGTCAACTAAATAACAGCTATCTGCCGTAGGCAGCATTTGAGCTGGTTTACAGGATAGGCAGGATTTAAGCCTGGAGAGATACATTATCACGCTTAATAATTTCTTAATATAGTCTAATAACAAATCTGCATTCAAATAAATCTCAAAAACATCTTTATAACTTGATTTGTTTGAATTAAAATCCAAACAAAGTCCACACACTGCATTTGGTTGATATGGCTCTTAAGTCTCTCTCTTCAATAAAGTTTTACTGAAAGATTAATTTTGTCTCTTTTTTTAAATTGACGTATATTTGACATAGAACATTATATTAGTTTCAAATGTACAACAAAATGATTCAGTATTCTTATATATTGTGAAATGATCATTGCAATAAGTTTAGTTAGCAGCTATCACCATAGTTACAGAATTTTTTTTTCTTGTGATGAAACTTTTAAGATTTACTCTCAGCAACTTTCAAATATGCAATACAATATTAATTAACTATAGTCACCATGCACATTATATCCCCAGGACTTACTTATTTTATAACTGCAAGTTTGTACCTTTTGACCTCCTTTACTCATTTTGCCTACCCCTAGCCCCTGCCTCTGCACCTACCAATCTGTTCTCTGTATCTATGAGTTTAGTTTTTTTCAATATTCCATATATAAATGGGATCATATGGTATTTGTTTTTCTCTGTCTGAATTATTTCGCTTACATAATGCTCTCAAAGTCCATCCATGCTGTCACAAATGGCAAAATTTCCTTTTTTTTTTTTTTTATGGCTGAGTAATAGTCCATCATATGTATGTATCACCTCTTCTTTATCCATTCATCCATCGATGGACACTTAGGTTGTTTCTATATCTTGGCTATTGTAAGGAATGCTACAATGAACATAGGGGTGCATGTATCTTTTTGAGCTAGCGTTTTTGTTTTTTTCAGATAAATAACCAGAAGTGGAATGTAAGTCTTTTTCAATTTATAACATTCCTTCTACTCTTTACTTTTCCCATTTTTTTCATTTTTTTGTTGAAGAAACCGAATCATTCTGGATTTGACTGGCCAACGCTTGAAGATCATGATGATGATGTTAACATGTTTCTCCCTTTGGAAGATATATCTAGAGGCTTGATTACAATTAGGGTCAATTTTCTTTCTTTTTTTTTTTTTGGCAAGTGCATGTAGGTGGTGCTGTGTGCTTTCTATTGCATCATATCAGGAGGTATGTAATGTCTGGTTCTCTTAAAGGGAATAATTTCACCTTACAAAAAAGTTTTTCACCTTTATGAAAAGATATTTGCTGTGGACTTTTTTTTGTGGATAACTATATTTTAGGTTTAAAAGTTCCCTAGTTTGATATAAGATTTTTTAAAAGTCCTGATGGCCACTTAATGTACTAAATGATTTTTCTGCATCTATTTTCTTTTCTGATTTTGGTAACAAGGGTTTCATGGAGTAAGTTGGAGAGTGTTCCCTATTTTTTCCTGTTCTCTGGAAGAGTTTGTGTTGGATTGGAATTGGGTCTTCTTTGAATGTTTTGGTAGAATTTGCCTTAAGTCTTTGTGCATAGACTTGGTGTTTCCTTTGTGGGAAAATCTTAAACCACTGATTAATTTCTTTAATGGTTTCAGAATATTCGTGTTTTCTACTTCTCGAGTCAGTTTTGGTGAGTTATATTTTCCTATAAATTTGTTTGTTCCTTGTAAGTTTTCAGTTAGTGGTATCAAATGTTTATAACATTTCCTTTTTATGCTGTCTCTTTCATTCCTAAAATTTTTTATTTATACTCTCTTTCATTTTTCTTGATCAATATTGCTTAGGGTTTATCAATTTTATTAGTCCCATTTTTCCCATTTAATTAATTTCTGCCCCTTATTATTTCCTTCTTTCTACTTTATGTGTATTCTGTGTACTTCTTCAAACGTTTTAAGTTGGACATTTAGGTCATTTAGCCTTTCTTATTTTTCTAAGTGTTCTCTTCAAGTCCTGCCTCAGCTATGTTCCTCAACTTCCAAGATTTAGTCTTTTCCTTATAAAATAACTTTTAAGTATTTTCTATATCTATTTCAACCTAATTTTTATTATAGTTTCTTTTTTGACTCATGAACTTTTGGGAATGAATTTGTATTTTTTTGTGATTTTTATGAACATTTTTTATGAAAATTGAGTGTTAATTTATATTTGGTGAAATGCACAATTCATGTGTATAGTTTGATCGGTGTTACCAAATGCATACAC
>NW_011888828.1:944068-955096 GCF_000151845.1 Pteropus vampyrus
TTCTATGTAAAAATTTTACACAAAATTTGTTAAAGTTATTCCTAAGTATTTTATGTTCTTCGATACTATTGTGATATTTCTTGAATTTCATTTTTCAATTTTTTGTAGCTAGTATAGAAAGATACAACTAATTTTTATATATCGATCTTACATCTTGTGACTTTGATAAGTTTTTTAGTGAAAGTAGTGTTTTTTGTAGATTCCTTAAGAATTTCTACATAATTGGTTTTAAAAATTGTTGAACTTAACATTCCTATAATAAATTTGACTTAGTCATGATGAATTATCTTTTTTATATATGACTAGATTGATTTACTAATACTGCTAACTCAATTTGTTAAGAACTTCTGCATTACTATTTATGAGGGTTATTGGTCTATGGTTTTATCTTCTTGTACTTTACTGGTTCCCTCCTCTTTTGAAAAAGTGTCTAAGACTGATATTTATTCCTTAAAAGTTTGAAATAAATCACTAATGAAACCATCTGGGCCTAGAGCTTTCTTTATGGAAAAGTTTTTAATTATAAAATCAATTTTTAAAGAATATGTGAGGCTATGGAGATTTTCAGTTATTTAGTATTAGTGTCTGTGATTTTTGTCTTTTAAGGAATTTTACACTTCATCTAGATTGTTGAATTCAATGGTATATCCTTGTTCACAATATTTCTTTATTATCTCTCACTGTCTGTAGGATCCACAGTGATGTCCCTCCCTTCTTTCATTCCCAATATTGTTAATTTATTTTTCCTCTTTGTGTTTTTCTTGGTCCATTTAGCTAGGAGTTTGTTAATTTTATTTATATTTTCAAAGAACTCACTTTGACCATGTTGATTTTTCTTATTGTTTGTCTGTTTCCTATTTTATTTTGTCTGATTTTGGCTTTAATTTTGTTTTCTTCCTTCAACTTATTCTGCTTAAATTTCTTTTCTTTTTCTAGCTTCTTAAGGAAGAAACATAAATGAGCGATTTAAATCTTCTTTTTTTATATAGTCATTTAAAGCTCTAAATTTCCTTCTAAGCTCTGCTTTATCTGCATCCAACAAATTTTGATGTGGTGTGTTTATAACACCAGCTCAAAATATTTTCTAGTTTCTCTTGTCAATTTTTTTCTGACCCATGGCTTTTTAGAAGTTTTTTTCTGTCTATAGCCTTGCTACCCTGAACGTGCCCAGTCTCCTCTGATCTCAGTAGCTAAGCAGGGTTGGGCCTGGTTAGTACCTGGATGGGAGACCACCTAGGAGTACCAGGTGCTGTAGGCATTAAAAAAAAAAAAAAGAAAGAAGTGTTTTTCGAAGAACTTGTGGATTTTATATGTATCTTTCTGTTATTGATTTCTAGTTTAATAACATTGTGGAGAGAGAGAGAGAGAATATTGTTTGTTTAATTTTATTCTTTTGAAATTTATTGAGAGCTATCTGATAGCCCAATAGATGGTCTATTTTGGTGAATGTTCCATGTGCCCTTGAAAATAATGTGTATTCTGAAATTCTTGGCTCTAGTGTTCTGTAAATGTTGTTTATGTCCAGTTGATTGATCTAATTCAGATTTTCTTTAGCCTTACCTATTTTTTGTCTCCTTGTTCTATCATTTACTGAGAGAGTAATGTTAAACCTCCACCTACAATTGAAAATTTGTGTATTTCTTCCTTTAATTCTGTCAGTTTTGGTTTATGTATTTTGAAATTCTGTTACTCCATTTTTACAATTTTAGGATTTTTATATTTTCTTGAAGAATCGATGCTTTAAACATAAAAAAACAGTCCCTTTATCTTTGTAATTGTCCTTGTCTTGGAGTCTTCTTTGTCTGATATTTATACAGCCATTCTAGCTTTCTTATGGTTAGTATTTGTAAAATATATTTTATTTTTTTTTAATTTGCTTATCTTTTTTTATGTTCAAAGTATGTTCTCTTTCAGAGTATCATTAAGTCTTACTTTTTCAATCTAGTCTGACATTCTCTGCTTTTTAATTGGAGTGTTTAGTTCACTTACTTTTAGTGCAATTATAATTGGTTTAAACAGATACTTTTTTTTTTTGCTTATTTACTCTTCTTTCCCATCTGTTTTCAGAGCAAAGGAGTATTTTTAGTATTTCATCTCCTCGAATTGCTTTTGAACTGTAGCTCTTGGCTTTACTTTTTAGTGGTTTTATTTCTGATTAGTCTGACTAGAGGCTTATCCATTTATTGATCTCAAAGAACCAATTTTTTGCTTTATGAATTTTTCTCTATGTTTTGTTTTTTCTTTTTCTTATTTCTTATCTTTATTATCTCTTTTCTTCCATTTATTTTGCCTTTTAATTTGCTTTTCTTTTTCTAGTTTTCTAAGGTTGATGTTTAGGTCATTGATTTGAGAGCTTTCTTCTTTTCTAATGTAAGTGTTTAATGTTATAAATTTCCCTCCAAGCATTGCTTTCATGATATCACACAAATTTTGATATGTTATGTTTTGTTTTTATTTTCATGGAACTCAAAATGTTTTCTAACTTCTTTTGTGATTTTTTTTTTTTGACCCAAGGGCAATTAGAAATATGTTATTTAGGTTCCATTTATTTGGAGTCTTTACAGATATCTTTCTGTGTTCATTTCTAATTTTTCCATATGGTCAGAGAATATACTCTGTATGGCTTGAATTCTTTTGTATTTATTGATACTTATGTTACGGCCCACACTATGCTCTGTCTTGGTAAATGTTTTATCTGCCCTTGAAAAGAATAACTATTCACCTGTTGTTCGGTGCACTGTTCTTCTCACATCATTAGGTCAAATTGATTGATAGTATTGTTCAACTTTCTTATATCCTTACTGCTTTTATATTTACTTACTCTATCAATTATTGAGAGAGGGGTGTTGCTTTTAGGCTTTTTTATTGTGGATCTGAATCAGCTAACAGTCAGTTCACAGAGACCCCAGATTCTCACCCTGCACATTTGAGCCAACTACGCAGGAGAACTCTGTGCACAGCTCCCTCCTGCCCAGTACCCTGTCCAGTACCCGATTCCAGCTGCCTTGGTAGCCTCAAACTCCAACCTTTATTATATTACTTCCACCCAGTAAGACCATTGCACTCTGTTTGGGCCCAACTTCTCTGTGAGATGGTTTGAAGGATGTTCCTGGGCAGGAAGCTAAAATGATTCTGGAGCTCACCTCTCCTGCACTGCGTACAACATGTGGCAGCTAATTGCAGCTCTATAACTATTCAGGGGGTGGTGGGGTGGGCGGGGGTCAGGTGTCTGGAGAGGTTCTGGGCGTTCAGAAGAAGAAGGAACTATTAGATTACAAATGTGGGTAAAATCATCATGTGGAGATTTTTTTTTTCCCTTTCTACATGAGGAAGTTAGTTCTGCTTTATCACAAGAGAGAACATCAGAAGCAACGGAGTTGGCTTAGGGCAGCAATGTTCAAATATTTTAGTCACAGCCCCATTATTAAAAAAATATGTTTGATCATTTTTTAGCTCCTAATATACGCAAATTTATTTATTTATAAACAATTTTCTATATTTCTATTATTGGCCAATGTCTGAAGGCATAATCACGCTTTGGGTGATGTTTATCATTAAGGATAGTAAATTCGAATTCACTTTCAATTTATATTCTCGGTCATTCCAAACTTTTTTGGCCGACCTCGTCAGATTTCACATAATCTGATTATGTGAAAATGAAGCGTGACCTTGAATGGATGAAGCATAATAAGAAGATGTTTTAATATTTAACAGTTTCTCTCTCACTCTAGAAGGTTTAGTGGGGTACTGTTTTTGGAGAATTTGGGTTTAGGAAAAAGGCCGTAGGGAAGTTAGTGACCTCCTTGAAGGTCAGCCTTTGGCTCCCTTCCTGAAACCTCCAGCTTTCACAACGGAAAGCACGCTTCCATCTCTAACTCCTGCGCTGCTCTTGCTAATCCCTAGTTATGTAAGTCTAGTGACAAGGCAGCCAGTATGCTGGAAGGTGGCAGCCCTGAAATTTGGGCCTTGTTACAGCTTTGTCTCTAGCGTACTCCAACAATTCCGCTTCTGTGAATCTCGGCTTTCTTAGGTGCAAAATAGAGCCCCATTGAATTCCCAACTCTACCGGTCTGTAAAAAGTAGCTCAGGATAGCGGGCTTCCATAAATCCTGGGTTCAAATCCTTGTAACATCTGTGTGGCCTTGAGCGAATTTCTTTACTTTAATGAGCCAAGTTTTCTGACATAAAATAAAAAATACATTTAGTTTGTGAGGATCAGATGAGAGAGCATACATAAATCCCAAAACTAACATTTTTCTTTCTTTGTCTCTTACACATGTGGTTCTCGAATTTTATATGGGAAATCAGAATTCCCTGGGGAATTTCCCCCCTCACTCTTCCTACCCAACCCCATCTCTGTGATGCTAAAACAGTGAGCCTGGGGTGGAGGCCCACGATCTGCATTTTTATGGGCTTCTGGGTGGTTGTTTTTGCTGAGAGCACCAACCTTTGCACGTCTTCTGCCACCTTAAACAGGGAATCTTGCACTTTGAAGAAACCAAAGGACTGGACAGGTGAAGGCAAAGAAAACAAATCACCTGTGCTTCTGCAGTTTGAGCAGTCCCCAGGGAGGCTGCTCAGCATGCCACCTACTTATAGGTCTAGGCAGTCCTTTGCCAGCCCAGCCCAGCCCTGCTTTGCTGGAAAGTACGGCGTGATCAGACCCTGTTTGTCAGCTCTCTGCTCTCCCCTCCCATGGCTCTGTTTTGACAGGTGTGTCCGAGGCTGGTGCAGCAGATGTTGCCAGCTAAGCCCCTGCCAGGAAAGAGGAGCTGGGGGAAGGCCTGGAGGTTCCGCCCAGCCCCTGTCCTACCCCGGCTGGAGGGGCAGTGAGCCTGCTGGGAAGGAATGATGGGGAGGCCAAGGGTTTTTAGAGCTGCTCAAGAACGTGCCCCAGGCCTATGGCCTCAGGGAAGTCCCTTGCTTTCTTATAAGGCTCAGGGGCTCCTTCAAAGCTTTGCAAATCCAGTGAAGATTAAAACACCCCAACAGTGAAGGCCATGATTTTAATCCAGTAACTGCAATCCCACCAGCTATCGTCTCTCAGTCCGGGTTTAGGCTTCACCGCCTTGGCCCTGGCAAGTTCCAGGAAAGCCACCAAGCTGGGCAGGAAGAACACTTGGTTAGAATTGCAGGACAGAGAAAGCAAGCACATTTCAGATGACTTCCAGAAACTGAAGGTCAGAGAGGGGCAGTGCTGGGCCCATGGTCCCACAACAGATGACGGTCCCAGAAGGAAAGAAGCACAACTTGCCCCAGTTCCATGTCCACGGAGGGTCCCCATCACGGAGCCCACCCTGAATCCTCAGTCTGATGCAGCTGGATCTATCGCACCAAGTAGTTTGTTTTTTTTTGTTTTTTGTTTTTTGTTTTTTTGTTTTTTTTTTTACCATTTTCAGAACAACATATTGACTTCCAGTATTTGCTATAAGCTTTATGGTTCTGACTGCCCACCCTGCCGACCCCCATGGTCAGCTCTTGGAATTTTTAGCAGTACCTATAATGGTCCAGATATTCTGAATGGTCACATTAGTACCAGGAGCTATTTGAAGAGGTGGTACAGAGAGAAGGATCAGGAGCTGCCCAATGGTCCTAACCAACAGCAAAGTGGCCTGAGGACTAGAGTTGTGACAAAACTAGAGACATGGGAAATTGCATGGACCAGGAACCAAGAGACCTGAGATCTAGTCTGGGATGGGCAGTAAATCCCTCAACTGCGTTCAGCCTTTGGTTTCTCACTTGAAAAGTAAAGTGGTTGAGCCCGATGGTTCCCCAGCTCGGTCCTGGCTCAAACTATGCAGGGAATGTGGGAGCGAGAGCATGCAGGGGCACCACTTCTGGCCACACATCTACAGAGGAAGGTGACAAGTGCCACTGTAATTCAAGAAGCTCTGATTCTGGATACTGAGGACCATCATAATGGCTGATGTGATTGAGTGTCAACCACTGCTAGGTTCTATGACTGAATCATGTCCCCACAAAATCCATATATTGAGGACCTAAACCCCGATGTGATCTAAGATGGTGTCTTAGGAGGTAATAAAGGTGAAATGAAGTCGTAAGGGTGGGGCCCTAATCCAATAGGACTGCAGTCTTCTAAGAAGAGAGCTTGCTCGCTCTGCTAACTCCCTCCTTCCCTCCCCCCGACCCCCGCCTCCGCCCTCCTCTCTCTCTTCCAACTACTTTCCCCAAATTCTCTCTCCCAACCATGTGAACACATGGCGAGAAGGCAGCCATCTGCAAGCCAAGAAGAGCTGGCACCTTGATCTTGGACTTTCAGCCTCTGGAACACTGAGAAAGTAAATTTCTGTTGTTTGAGCCACCCAATCTGTGGCATTTTGTTATGATAGCCCAAGCTGAGTAAGACACTGGGGAGGTGGCCAAGAGAATCATCTTACTCCCGCCTCGGCAACCTCATGGGGTAGGCTCGGTTATAATTCTCACTCACAGGAGAGGAGCAAAAGCACACCGAGGTGAACTCACACACAATTGAGTTTCAATAGAAATATGTCTAAAAATGACATTATGTGACTGTGGGAAGTTAATCAATCTCTCCAAACCTCAGTTTCCCCATTTGTAAAGTGTGAATAATAATAGTGCACATATACATGATGATGGATAGATAGATGTTAGACATGGATGTGGATATAAAATAGCTACATTATAAATTGTAGTGAGGATTAAATGAGTTAATCTACGTAAAGTGCCGTAAAGTGCTTGGAATGGTATCGCACTCACAGTGACGCTTCCGTTAGTGTTTCTTATTGCTGTCACCCTTCCATTCCTATACTGCCAGTTGCGGATTTCATGTCCAGCTTCGCTCGTGGTCACTCTTGCTCTTGTGCCTCTAATTTTACCACATGACCCCTCTTCCTCTGCCTCTCCCTCTGTGGTCACAGCCCACTGGATCAGGGAAGACCCCTGACCCAAGGGGACGGCAATGAGATTGTCTTCCTAGCATTGGGACCAGGGACTAAGGGTGTCTGAGGGCATCGCCATGAAGAGTAGGAACCGCGTGGGAAACAAGGCGAGCTTTATGAATTTGGCAACGAGGCCCTAGAGCTTTGGGGCTAAAACGAGATTGGAAAATAAGACAGATCTGGACACCTGAGTGATATCTCTTACTTCCCCCTTTTGTCTCTAAGACAAGGAGATAAAACAGATAAGAAGGAAGGGACCAGGCTTGACCCTTGAGCCACAAAAGGCCTGGCTCTGAAGGGTCCACAGGAAACAAGGGATAACTGGGTCTCCTGTGAATCAGCCAGCCTGCTTCAGGAAGCAGGGGTGTGTGAGGGAGCTCTGCCCTTGGGGGCCAGCTTTTAAGGCACATCTCTTAGTCGGCTGGGGCTGCTATAACACAATATCATAGACCAGGGGGCTTATAAACAACAGAAATGCATTCCTCATAGTTCTGGAGCTGGGAAGTCCAAGATGAAGGCACCATGATCCACTGTGAACTCCTAGCAGAACTCAGTGTTTCTGGAGTGAGGGGCCCGGGGTTTAGACCTAGACTCCACAGTGGGACTAAATATCTAAGGGACCGCTTGTCTACCGGTTCCTCTTCAAAGGCCAGGTGAGATGCAGCCCCTGAAGGCATCATGTCCCCTGTCGGACGCAAAGGATCAGAAGACACCTCCCTTCTGGAAACAGCTCTTTACTGAGTCAGTAACAGTATGTTGCATGATATCATATGTAGACAGGAGAATTACACGGAAGTGGGGGTGGGCAGGAGTACAAACCAGTTGCACATCTATGACGAGAAGGGAGGTGGCATTAAGGCTGTTGGAATGGGGAGAGGGACTGGCCTCTGAATCAGGTCAGAGAGGAGACAGCTCCATGCCCTACTCCAGGGGTGGTCGGGCTCTGCGGGAACGCAAACGCAGGGCGACTTCACAGTGAGTTGAGCCTCTGGCGGCCTTCTCCCTGCTGGGGAAACTCTGCCAGGGTTCGCAGGAAGTCGGAGGTGGGCAACGGGTGACCCAATGAGCCTCTTGTGGGGGTTCTGGCCCTTCGCTCCTCATTCGGTCGTGCCGCTCATGCAGAGAGGCCCCAGGCCATTCTGGGTCACGGTGGGGTGAGGTCGGCGGGCTGCTGTGGGCAGGAGAGCTGGGTGCAGGAGGGAGAGCTGCTCTGTTAACAGGGGTCAGTCCTCCCCCAGCCACCACAGAGGGGACCACCGCAGGAATGGAGAGCAAGGGGGACAGCTTTGTAGGCAGCCCTGTGACCACAGCCTCCCCCATCCCCCTCCGGTTTCCAGGTGCTCGGCACCACTTTGGCCCTGGACAGTGACCCTGCGCAGATGAAACTCCTGCTTGGATTCCTTCTGGAATGCTCCTGAGAGGTGGAGGCAAAGACGAAGCAAAGAATTTCCTGGAGGCGTGAAAAAAACACTGCTGAGTTCCTGGGGGCACAGTGCCCAGGGCCAGAGAATGCTGGCCCCAGTGGACTCCTCTGTCCTGTGCAACGCAGGGCAGGTCCTGGGACTCTGCTCCCGTAGGTAGAGGGAGGGTCTGACGGATGCCAATTCCACTCTGTCCCGAGTTTGCACCATAGTCCTTGGCAAAGGTTTCCCTGGGTCTTTTCAGCCACTGGGAGCCCAGGAAACTGCTGGGTGGGCTGATGGGTGTGAAGACACTGGAAAGACCAAATTGGTCACCAATTCAGAGATAGATTCAAGACCTTCCTCCCGAGGTAGCCACCTCCCTGGCAGGCTCAGTCACAGGAGAGGGGGGTCTTCTTCTGCCCTCTCCTCCTGCCCCTCCAGAGAAACCCACTTGGCTCCCCTGGCCAGCAGGGAAATGCATGTGTGCGTGTGTGTGAGTGAGTATGTGTATGTGTGTGTGTGTATATGAGTGTGTGTGTGAGAGAGAGAGAGAGAGAGGCTGCTTTCTGTGGTACAGTCACTACTGGGAACCCACATGTGCAGGGGCAGGCCTGGGGACAACCCCCTTTGGGGTCACAGGGCCACAACTGTCTGTAGGTGCAACCTTCTTGGGGCGGGCTGTGCCCGGAGCCCGCTTCCTGGCATTCTGTAGCAGTGCCTGGGCCTGGGGCCCTCCTCAGTAATGGCTCTGGTTTCCTGGTGGGCCTGGGGGCCCGGGGAGGCCAGGGGGACCCTGGATCCCTGGTTCACCCTTAAACCCCATGGGCCCCCGCTGACCTGGCGAACCCGACTTCCCAGCGATCCCCGGTTTTCCCTGAGGCCCTGAGGGCCCTGGAGACCCCGGGGGACCCTCTGGCCCGGGGGGCCCCACATCCCCTTTGGGGCCTGGCTGTCCTCTCGGGCCTCCAGTTCCAAAGCTGCCCTTCGAGCCTTTGATGCCTGGGAGACCTCGCAGGCCTACCGGCCCCCTCTCTCCCACAGGTCCAGTGTCCCCGGGCTGTCCCTGGGGACCCTGGGGTCCCGGGGGCCCCAAACTGCCAGGGTCTCCTTTTGGTCCTCTGTTGCCAACAGGCCCTTTCACGCCCACATCTCCCTTGAGTCCTCTTGGTCCCGGAGGGCCAGGGGCACCTAGGTCGGAGAGAAAAGGGGGACAGGTCAGTCCACGAGGGGCAAGTCTCACGAGGCTTTCTCATGAAGTAGGTGCAGTGCATTGTGTACTGTGTCACCCGAGGGTTTGACAGATGCAAATCTCAGGTCTGACAACCACAGGTTTTGGGAGGTTTTGCCTGTTACTTGACTTCTCTACGTCGGCTTTACCATCTGTGAAAGAAGAAGAATCCTCACAGATTCTGAGATAACACGCGTAAGTGTCCTGCATGAGGCCCGATGCATGGTGGGCACTCATTGTTTTGACTTCAGGGCCTGTCCATAACTCCACTCGTGCACTCAAGCTGGGAACGGAGAGCTGGACAGCTCTGGGGAAAGGCCAAGCCTGTCCAGGATTGTCCGTCCTGTTCCAGCGGCTGGCCTAGACTTCTACACCTCCGTGCGGTCTTCGTTTGCTGTACTCACTCCTGCCACACCCCGTTCCCCAATCCCTACTCCAGGCTTTTGCTCAGGACCTTTTAGGAATCTGGGACGAGGAATGAAGTCAGATGACATAGAGGAGAAGGCCAGGAAAGTGAGGCACGAGAGGCAGATGCCTCCAAGTGCGAGAGCAGACACAGCCTCAGCTCAGAGCAAGGGCAGCTCCTCCAGGAAGGCCACCCTGACCACTCCAGCCTCTTCTCCAAGCTCTTGGGGCTACCGCTTTCTGAATCTTTTAGTTTAGAAAGAGAAGTCACAGTACAGAAAAAACAAACCATTGGTGTCTACCTGTGGACCCTACTAGACTGTGGGACCCCAGGAAGATAGTAAGGGCCATGGCTCGCATCCCTTACCCGGGGCCCAGAGCCTGGCACACAGCGGGGAGAGCCCAGCACACACTTGAAGAGGGTGATTCACCAATAGCCGTGGACCCCTGCTCCCTTCTGGCTCTGGCCTAGGGCCTGGGAGAGATGCCAAGATGAAGACATGGCCCTTCCTTAAAGAGCCCAGTCTAGTGCCCAAGCCAGGGGTCAAACACCTGAACATCCTTATGGCTGTGCAGGCCTACAAGTCCACCACCTCTCAGAGCTGTACCAACCCTGAGGACACAGAGCAGAGCGTGGCCGTCACTCTGCCCAGAGCACATCAGCATGCCTGGGAGCACAGAGGAAAGAGAACCATCTCTTTAAGTACCGTGAGGACAGCAGTTGGGGAAAACAGCTTTAGTCCCCACAGGGCCAGGGCACAGAGAAGCCCTGTCTTTCTTCAGTGGTCTTGGCAAGGGGTCACTGGGTAGGGGAGGCGGGAGCAGTGAACCCGAGGGCTGGCCTGGGAGACGAAGTCCAGTGCCCGCAGTCGGCTCTCTCTGAGAACTCCGCGGTTACATCATCCCCTTGGCAAGAAAATCCTAGAGTTTTTGAGCTGAGTGGGAGACGGTCCAATTCCTTCATTTCACAGAGCAGACAACTAAAGCCCAGAGAGGTGAAGTGATATCCCTGGGGGTGCCTGAGTGGAAAACAGAACCCAGGTGGCCTCTTGGAGAGAAGGGATCCTGTATG
>NW_011888828.1:956856-961890 GCF_000151845.1 Pteropus vampyrus
CCTCTGGCTTACTCTCTAACTTCTCTGTGACCTGCCTCCTCTTGGAGAAGGGAAGGGCAAAGACGGTAGTGAACATTTGTCCACTGAGTCTCTACTATGTCCCTAGCATTGCACGCTGAGATCGTTGCCCCATTTTACGGATGAGAAACCGTGGTGCAGAGTGGCGACTTGTCCAAGATCACTGACCAGTAAGGGCCAGAGACAGGATCCAAACCCAGGCCTGAGAAATGCTGAAACCCATGCTCCTTTATCCCCAGCCTGCTGCCTCATAACACGGTGGCCGGGGCTCCTGGCCCAGCCATCAACCCCCCAGCCCCCCATCCTCCCAATGCCAGGGCCTCCTGCTCTGGTGCTGCCTGAGGGGAGAGAGGGTCCTCACAGAGCAGCGAGTGGGTAACCAGGATTGTCTTCCTCAGGTGAGCCAAGCCTCCTGGGCCAGCCATGAATCATGCGGTCAGAGAGGGAAGAGTTGGCAGGACCTGGGCTTAGCTGGGGAGGAAGTCAACAGCCTTAGTTTAGCAGTTACCATAGGGGACAGGAATGTGGACAAAGGCTGACCGGGGCACTGTCCGGAACAGGGCGCCCCTGACACAGCTCGCAATAAGCTCTTGGTATCGGCAGAGCTAAATGGCACGGGAAGAAAAGGCTATGCGCTGCTCGGAGCAGTGGGGGGACATTTCAGGCAAAGGAGGTGACTCGAGCAGCCGTAGCGGAGGCGTGGAGTTGAGAGAGGGGAACAGGGCCCTCTGGAGTCCTGGGGAGGCTCATAATTCCTCAGGAAGCCCGAGGCTGTAATTAGGCCATTCCAGCCCATCAGGGTAAAGCCACAACTGACTGCATGTCTGGGACAAGTAGGTAGTCTGCTCCTGGTCTGTACTGGGAACAGGGAGGGGGTAGGGAGATGAGCAGAAGGACCAAGTCTCTCGTGGCACCAACACTACCCATTCAGGGGCGGGGTGGTGCACGGGTAGGAGGGGCCCACTGTCCGTCTCATAGCCCAAAGCAACAGGCCAGCTTACGAGGAGAGAAGAGCGTAGAGACAGAAGGGGTGCCCCTCGAGAGACTGGCCTGGACTTCGAGGGAGCCAGGTTTGCGTCCTTGCTCTGGTATTAACATGTTGGGTGGCTGGGTAAGTCTTTGTCCCTCTTTGGACCTCTATTCAATGACAATAGAGGTTTCCCTCTATTCAATGACAATATTGGCCTGGGTCAGGGACTCTCAATACTGGCTGTTGTCATCTGAGAAGCATTGAAAAAATGCCAGTGGACTTCCCCTTCTGCCTAAAAAGGACTAGTTTGAAATAGAATAAACCTCTCACCAAGTACAAGCAGAATCATTAGATAAAATACCAAGACAACTTCCAAAGGCTTTAGAGACAGGTTAAGGGCCAGAATTGCAGGGAGAAGAAGGACTCGCTGAAGTAAGCCTGATGTTCTTTGCTACTTTTCCTCACAAGGCATGCGTCGCTTAGTAATGCGTTTGGGCAGAGAGACTGAGAAGCCAAACAGAAGGCTGCAGCTGTCGAGCGGAGAGGCCGAGTAGGGCCTTCAGCAGCTTCACTGGGGCTGGAGTTCAGGGCGGCCAGGGTTCTGGGTCAAGATTCAGGAGAAAAGTAAATTGTGTATTTGCTATGAGGACCACAGGGCAGAGAAGCTGAGCAGAGCATTCAGCTCATTCAGTCTCGTGGTGCTGGGGAGATGATAATTAGAGTTCAAGGCCGACAAAGTGGCAAGGTCCTTACATGCCCTAGGAGTAGGAGTATATCAGAAATAGGCCAAGTGTCACGGTGAGGTCTCCTGCAGGCACTGACAGAAGCTTGCGTGGTCCTCCTTTTCATCAACCACCTTTGCAGCTCAGCAACAGCGGGCCTCCACTGCATACAGGTGATTGGGCCTGAGCAGGCCCTGAAGGCACAACAAGTGAGTTACATAAAGAAGTGGTCCAAATGCCCATGATCCCCACTCCTGCGACACTGCCTTCTCTCTCCCAGCCTGCAGGCATCACTTGAAAGTGAGCAGCTGCCGCATTATAGTCCCTTTCTGGGACATCCCCAGAGGACCTTAGTGAAGGGAAATCTTCCTAGAGGGCTGTTCTGTTTGCGTGTTCTCTCCATGCGAATGTGGGCTTTCTCCTGGGCCTCCCGTTTCCTCCCACACCCCAAAGCTGTGCATATGAGGTGAAATGGTGGGTCTAAATCGTCCCCGTCTGAGTGAGTGTGGGCGTGTATGATGAGCACACCCTGTGACGGAAGGGCGTCCTGTCAGGGTGGGTTCCCACCTTGCACCCTGAGCTGCTGGAAGAGGCTCCAGCCACCCGCCAACTCTGAACTGGAATAAGCGGGTTGGAAAATCATTCTCTGACTTGTTTTTATTCATCTTTTCTAAATGTAAGTATAGCTCACATTTATTTCAATGTTTAATATTAGAAGTATTTTGGGCTTTTATTTAGAAGTCTGGTGATGTCTTCATGACCAGAAATATGCTGTAGGAACTTAAGTCTTGTTTATATTGATTAGCCTATCATAAAATTGGTTTTGTTGGACGTCGATTTGCTTAAAGTCACAGTTTCTCAGTACTTATTGATGCCATTAGGTGAGGACTTAATGTAAACCAATTCATGGGCTGTGGACAATGGTTTAGCGAGACGGTCAGGGACTTGGAAAGAACACAATTGGAAAACCTGTTACAAAGAAATCTGTGGAAGACGTATGTGGATAGTCCTCTCTGAATAGGCAAAAAAAAAAAACCCAAAAAGTGAAGATATTTGTGTCCTGTGTGAATGCTCGCCACAGGGTGACCTCAGCAGAGGAGGATTTTAATAATCAAGTGGATGGAATGATCTGCTCTGTGGATTCCAGTCAGCCTTTTCCCCAGCCACCCTTGTCATCACCAAACAAAGTGGCCAAGGCAGCAAGGATGGAGGTTATGCATGGGGTCAGCAACGTAGACTTCTAGTCACCACGGCTGACCTGGATAGAGCCACTGCTAAGAGCCTGATCTGTCAATAGCAGAGACCAACAGTGAATCCCTGACAGGGCATCAATCCCCACGGATATCAGCCAGCTACCTGGTGGCAGGTTGATTACATTGGATCACCTCTATCATGGAAGGGGCAGTGTGTTGTTCTTATTGGAAGAGACATTTACCGTGGATATGGATATGTCTTCCCTGCACGCATGCTTCTGCCAAAACACCATCCAGGTACTTACAGAATTCATTACCCACAACCATGACATTGCACACAGCACTGCTTCTGATCAAGGAACTCACTTCACAGCAAATTAGTGGAGCAATTGGGCCCACGATCATGGGATGTACAGGTGTTACCATGTTCTTCACTATCTTGAAGCAGCTGGCTTATTGGAAGGGTGGAATGGCCTTTTGAATACTCAGTTACAGTGCCAGTTAGGTGGCAATAACTTTCAGGGCTGTATGCCCTCTAAGTCAGCATCCAGTATATGATGCTGTTCCTCTGATACGTAGGATTCATGGGTCCAGGAAGCAGGGGTGGAGATGGAAGTGGCACCACTCACTGTTATCCTTAATGACCCACTAGCAAAATTTTGCTTCTTGTTCCCACAACCTTATGCTCTGCTGGCTTAGAGATCTTAGTTTCAAAGGGAGGAATGTTTCCTCCAAGAGATTCAACAATGATTCTACTGAACCGGAAGCTATGACTGCTGCCCAGACAGTTTGGGCTCTTCATGCCTCTGAATTAACAGGTAAAGAAGTTACTGTGCTGCCTGGGGTGATTGATCCTGACGAGCAAGGAGAAATTGGACTGCTATTCCACAATGGAGGTAAGGAAGAGGATGTCTGGAATACAGGTGACCACGTAGGACTTCTCTTAGTAATATCGTGCCCTGTGATGAAGGTCAATGGAAAACCACAACAACCCAGTACAGGCAGGATACTAATGGCCCTTCAGGAATGAAGATTTGGGTCACCCTACCAGGTAAAGGATCGTAACCAGCTGAGTTGCTTAATGAGGGCAAAGGGAATATGGAATGGGTAATGGAAAAGGGAGTTATAAATACCAGCTATGAACACACGACCTGTTACAGAAATTAGGACTGTTATTGTCAAGAATATTTCCGCCTTATTATGTAATTAATATGTATATATTAATATATATAATATGTTTCTTCCCTCTCTTATTCCCTTATCATGTGACATAAAATATAAAACGTATTGACTTTATATCACAGTAGTTAGATATTTCTAATTTTATGTCATAGTTTAAGTTATGAGATATCAAGGAGAAAAGTGAACATCACTCCCTGTTATGGTTGCACACAAGATAGTCGCATCATGTACATTAGGTGCATTTATAACCTTATTATTGTCTTCATTTGGGGATTAAGTATGTTTAAGGAGATGTGTATGAGCACCAAGTTGAAAAGGGGTGGACTTGTGATGGTTAATTTTATGTGTCAACTTGACTGGGCCACAAGGTGGCCAGATATTTGGCCAAATATTATTCTGGGTGTGTCTGTAGGGGTATTTATGGATGAGATGAATATTTAAATCAATTCTGACTAAAGCAGATTGCTCTCCTCAATGGGAGATTGCTCTCCCTAATGGGGTGGGCCTCACCCAATCAGTAGAAGGCCTAAATAGAACAAAAGGCTGATCCTCCCCCAAGTAAGAGAGAATTCTGCCTGATGGCCTTCAAACTGACACATCATCTCTTCTTGGTTCTATAGCAGATTCTAGCCTTTCAGACTTGAAGTGGAACATCAGCTGTACAGATCTGGGACTCGCCAGTCTCCATAACCATGTAAGTCAATTCCTTTCTCTCTCTCTCTCCCCCGCCATACCCACTGGTTCTGTTTCTCTGGAGAACCCTGACTAATGCAGGGGTGAGAGGGTAGGAGAAGAGGACATTGGAATGATGGGCATCTGAGGGGCAGATGGTTGAGAGCACCAGTGAGAAGGTGAGGAGAGAGGAAACAAGAGCTTCCAAAAGATGGGGTCTGCCTAGTTCTTTCTGTGGAGCCAAGGAAACAAATCCATATATAAAAATTCCAGGTCT
>NW_011888828.1:962621-965062 GCF_000151845.1 Pteropus vampyrus
GAGCACCAAGTTGAAAAGGGGTGGACTTGTGATGGTTAATTTTATGTGTCAACTTGACTGGGCCACAAGGTGGCCAGATATTTGGCCAAATATTATTCTGGGTGTGTCTGTAGGGGTATTTATGGATGAGATGAATATTTAAATCAATACTGACTAAAGCAGATTGCTCTCCTCAATGGGAGATTGCTCTCCCCAATGGGGTGGGCCTCACCCAATCAGTAGAAGGCCTAAATAGAACAAAAGGCTGATTCTCTCCCAAGTGAGAGAGAATTCTGCCTGATGGTCTTCAAACTGACACATCATCTCTTCTTGGTTCTATAGCAGATTCTAGCCTTTCGGACTTGAAATGGGACATCGGCTGTACAGATCTGGGACTTGCCGGTCTCCATAATCGTGTAAGTCAATTCCTTTCTCTCTCTTTCTCCCCCGCCATACCCATTGGTTCTGTTTCTCTGGAGAACCCTGACTAATGCAGGGGTGAGAGGGTAGGAGAAGAGGACACTGGAATGATGGGCATCTGAGGGGCAGATGGTTGAGAGCACCAGTGAGAAGGTAAGGAGAGAGGAAACAAGAGCTTCCAAAAGATGGGGTCTGCCTAGTTCTTTCTGTGGAGCCAAGGAAACAAATCCATATATAAAAATTCCAGGTCTGTATGACAGGCAAAGTTAGCAGCCATAACACCTTTATAAAAGGCTTGTGTTAAAGCTGCCAGTTGCCCCAGACATTTGCTACAGGATTGTATTAGCCTACTGGGAGTTTTGCCTAAAACCAGGTACTTCTGGGTCTGGCAAGATGACCAAGGCCCTCTGGGAGCTTTGTAGCAGCCCAGCCTCGATCTGGTTCTCACCTCGTAGGATGGTGACGTTGCGAAGGATTTCTCCATGCCGCGTATCCACGGCCTTCATCTCCTCCACGATCATGGACAGGTTGCGGACATTGAAGTCCAGCCGGGCACTGAGTAGGCTGAATCGCTCCCGGAGCAGGTCCGTGGTGCCCAGCATGAGGGAGACGGACTTGTTCAGGTAGTAAAGCTCCTCGGCGTGGGTGTGGAAGCCCAGCGTGCAGGACAGCCGCACGTCATCCAGGTACTTGAGCATGCTGTGCACGTGGTTGTCGGTGGCATTGATGTTGGTGAAGATGGTGCCAATCTCGATCTCATGAGAAGCCATACGTCCTTCCAGCGTCTCAAACCTCTCCACCGTGCGGTTCTGGGCATAGCGGGTATGGTACTGCAGGTCGTGCATGTTCTCCTCGTGGTCGTCCAGGAAGGACGAGATGTTATCCAGCTGCAGCTGTAAGCCCATGACCTGCATCACCAGGTCATGCATGCTCTCGGAATTCTGGCTGATGCGCTGCGACGAGGCCCCCAGGGTGGCCTGGATGTTCTTGACCATGTCTCCAGTCTTGGCCGAGGTGGTGCGCAGGCTGCTAAAGAGCCGGGTGTAGTTCTGCCAGTCGGTGACAATCTTCTGGAGGGTCAGGGTCTCCTCGTCCGTCTTCCGCCGGATTCCGTGTATCCACTCTGAAGTCTGCCCTACGGTGAAGTTCATCTGGTGCACTGCAGCCTTGACGTTGTAGCACTCCTGAGTGAGGTCCTTCAGGGAGAGGTCCAGGCCGGCTGTGGTGGCCTGCCAGCCTCTCACCTGGGCCAAGAAGAGCCCCAGAGACTGGTTGACCTGGTGGACAGAGAAGGAGGAGTTGCCCATCTCCTGGGAAATTTGACTGCTGGTGGTGGAGAGCAATTCATGGGTCTGAGAGGTCTGGTCCAGCTGGACCTCCTGGGCCAGAAGCATTTTCTGAATTCCCTCCAGCTCCTCCTGCAGTTTTCTGATCTCTTGCCCCAGCTGCCCAGCCTCATGGCAGAAAGAGCAGTTGTTCGGGACTTTCAGATCTTCGGGAGAAAAGGACAACATTTTGAGTTGCTGAAGGGTCATGGGACAAAAGTTACTTCATTAAATTAAATATTTCGGAGTATATTTGGCAAGTGGCCTCCTATTCCCTCTTCCTTTCCTAAGTCCTGCTATGAGATCCTTTTTGGAAAAGCCTTGCCATCTCTATGAAATCTTATTTTTATCAAATGTCTTTACTATGACCTAAAATGTATGATTTAGAATATTTTCTCCATCTCAGCACCATATCTCGAGAACATATCTTCCTAACTTTTCTGAGGTTGCCAAGAATCTCCCATTTTTTTTACAATTTTTTTTACAATCTCCCATATATTTTATTTTACAATTTCCCCAAATATTTCTATATTTGGAATCTTATTTAATCCTCTCACAATAAACTGGGGAGAAGATGGTGCAGGAACATTTTTCCTGTGACTGATGAGAAATGAGGCACAGAGAAGTGGCTTGCCAAATACCATTCGGCTAGTTGGTGGCAGAACAGGACTTGTTCTTCTTATCAGAGCAGACCTCTTCTAACCCCTTCCATTGTGG
>NW_011888828.1:965112-967555 GCF_000151845.1 Pteropus vampyrus
GAAAAGCCTTGCCATCTCTATGAAATCTTATTTTTATCAAATGTCTTTACTATGACCTAAAATGTATGATTTAGAATATTTTCTCCATCTCAGCACCATATCTCGAGAACATATCTTCCTAACTTTTCTGAGGTTGCCAAGAATCTCCCATTTTTTTTACAATTTTTTTTACAATCTCCCATATATTTTATTTTACAATTTCCCCAAATATTTCTATATTTGGAATCTTATTTAATCCTCTCACAATAAACTGTGGAGAAGATGGTGCAGGAATATTTTTCCTGTGACTGATGAGAAATGAGGCACAGAGAAGTGGCTTGCCAAATACCATTCGGCTAGTTGGTGGCAGAACAGGACTTGTTCTTCTTATCAGAGCAGACCTCTTCTAACCCCTTCCATTGTGGCTCTCTGTCTCATTCTCAGCATGAGAATGTCCCTTGTTAAAGCAGGAGATAAAGAGCATCATGAATTTGCACACTTTAAAGCAGCGACAAGGAAAGGGCTGACTTAGTAAGAGGCTTTGGAAGGTCTTAAAAATAATTTCAGATACTGGAGGATACCTGGGGAATAGACTGTCTTTGGCTTCCTTCTCTAACCTGCGGGCTCTGGCTAGGTCTGTACTGCAAACAGAACCCCCAGCCCCAGTCCTGGGGGTGTCCCAGGGTAGCAGCCCTCTTGGAATAGATGGTTTTCCGGCTAGACAGGAAGTCATGGCTATTCTTCCCTTGTGCCTAGAAAGTTGGTGAAGGCTGCCCTGCTCCGGGGTCCCATGGCACAGAAAGAACATGGCATGGTGGGGTGAACCGTGGCCACACCCTAATTAATATTGGTCTTCCATCAGAGTCATAGCACACCTAGAACTGGACACTTACCCAGTCCTTGGAGATTTTCCTGCATAGACATAAGCTTCTTGTCATAAATGGCCTGGGCCAGGGAGATGTCTTCTGAGAGAGAGTCCACTTTCCTGAAAACTGTAGGGCAAATACAGATGAGAAACGGAGACAGGGTGTTAGCTCAGAGAAAGGCATTTTTATCAACTCCTCTGCAACCACAACTATTCACCCTTCTTCTATGAGGCTTCCCAGTGGTGGTGAGGGAAGATTCTTCTTATGGCCAGAGTTTGTCACACATCCCTTAAAAATACATGTCTATGTAACTATCTATCTATTGAGATAGACAGACATATATATCTCTTTATATACCTTCCTTAAGGGTATATATGTATTCATATATCTGTGTATATAATGTATAATACCTATAATTACACATATGTATATATGTAACCATATGTATGTATTATATATATGATACTATATATATAATTCCAACTCCCCCACCCCAGATTTTAGAACTAGAACCTGACCACGGAATAGAATAGGGCAAATTAGCAAAAAAAAAAACATAAAAAGAAAAAAAATTATTCTTATTGCTACCACTGAGAGATAACTCCCATCATCTTCGTGTATCTCTTATAATCTTATATCCACAACCACCCTATAGCTACATAGATACATACTTCTTTAGGAAACAATGACAACAGAAAATTGGGGTGTTCTGAATATCTCATTTCTTTTATTTTGCTTTATCGATTTCATTTCATGAATATTTTCCCATTGAGGTTTAAATCACTTTTCTCTAGTGTCTAGTCCACTGGGGCAAACGAACTTACCGCTCCCCTTAGTAAAGAAATTAGGATTTTTAAAATCTGAAGCTAAGAATAAAATGGAATTGGAGTGAGAAGCTGTCAAATTTGTCTTCATCAGTTTACCATAAGCTGCTACAGTCCAGGAGTCAAAAGTGACCTGAATCTGATAGCATTCCATCACCTGGGTCATCTACACCTCATAAAACTGTAGTGTGTAAGAAAACCACCAAACTTCACATCCCAGGGTCTCACCTGTGGGACTCTGACTTGGTAAGTCTAGGTGAGACACAGAAATCTGCATTTTAACAAATACTGAGGGTGATTTTGATCCAACCTTATTAAGAAAGTCACAAAGACCATGAAAGGGGCTTAGAAATTGCCCAATTCAGTGACCTCAACCCCAGATGTACAACAGAATCATCTGAAGGGCTTAAAACTACTGAACTAATTCCATCATCCAGGGTGAGACCCGAGCATTCTTATTTGCTAAAGCTCCCCGGTGATTTTGACATGGAGCTGAAACTGAGAATCGCTGACCTGGTCCCAGCCTCTCATTTTGCCATAGGAAAATGGAGGTCCTGATGGTGGACAGTGTGCCTTGCTCAAGGCCACCCTGCCAATTACTGACCAGAAACTAGGGGCCAGTCTTCGCAATTTGAATTAGGCAATTTGAATCGAGATTCCCTGGCCACAAAGATGCTGGTTCTGGGCCCTGCCGCAGAGATCTGTGTCTGTGTCGGGGGGGTTGGTGCAGGACCCCCGATCAGAAACTTCCCTGCAGCCCCAGTGGGGGTGGGG
>NW_011888828.1:967605-969807 GCF_000151845.1 Pteropus vampyrus
CCATCACCTGGGTCATCTACACCTCATAAAACTGTAGTGTGTAAGAAAACCACCAAACTTCACATCCCAGGGTCTCACCTGTGGGACTCTGACTTGGTAAGTCTAGGTGAGACACAGAAATCTGCATTTTAACAAATACTGAGGGTGATTTTGATCCAACCTTATTAAGAAAGTCACAAAGACCATGAAAGGGGCTTAGAAATTGCCCAATTCAGTGACCTCAACCCCAGATGTACAACAGAATCATCTGAAGGGCTTAAAACTACTGAACTAATTCCATCATTCAGGGTGAGACCCGAGCATTCTTATTTGCTAAAGCTCCCCGGTGATTTTGACATGGAGCTGAAACTGAGAATCGCTGACCTGGTCCCAGCCTCTCATTTTTGCCATAGGAAAATGGAGGTCCTGATGGTGGACAGTGTGCCTTGCTCAAGGCCACCCTGCCAATTACTGACCAGAAACTAGGGGCCAGTCTTCGCAATTTGAATTAGGCAATTTGAATCGAGATTCCCTGGCCACAAAGATGCTGGTTCTGGGCCCTGCCGCAGAGATCTGTGTCTGTGTCGGGGGGGTTGGTGCAGGACCCCCGATCAGAAACTTCCCTGCAGCCCCAGTGGGGGTGGGGAGTAAGCCCTGAACTAGCCAGATGCTCACCCAGAGAGGCCAGCACGGCAACAGCCACCAGGAGCAGGGCCAGGAAGAGGTAAAGAATCCGCACGGAGGTGTGCAAAGACAGGTTCCTCTGGCAGCGGCTGCAGCGAGGGCCTAGCCGGCCTGCGGGGGGACAAAAGAGGACAGTGGCTGAGGCTGCAGCTGAAAGATCAGCTCCATGTTCCTGCTCGGGTCTTTCTCGTCATATTTCCTGTTCTCGAGCTTCATTCTTTACCCATCTCCCTGGCTTTCCTCTAGGTCCTTGAGCTTTTGGAAATATAAGAGACCAGAATCAGGGGCTTCGAAGAACACTCATCATTCTCTTTACATCATCATCATTCAGCCTGGGCCACGAGGAGACACTTCTTCCCGGTACACTGGCCTTACAGACGGATGGCCTCTACAACACGAGGCAGCCGGCCTCATTTCACCACTGGGTGACCAATACATCCTGGTTTGCCTAGGACTTTCCCGGTTTTGATAATGAAAGTCTCACTGTCATGCGAACTTCTCAATATGAGGAAAGCCAGGATGGTTTTTTAAGACTGAAAGTCATATACCCTGAGAGACCCTTCAGTCCAAGGCAAACCAGAAGGTTGGTTACCAGTCCCCAAACTTCACAGATAACCAGCAGTTTTCCAAATCCATGGTTCCAGTCCACCCGTTGGTCCCTGGTAGGGAGGAGGGAGGGAATGCAGTACTCCAGGCTACTTTGGCAGGTGGCCATGCCCCATGGGAATGTAGTGATGCTCTCAGCTGTGAAATTTTTAAGGTGAGTTCAATTTCAGCTGCGCATTACGAGTACCAGGAATGTTTAAAAGTCCTGAAACCCCTTTCACACTCCAGACCAAAACATCAGAGTCTCTGAGGGTTGGTCTCAGGCACCCCTGGGTGGTTACAGTGTGTAGCCAAGGCTCGAAACAGCTGCACCAATCTGTACTGAAATCCATCAGGAAACCTTGCTCCACGTAACAGTTCAGATCAACCAAATGCCAGGCTGGGTCCTGTGGGCCTGAGAAGGATAAGCCACTTAGCTGGCATGGGATACAATGAAGGGGACAGTTCTGGGCCAGCTAGAAGACAGGCCCTAGGGGAGATGGCAGAGATCCCTGACAGCTCTCACAAAGAGCCCTGGAGACAAGTGGCACTTGTGTCAACTTGATTTCATCTGTATTGTATAACCCAGGCCACTCTGCTTTTTTACCCTCAAGGAAGCAATGGGGAAAGGACAGCCAGGAATTTGAAGCCATGTAGAGAGGCAAGTCAGCAGCCTGAGGATGAGAGAAAGGAGGGGCTCTCAGCCCAGAGGATCCCAGGGGATCACGGGGCAGCCCTCAGAGTCCTTACCCTCCTGTGTGCACGGGAAAGATGGCATATCCTCGTCACCAGCCAGCTCCTCTTCTGTAACACACAGCGCATCTCCGTCACCGCCAGTCGACCTCACTGTGATGGAGCCAAGTGCTGTCAGAAGCCACGCTGGGACCCCAAGTCACATCTAACCCTCTCCAGTTGCCCCATTCATTAACAGTCCCCATACCCTGTGTCCACCCC
>NW_011888828.1:969857-979362 GCF_000151845.1 Pteropus vampyrus
CTCACTGTGATGGAGCCAAGTGCTGTCAGAAGCCACGCTGGGACCCCAAGTCACATCTAACCCTCTCCAGTTGCCCCATTCATTAACAGTCCCCATACCCTGTGTCCACCCCACTCCCACCCCTGGATGCATTTTAGCGAGGTGACCTAATGGTAAGCAGAGAAAAGGAAGACAGAGGTAAGAATGGAGTGGCTGAGGAACTGGTATGTCTCAACACCGCTAGGTAAGATTTCATCATCTCCCACAGCTGGAAAAGACACGCAGGCCAGCTCAGCTACCTACTCTATGTGCGTCTTGCTCAAACCTCTTGGGTGGCTTGATCTGGCTCAGCATCCTTCCATTCCCTGACACACGGTAAACAAAGCAGGTGGATCTTCCCCTTTGTCTCTTGCACCTGCTCCCCTTTTTTCAAGGAGAAGACTAGCTGGGCTGCGATGCAATTAGAAAAGACTGGGACCAAAAAACCGTGACCGGAATGGCTGTCCTAGGGGTGATGCAGTGTGGCAGGGCCTGGGGCAGCGCCTTCTAGGGTTGGGGGTTTATGCGGGGGGTCTTTGGTCCAGCTGCCCTCCTTGTGCCGCTCAGCTTGGTCTTGTCCTGTACTCACGACTCTAGGTTCCTGACATCTAGCCTCTGTATTTGTTGACCTGACCCATCCAGTTTCAACTACTAATTTGAATTTGTTTGTTTGTTTGTTTGGTCCTTGGGGTTATCTCCTGTTTCCTGTTTTCTTTTTAACTTTAGTTATGCATTTGGCAGTTTGCCTGTAGTTTATCTAGTACCTAAACTTTATAGTCCTAGGATGTTTTAAGTCAGTAACGCTAGAAACAGAAGCTCCAAGTTTTACTTTTCTTTTTTCCCTTTTTTAATGCCATGAAGGGCTGGGTCTTGCCTCTAGGCACCCTTTACGACAACCCTATAAACTTTACAATCTAAAGTATCACTTTTAGGGACAAAAAGACTGAGTGCAGAAAGTTAAGAATGTTGCTTAACAGCATCCAGAATATGAGGTGAACTCAGAAATCTTTGCTACCGTCCCTACCACCTCCTCCGAGTAATGAGCAAAGGTTCTACACATGTTAAGAAACAGGGCAGAAATGAAGAGGGCCAGGCCAGTGGCTGACGGTGTGATGGAGCCTCAGGGGCTCTGACAATGACCCGGAAGCAGCCTGAGCAGCACCTGGGACCTCATTTCCCACATGCTGTGACCACTGTGGTCAGTGCTGGGGCCAAAAGCCAGAGTGGGCAAGGAACACTCGGTAGTGAAGGCAGCCCTCAATGGCCTCTGTGGGGGAGAAACTGAGCGTGACCCCAAATTAAAGATGCCACTATCATTGCCGTGAATGTCTTCTGCTTGTTCTCCGGGTCTTGGCTTATATGTCACTTTCTCGGCAGTCTTCCCAGACAGGAGTAAGTTCCTTGTTATACATGCTTCCATGTGCTCTGTATTTTTCCTTCGTAGAATGCAATACACCTTTTGTTATTTATTCGACAGCTCTCTTCCCCAGTGTTCAAGATCTATGGACAGGGAATGTGCGTATCTTGTCTGCTTTATCCAAAGCCGCTAGCACCATGGTTGGCACAGAGAAATGCTCAACCAACACAACTGTGAATGAATCTATGAGTGACTTTGTATTATGCTTTCTGGAAGCAGGTCTATGCCTGCATACGGAATCACTGGGGAGCTTGGTTAAGAGACCAATGTCAGCACCCCACCCTCAGGGAGTCTGAGCTAATTTGGGGGATAGTGGAGACCTGGCCTCACATCCATTATTCCATTTGATTCCTACAACTAGTCTGGTAAATGGACAGGGTGAGAAATCATTCTTCCAGTTTTATAAATAAGGAAGCCGAGTCGGGGAAGAGGGTTAACTTTTAATGTCTGGCGAAAGTCATAGAACCAGCTAGTGGCAAAGCCTCCTGAATCCTGGTTGAGTTTTCCTGTTCACAGTAAGTCTCTTCCTGACAGAGCTGGTGTGTTCTCGTGGTATGTGCGTGCGTGTGTGTGTGTGTGTGTGTGTGTGTGTGTGTGTGTATGCACTTAGGAGTGGGGTGTGTACAGTGGCAGAAGGAAGGTTGACATGGCGGGCACCATGACCCCTTTATATGTACCCTAAGAAATCCGCCTTTTCAGGACTGCTTCCTGTCTGAGGCTGCTACCCCATCATCGATTAGCCAAAAATTTACAGGGTGACTTTGCTTGGGAGGTTCCCAGGATTACCACCTACTCTCATAAACTGGCGAGGCCGATTAGGATTCCTTGGTGCCTTCCGTGCTCGCCCTGACTAGCCAGGCCTTCTCACCCCCAGATGATCTCAGCCAGAGCCACACTGCCGCTGTCGGATTTACTGCCCTCCCAACCCCTCGGGGAGGTGTTCCTTCCATTCTCTGGAGCAGAAACATCTTCTAGGCCGCGTTTCTCACTCTCCCCACCCCTCGGTGGTGCTTCTCTACCCTCCCTTGTGACTAGGCCTCCTCCCTGTTCTGGCTCCAGGGCTAATTTCATCACTTCACTGTTTATAGCCTTTGGAGGAAATCTGGGAAGACTTAAATCAAGCAAGGCTGACACCAACCTTCAGCAAACATTCCCTCAAAAAGCGCACAGCTTTGTCATAACTTTCCTCTCCCATGAGCGTCCCCCAAATTGGCAATCATTAGCAAGTGGGAACTAATAAAGACCCTGTTCCGGTACTTTGCAGAGCGGCCCATAGGAAGGGAAATGACAGCTGCCAGCATGGATCTCGGCTCTCTCTACATGAGGAGCTCACAAGTACTTGGCTCTATTCCCTTTGCTGACATCTCAGCTCCATAACTCACAGCCCTCCCTAATCCCCAAAGAGTTCTCTTCTCTTTCTAATCCTTTGGACTTCCTGTTCACTGAGGCTGAGCCATGGACCTTGGGGACCCCTAACTTACCTATGTCTAGAATGCTATAGAAACTCTCCACTTTTGCTTTGTTCATTTTAATGAGAATACAATCCAAAGCATTTGTGAGGCTTTCATAAGCCAAGTCCTTTGCACATACGAGCTCATTATATTCATATTACCCCAAGATTGTTCCGGTCAGCGGATGGAAGCAGCAGCAGACATAAAGAAGTGAGAAGAGCTTGGCTTGAGGCACAGAGACTACGATTGATTAGAAGATGATTGATTAGACAGGAATCTGTAGTCCCCCCCCCTTATAGTGGGCCAAGCAGGGTTGACAGAGATGGGAAAAGAATGTTCCTCCCCCTCTCCATCTCCCATGCTTGCCTCTTCCCACGCCTAGTGTGGTGATCTGACTTAGTGTGGAGTGCCCAGCTTTCTGAATTGTTCTCAGAGTTAGGTGTGGGAAGGGACTTTGTAGGTCACAGAACCCACCTGTCATGTGACAAAGGCTCAGAGAGGTTAAGTGACCTGACGGCTAGTTAGTGACAGCTAGTCCCTAAACTTCCAGGTATCTGAAGCAAGACCCAAACACACATACAGAATGCTCGGAGAGTTGGCAGACACATCTCAGAGAGGTCAGAGAGCTGGGCGAAGCCTTTTCCATCCGGGCCTGACTTCTATTTACATGTCTGGTCTCCAAGCAATTTTTCATCTCCTCAAAGTCAGGAAATCTTCCCTCAGCACGGGGCTGGTCACGTAGCGGGCGTTCAAAATAGATGGGTTTTACGGACCCTTTGAGGAGGGCTGCATCTCAGTTAATTGTTAACTTCTGCTGCTTCAATTAAGGGCTCATTTTTATTCAAAAATAAAGATTAATTACTTAAAATATGGTTTAAATAGGGTTTATTCTTAGAGTTCTCTGTGGCTAGGGCATGCTGACGCACTGAGGATGCAAAGGCTTAAAGCAGTAGAGATTTAAAAGGACCTACAGATTATCTGAACTAAAAAGGAATGAACTGGGGGAGGTGGGTGCAGCAGCATTTAAGACCTGCTTCTCCTTCCTTCGTCGGAACGTGAACAAGAGATAGGATATTCCTCTCCTAAAGTTAAAAAGCCTTTCTTACGTTTTGTGGGGGAGGGGTATTTTCTTCCATCGTGTCCCAGTTAATCACCTTAGAATACCACTGGTGCTTCACAGCTCTCCGAAGTATGGCCCTGGTTCTTCCCTGGGTCACACATAAATTATCCATGGGTAATTGAAGAGCACCTGAGTATCAAATATTATGGGTCGCCAGGTGTCTGGCGTGGTTAGAGAAGTTGCCACAGCGTAGGCCATGGGTGTCTGGAGGGCAGCTAAGTGTCCAGGAAGGTAGAAATAGCCTCTGTTGCCGCCTCTCTCTCTCTCTCTCTCTTTTCTTTTTTCATTTCGCTGACCCTGGATAAAGGCTATTGTGACAGGAGGGGGTGAGCTTGGGAAAGGACACTGGAGAAGATACGGTAATGTCTGGACCTCGAAGTCATTAGGAAAGCCCCTTTCTCGGGACAAGGTCAGGACAAGCTTCAAAGGACAAGCATGCTGCTCTGCATAGCACATCTCTGACTCCCTGAGCCAGCTTCTGCTTCTCCTGGTCTAGAGGCCCCAAGGGATTGGAGCTGTAATGAGGGAGCATCCTGGTCCCTGTACTAAAGAAGCCGGGCCCAAGAATTACGACCAAAGGTGCAGCCAGGTCCCACTTCATCTATTGATCTTTACCCAAATTACAGGCAGTATGATTAAAAAGAAATCAAATAGCCTTCGCAACCCGTGTCGTAAGCTCAGACTCACGAAGCGGTGGCAACCGCTGGAGAGTTGAAAGCACCTCTGTTCCCTTCATACCTAAGGTCCTAATATCCAACTCAAACACCAGGCGGACAGCCACAGGAGAAACTTCCCCCCCCCCCCCTTTTTAAATCTCTGCTCTCGCAGAGGCTTGTGGAAGGTCTGAGTGAAGGTGCATGTGCTGGCACACTGTAATGCGTGACTGCTGACTCTGCGGGGGCCGAGCTCGGTTCACTTCCTCTGGAGGTGGAAAACAGCCTGGACCTGTTAACCAACTGCTAACTCAACTGTGGTCACCAACTCCAGCTTTTTTTTTTGGTTGACCAAAAATGTGGAGTCGATTCACTCTTTAGCCTTTCTGCAATCTTCCATCAGAGTCAGCAAGGGGGAGAGATTCGAGGAATCGAATAAAAGGTCTTTCTTTGGGAACTTCAAGGAACATATTTTGATGATTATCTTCTACAAGAGTTCACAGAGTGGGTTTTTTGAAACAGCCAATTGGGTCAGTAAAAATAAAGATTTGAGAGTCTTCTCAGGAGCCAATGCTATATTTAAAATTATAGAATAGCTGTAGTCTAAGGCTGGAGAATGCTATAATTAAGGTTGCAAAATTGTTTTCATTAGAATCCTCCGGTCATTACCCCCTCCCTGAGGCTTCCTTCGCGGATGTGTCTATATTTGGATGGGAATCAGCCTGCCTGGCTCTTTCCCTGGATTCTCGTGCTCAACAAGTTGTCACGATCGGTTTCCCTGAACACTCACCTCCCTTCTGCTCCTTCATTCTTCAAATCCACATTTGAGGCTCTGGAACATGCATTTCCTCCGCCGCCCCCCCCACGCCCTTACCTCTTTCTGAATGCCCCAAGCCAGCCCACAGCTCTCTCAGCATCTGCTGCCTTCTGCCGTGTTCCCAGTAACCGCAGTAAGCTGGTGGGAAAACTCCCCCTTCAGCCTAAGCCCTCTTTATCCTAAATAGCTTTCCTCCCATTTCTTGCCCTCTGTGTTTCTAACTGGGCACTCTTGGCATGTGGCTGGCACGGTTCTTCATTAGACAGGATTTTCCCACGCTGTGCAGACATTTGGCATTCTGGCCCACTAAATGCCAGTAGCAGCCCTTGGACCTTGTGGTAACTCCAACTGTCCACCCCATTTCTACACATCCCTTCAAGAGGTGGTATAGCCGCTAGTTGAGAAGAGAACCCAGGCTATTCGCTCAATACAACAGCCTCCAACCTTCCCCCCATCTCATATTTACTGGTCACCTCTGTGTAGAGAGCAACTCTTCTACTCCCCTTGACCCGACAAATCCAGGGGGGATAGGAAGGGTGGGAATCAGTTTCTTGATGTCTGCTGTCACCTCTGAGCCTTCAAACCCCACACTCACCACTTGAGGTCCATGCTGTCTCTTACACGGAACCCCCCCTTCCCTTCTCTGCGCGTCATGTGCAAAAATAGTGGGAACACCACCTACTTCACGGAGCTGTTGGGAAAATTCAAGGAGGTGATATATGAAAAGTATCAGGCATATAGTAAACACTTGATAAGTGATAGCAGCAGTCATTTTTATCAAGACTATTTTTCTATCCTACTGGAAATGCTGCTGCCATTTATCTCCCTTTCCCAATGCCTGTCACTCTCAGGACCAATTTCCAACTTTCAAGAAACTCATTTCTAAAACATGTCCTACAGAACACTAGCTCCAAAATACTCTCTGTAAAAAAAAAAAAAAAAAAAAAAGATTATTTGATCAAGTAAGTATGGAAAACGCTACATGCTCTGTCACCATCTTAGAATCTCATATTAACATGCTAAAAAAATTTTAGTCCTGCAAAAAAATCTGTGTCTAATTCTATGTTTCTCAAACTTGTTTGACCATAGCACTTCCTGCCATTCTTGAAAAAAAATTCTCCATGGAATCCCATGGGAATGGTATTTAGAGATGCATGGACTTCAGGGAGCACCGTTCTGGATAAGTACCTCGCTGGACTAGATTATTTCTTCCTCCTGTCTCCTGCCATCAACTTTAATGGGGGCAACGTTTATGCTGAAAGCCCACAGGTCTTCTGGACCTCAGGGCCCCTGGATCTGAAATCTGTAGGTCTCATCTCCTTGTTGGCTGTAGCTCAGGCTGCCCACCATCTGTCTGTCCATCAGCAGCACAAAGCTTACTGCGATTGCATCTGTGAGATCTGAAGCTCCTTTCGTAAGGCTCTCCTACTGTTCTTCCTAATCCCTGCTGCACTAGCCTTTACACTCCTTACTTCACCCAGGCTATCAGCCTCGCTAGCTCCAGGATCAGCTTCGGCTCCCTGGAGCCTTTAGCTTTCTCTCCTGCCCTTGTGCCCTTCTGTCCTTGGCCTATTTTCTCAGCTTTATGCTGGGGAAACCCAGCCGGGTGGGAGCATGTCAGAGAGGAGTGTGGGTTTGGCCCCCGTCAAGTCCTGCCATCTGGACCCTCACTCCCTACTTCTCCCCTTCTCAGCCCACCCCGTTCTCCGAAGAGGAGCTCGCCTCCACCTTTTCTGAAAAGACTAGACATGGAAAGGAGAAAATTCCAAGAAGGAGGTCAACGACATCCGTAAAGGCGAATGGGTAGATCTGAAGCAAAGGCACAGGGAAGCCTCGTGTCAGAGAAGTTTCAGAATGAAGGACTTAGGTAGTTAAAGTAAGAAGCGGGGCCGGGCACAAAGGGCTTTTCAAGGTGGGGTTGGCCTGCGCTCATTGGAAGGTAGAGAGAGAGAAGGGGAAACTTGGGGGTTCGGTGTAAGCTCTCCACCTCCCCCTAACTCCTTCCTGCTGTTACGCCTCAAAGCCAGCCTAGAAGTGGGTGTGCGGAAGTGGCCTGCCCAGGCATGTGGGGCGCAGTGTGGCACCCGACTTCCATACTCCAAACGAGCGTGCACAGCTATCTCCCTTCCTGGATTCTTTTCTTCAGGGGCTACATATGCAAGTAGGTAAAGATGGATGTATAAAGATGATCACTGCAGACTACCATAAACCCGAGGCGAGATGTAAATAACTCAAATGCCCATAGATAAGTGATTGGTTAAATAAACTATTGTAAAGTTGCACTATGGAATATTATACAACTATTTAAAAATTAATGCAGATCTATATTTATTGCCCTGGAAAGATATCTATGCTTGCTGACTTTTAAAAACACATATACAGAATAACACGGATAGTATAATCTTACGCGTGCGAAAAAAAAAATCTGTGTGCAAATATACACAGCAGGACTTCTGGAAGAGAGCTCCTACAGACCTTGTTAGTTAGTTACCTCTGAGGGCTAGGAGTTCACGCGAGTGCTATTATTCTTCCTTTTCTGAATTTTTAAAAAAAATTTCATAATGAATATGTGTCATAAAAAAGATTAAATGCAACTAGTAATGCAAACCGTCTGTCCATGTCCCTCCTTCAGGTCCCTGTAGAGAGCCGTCTGCTCACCACAGCAAAGCTCACTCTGGCCTCCTATGTCACTGGGTCCCCACATCCCTGCTCTTCTCCTTCTCCCTACCTTCCAACAAGCGCAGGCCAACCCCACCTTGAAAAGCCCCTCATGCCCGGCCCCACTTCTTACTTTAACTACCTGGGTCCCTCATTCTGAAACTTCTCTGACACGAGGCCTCCCTGTGCCTTCAGCTTCAGTTCGACCTGTCCGCCCCTCAGCTCGGGCAGCCCGGCTTTCTCCCGATCAGATGACCCTGTGCTAGCTCTGCTGATTAACAGTCAACTTTGTTGATGTTGTTGACCTCCTTCTTGGAACTTTCTCCTCTCGATTTCCATGACAGTACTATCATACTTCTCTGCCTGAGTCCCTGACCACTCCTCTTGGCTCCTTCACAAGCTCATTTTCTCCCTCTCATTCTCTAAAAGCAGAAATTTCCCAACATCTCCAGGGAGGAGTAGCAACCAGGCTGTCTCCTAGACAAACTCTTCCAGGGCCTCTCCAATGTCAACAAGACACAGTTGGAAGTCCCCAGCATGGCACTCAAGGCCTCCTGGTCTTGTGACTTCCTGTGTCTCTCAACTAATTCTCAACTCCAGGCAAATGTCTACCCATCACCTCTAAGCACACTCACCCAATGACATAATGCCCAGCTTTCACCAAGACAATTCTGTCTCTCTCCTCACTGTCCCTTCAATGACCTGATCCAAATCTTGCCCACCCTTCAACTCCTCTCTAAGGTCCTCCTGAACTGCCCGACTTGAAATGCTCTCTTCATCTCTGGCGATTCCTATTCAGTCTGCCACATATACCACTCATTGGTTCATTTGCATTATGTCCCTCGATTATTTCATTCTCTTCTTAAGAGTGTGTATGTCTTATCTCTGCTTGAAGGCAGGAACCATTTTTGCTAACCTTTAAACTAGCAAGCTTCCCCTCAAAAAGCATGCTTGCTCACTGAAAAGTGTGGGAAAACATCCCCAGAATAACCAATACTTTAGCTTGGATTCAGGTGGATGTGAAGGTATCTCATCTGAGCCTTGAAGGAGGTGTCTGCGAGTCTCCACCTAAAGATGGTCAGGACAGTGCTGGAAAGATAGGACTGCAGCTCAGAGGAGTAAATCTGGTATTATCTGCTTATTCTCGTGTCAAATCTCTGAGACCGTTCAAGGAATGGGTGCCCAAGAAGAACCAAGGAGCCCACAGCTGAAACCATAGATTCCTCCAGAAGAGGAGCAGCAAAGGAGGAGAGATGGGAAAAGAACCAATACCACCCTGAACAGCCTCCTTGGGACCTCTCGTATGACACCACTTTTAGTCTTTTTTAAGTGATCTGGGCACACATCTTTAGTGTCCTAGCAAAGGGTAAG
>NW_011888828.1:979922-984258 GCF_000151845.1 Pteropus vampyrus
GATAGATAGATAGATAGATAGATAGACGATAGACAGACAGACAGATAGATATAAATAGATATCACAGAAGGAAAAACAATAGAGTTGAATCTTAGAGCTGGAAAGAACCTCGAAGATCATCCAGTCTACTTGCAGGTGAGGAGACTCAGGACCAGGGGGTATCGATGACTTCACCGTAGTTATACAGTTATGAAGCTAGTCTGTGACAGGGCTAGGCCTGACCTTGGGCTTCAGTGCTCACAAAATACACACACACTAAATTAAACATGATCGTACATGGGCAGTGTATATATGAGTGGCACAGTCTGTCATGCCGCTTGCCATACTTGCCAATTCTAACACCCAGCGCAGCTGCCTGTACTTTATGAAAACTGCCAAGCTATCCACCAACATCTACTGAGAAGCAGAATTCTTTTCCTCTCTCTCAAATTAGCTATGGGATATGAGTCTTCAATTATTAAAATATGCCAAGTGGATGGTAAGATGACCAGTATGTTTGCACGGTGCGTGCCTGGGTGCGTGCATGCGTGTGTGTGTGTGTGTGTGTGTGTGTGTGTGCGCGCGCGCATGAGAGAGAGAGAGAGAAAGAGAGAGAGAGAGAGAGAAGAAGAAGGAGGAGGAGGAGGGAGGGAGAGAGTGAGCACGAGCATGTGAGTGTGTGTGTGTGAGTGTTTAGAGCTGATTTCCACATCTGAGCTCTCCTCACCCCCACCTTTGCCCCAATTCAGGCCGTTTAGTGTCTCTTTGCACTTTTGTCACATCGAGTCCATTTTTTTCTAGTCTCAAGCTCCTTCAGTGCCCCGAACTCTGGATTAGAGGTCAGGCTTTCAAAGGGGACCCAGTCCACCTGCTCAGGAGTGGATATAATCTTCCCCCACCAAGCTGTGGGAGGCGGATTTTCCTGGAATCGCACTGTTGTATTCTTCAGCCCCCTTCTCTCCCTGCCTGACTTTTGCCCATGGGATGCGGACACTGCTCTCTGATCCTGTGTGGAGGGGCTGCTCTTCTCACGCTTGCGGAACAGTGGGATGTGGCTCTGCCTGTCTGTGGCAGCTGAGGACAAGTCTCCAAGGGGCAATCAGCTCACCACCAAGGCACTTCCACTCCCTAAGTGGTACTCGGACCCAGAGCTCCTAGGCTGAGTCACAGTGCATCGGAGTAGGATGAGCCTCGGGGACACCCAAGAGGAGAACGGGACCCAAAGAGGGAAACAATGTGACTAGAACCTCACGCACAGCCAGGACTAAAGCCCACATCTCTGACTCTCAAACCAGCCATCTTCGCTGTGAACCAGCCTGCTTAGGGATGAGGGCCTCGTGGAGCTGAGAGGGATCCCATTGCAGGACCATCTCATTGGAGGAGTAGAAACAATCCCACAGGTGGCTCATAATGGCTCAGACAAGCCAGTGGGAAGCTCCAAGGTGAGACTGTCACCAAGGGGCTAGTGGCAGCTGTGTGCCCCTCAGGCGTGAGAGGGGCTGCACCTGGGGCCAGGTGCCAGCTTGCATCAAAAATTGTAACTGTTGGGGATGCCTGGCTGGCAGGCGGGCAGGAGAAGCCTCGAGGCAAACCACCTTGGCTGGCAGGGTTGGCCCTGGCACCTGGCCACTGGCGGCAGTGCTCTCCAGAGAACGTGTTTTCTTGTCTAAGTACTGTCCCCACCAGCGCCCCTCTTCCCCTAAAACATAACATCATGTTTTGCTTTGAGTGGGGATGGTGAATCTTTGCCAACAGATGTAATTCTTAGATTGGGGAGGCCCTGGAGGAGAGTTTGAAGTCAGCTTCCCCTCAGGGAAGGGCTACTCTGGAAGGGGCCCCCTGCTCTGCAGGGCACTTTCCTTTTTCCATGCGGGTGAAAAAGAAATCCTGATTCTTCACACTCCACAGATCCCAAAGGGCAAATATTTGCTGTCTGCCCTGCCTTTTCCATCTGGAGCAGAGGTGGCGGCACTTCCTGGCTCCCAGAGAAGGGAGGGCGTGAAGGGTGAACCCTGCAGGAAGGTGCTCTGGACATCACCCCTCGCCTTCCCCCGCAGCTCTGCAGCCTGGGCCCCTGGGATGTTATGGGAGAACACAGGAAGGTTTCTCCAGGACTAGAGGAAAAATACACAGGAGCTGCCCTGAGGCCTCAGTGGGCAGGAATTCGGCCCCACTGGTGGTGAGACTGTTGGGTGAGAGCAAAGAAAGGCAATGAGAGGGGCGGGCCTGGGGCTTCTTCCTGGGGTGCGGAGCCTCCCAGCCAGCAGGTCGGGAGGACCCTGGGACCCGATGACATGATGACACATTTTAGCCAGTCCTCCTCAGGTCCTCCTCTAAATATTCAGTCACACCGGCTGTCTTCTCCACACAGAGGAGCAGAATTGCCTCGCTGAGTTTCAGAAAGGTGTCATGTGTTCCTGACTCCCTCTTCCTTGGGAGCTGGATGTCGCCTCCATTACAGAGGATGTCGGGCCTGCACTACGTTTTCTCTTACAGTGTTTGTCTGGAGTGGTGGAGCCAAACCACTCAGAATGTGCATCTCAGCATCATCATTAAGGCCCAGAGCAGTGTGGGCCCCAGGCCTGTGGTGAGATGTGGTCTAAGACCTTTCCAGAGGCTTCTGGGTAATGACCTGCCCCCAGCCAGCTGACTGGGGAGGGTACAGCTCCATAGATGTGGTAACTGGGAACAGAAACTTCATACGTGAGCCTCCTCCCCATTGCCACGCGATCTCCCTGGGGTTGATTATAACTTGCTTGCCTCATCCCAGACAGCCCAAGACACGGTGAGGCCATCAGGAAGGACAGAGGGGCCAGAGGCCAGAGAATAGGAAACGGCGAGAGGCAGGGGTATATCAGCGAGCAGTCTGGCCTGGAAGCCTTGGGCTCCGGTTCCCATGACCAGCCGTGAATCTTAAACAAGTCCCTTCCCATGCGCATAGGACCTGTAACATGATTAGCAGGGCCAAGGGCTAAATGAAAGCGCAGGGGACCCTTGTTAAGAAATTATTAAGAATTTCAAGACGACAGCAGCGGAGCATGAACCTAGTGTGAGGCATTCCCAGAGTGCGGCCCTGTGGGAATGGACAGGTTACATACCCACCTGTTTGGGCCTCAGTTTCCCCAACTGTACAACATGAAGGTTGTATTCAGTCAGAGAAACCCTCAGGCCCTTACGTGTAAGAGACAGACAGAGCTGCTTCTTCAACACCACCTGAGAGTATAGTTTCAAGCCCTGCAGATGATCGCGAAGGTTCTTTTCACTTTCAACATTGAATAAGTCACAGGTAGTAAGGTTCTCACTGCTAGGAGCACAAGCATCGCCCTGGGTGCTATGAAAGGATATTGAAAAGCACAGGAAACGGCATGGAAAAACATCGAAGATTCCCTGTCCCATAGCCTGCCTCTCCCTTAGCCTGAAAACGAACATGAAGCCCAGCAGCGCTCTTTCCCAGGCCTGGAGACAGCCAGGCCCAGGTATGAGCACCTGGGACCAAGTTTGGTTCTGGTTTCCATCCCAAGAACTGGCTGCAAGGGCCATCATCCTGATGACTCACTGTCTCCGGCACAGCTCAGGCCTGGACCATTGGTCTTCCCCAGCTGCTCTGTCCCCAGAAGGTCAGAGGGCAGTGTGGGTATCTGCCAGGGTTCAGAGGTTGAGAAGGGCAGGTCCGGGGGTGAGGGACCCAGACACAACCGGTCTCTCCTGAGGAGGGGGCTGAAGTTCCTGAAGGAGAACCCTAGGCCAGGCCCCGGGGCAGAAGGCTAGGTAGGTGGGGGCTGCAGGAGCCTCTGAGATGTGTCCGCTGATGGGGGTTTACACCGCTAGAAGGTTGGGCTGATGACACCTTTCTGCGCTGACTGGTTAAAGGGACCAGAAACTTCTCTGGAATTTAAAGTCGTTTTCAGGGCTGGAGCAATGAGCAGTGAGAACAAGGCTGTGAGAACTCTCTCCATGCTCCCCCGCTCCCCTTCCTCTTGACTTCAGGGGTTCGCGCTGTCCTCCAAATGCCTTCCGCAGGAGGGTGGGTCGGAGAGGCGGGGAGAAGACCCCTGAACTCCGGCCGGGAGGAAGTCTCCCCTCCTCACCCCCGCCTGCGGAAAGAGGAGCCCCCCACGACCCCGGACCGGGTGGGGGGGGGCTCCGCAAGGTCTCGCCTGAGAGCTCGCGAGCGCGGGGCTTACCTTTCATGGTCCCTTGTGCCGAGGCCTCGGGAGGCCCCCGCTGCGGGCGTCCAAGACGCGGGGTGACCGGGGTGAAGCCGGTGGCTCCTCGCGGGGCGCCGGATCGCCGCTCACGCGCCGCCCGCGGGAGCTGGGCTGGGTGCCGGAGTCCTGCTGGAGCGCCGGGCCGCGGA
>NW_011888828.1:985168-990140 GCF_000151845.1 Pteropus vampyrus
CCCTCCAAACCTTGGTTTCCTACATGAGATAATTGGGCTCCCAGCACTCCCAAATTCCGTGATTTTGTTCCTGGAGGGGCCTCTGGTGTAAACAGTGACATCTGAGGGAAACTGACCCCAAGCAAGGAGTTGTGACTCTTGTCATATGCCCTCCTCTGAGATCTTCATACGTCATTCTGCACTGATGGAAGAAACATTTAATTTAGTGAACACCTATCATGTTCTAGGTTCTGCCCCAAACTCTGAACATCTCACACGATCACTGTCTCCATGAGGTTGCATCTGGTGGAGAAAGCAACAATTCAATGAGTAATGGGATGGGGCTTGTGAACTCTAGGGCAGAATAGTGCAGCAGAGAAGAGACCACAGAGTGGAGACAACGCCATCTGGTCTCTTTTGATTGCTACAGTTGGCACCTTTCCCCACATCCCCACACCTCCATGCCCACACCCATTTGGCCCTTGGAATAAAGTAGATGAGTAAAGTAGGGGCAGAGAAACCTTCTCCCACTGGATCAGATAAGATGATGTTCCGCTATCTCCAATCTCCTTCACTTCTCAGTGACAAGTTTCAGTTCACAAAGTGCATTCTCTCCATCGTCTCAGCAGAATGTCACAAAAACCTTGAGAGAGGGAACCAGGAATCGTGCTGCCCATTTTAGAGATGAGGAGACTTTGGTTCAGAGATGGTGGGCCAAAGAAAAAGAGCACTGTTATAAATCTAAGCAAAAGTAATGAACGTTACAGGGTGATCTGATCATAAATTCCTAACTGGGCAGGTCATGATGGGTAGTCACTCCTCCGGCCTATAACTTCCCAAGTAAAAGGTTATCTTTGCCTTAAGCAAGCCCTGTTCATTGTTTTTGTGCATCTAAGTTAATATACCTTTGAAATGATTCTTTTTCAGATCCCTCAGAAGAAAACCACCCTCAATAGAACACATAATCTTGTTAACTATCCTGTAATCCAATCCCTGCCTTGCTTTCCCCCATCTTCCTTACGTTCCCTCTTGAATTCCAAATGTATAAAAGAAACTGCAAGCTCATTCTCCGGAGCATTTGAGAGCTTGCTTCCCAGCAACTGTCATCAGTTGGGCTCAAATAAACTCGTATAAAAACTCTTAACACGTTTGGACATTTCTTACATGAACAAGAAGGATGTTGCCTACCTGGCATCATGAGGTTCTCCTGGGGACTTGAATCTGGTTTCTGAGTTGGCCGTGTGAGCTTCAGTCTCACAGAAAGAACAAATACATGACCATTGGTTTTCTCTATGCTTTCTTTAGTTGGCTAGATCCAAGATGTTTGGTGAGAAAAAGGGCCTAAACCTTATGTGGGGAGTACCCTCTCCCACCCTCTGCCCCTTGGGATTGGAAGATATATCTACCGTGTGGTTTTGCTATGATAATGCAGATATATCAGCAAAGAAATGAAAGATACCGGTGTCTGGTTGCAGGTGAGCAGAGCTGGACTCCAGCCCTGTAGAGGTTCAGAGGATGAGCACCAGTTCCAAAAGGACTCTGGGAGAGGGAACCCAGCACAGTGGAGTGGCTGGAAAGAGCTGTCCTAATTGGCAGACACTAGGGACCAAAGCACCAGAATAGTTCAGAGCAGGAAGAGGACAAAAAGAGGAGCGTAAAGGATGATCACAGATCACAGATCAAGAAAGGAGGAGACAGGATTTCCTAGAGATTATACAAGCCATTGGATAGGAGCATTCAGCTGTAGTTTCAAGCAATTCTATCAACAACCAATGGGATGGATCTGGGGTCAACTAGACCCACTGCCCCTGAGAGACCAAATTATGAGGTTATTAGGATATTGCCCAGCTGGGACTATGGCACAGAGGTGCAGCACCAGATAGAGTGGGTTTTGGATAGGATGGGGTAAGGGGAATGGCTTAATATAGTTTTTAACTTGAGCTGGGGTGGGGGTGGGTTGGAGCCAGTTGATTGAGGCACAGAAGCCAGATCTATGTTGAAAGTCAAAGGACATAGCTGCAGAGCAGAGGTCATTTAGAGAGGAAAAACAAAAGCACTAATGGTGGAACGTTCCATGTATTAATGAAAGGAGAAAGTCTCACTTCAGTTCTTGAGCTGTGTTGCTATTTGTTCAGAATGAAACCTCCAAGGTTGCACCCCAGACTTTCCTGTCTCTTTTCTACTTCAGGCAAAAAAGCACCTACCTTTTTCTAAAGCTCAATTGCCTCACTTATGCCTTTGATGCTTTCCTCCCCAGCCCATGCTCTTTTCCAGCATTAGAACATTACTTCCGCTTTTCCTTCTTAGAATGCAGCTTTAGCCCACAGTGCTCACTGAAATTGCTCCCTTCCTCCTAGTTTACAAATATGATAGCCTTTCTAAAATCTGAATCCTATTCAACCATTTTGTAGATTTAACACTGTACCAGTCACCATTCTCCAGAGAAGCAGAACCAATAACCGGCAGGCTGGAGACCCAGGGAAGAGTGGGTGTCACAGGTCAAGTCCAAAGGCAGTCTACTGGCAGAATGCATTCTTTCTCTGGGGAGGTCTGTCTTTTTTTCTATTAAAGTCTTCACCTGATTGGACAAGGCCCACCACATAAAGGAGGTAATCTGCTTGACTTAAAGTCTACTGATTTAAATGTTAATCACGTTCTAAAAACAAAAACACAACAACCTTCACATCTAAAAACATCTAGAATAACGTTTGACTAAATATCTGGGCACCATGGCCCAGCCAAGTTGACACATAAAATAAACCATCACAAACACTATTGGCAACTCCTTCTCGAATCCCTCTTATCCCTTAATTTATCTGATCCTACATACTGTTTCTCCTTCGAAATGCCTTTGCCTTCTTTTTTTCAAATGGTTTCTCCTATTCAGTATATTTTCTAAATATAAGCATTCCCTACCCTTAGATGAATTAGTCAGAGTAACATTGCAGTGGCAATAATCCCTACATCCCACTATCTTCATATAATAAAGTTTATTTCTCACTCACATTTTAATCCAATGTGGGTTGGGCAATTCTCTTCCAAATGGTGACCTTCTATCTTGTATTACCACTATCTTCAACACACAGCTTTAAGGTTGCTGCAAAAAGGAAGACAGAATGAATTGAGCTTTGAGTCCAAGGCTCCGTGGCTTTCCCTGTGATTCTGTCTTTTCCATCGGGCCCGGAAGTGGTTCCAATCTCAAATGGAGAAGCATAGATCAAATCATCACAACAAAAATGCCCATTCGGAAAACGGAAGAATGAAAGACACAGGGTAACTGTTGGTCTGTGGAGATTTTAAGACCCTTCAGATAATGCAAGGGCCCCTGCTGAGCAAAGATTTTTTTCAGCTTTTCAGCCTCTAATATCAGGTTCCTCACTTTCTGCTCCCAGATTGCTAAACTCATGCTGCATATTTTTGTTTTCATTACATTTGCATCTCATTTCAAGATAACAATTTCTATAGTAGTTAGAGCAAGTAGCACTAGCTCTAACAAATAAATGCGAGAGTCTAAGGATGGAACGATAATCGTTTATTTCTCATTCATATCACATTCATTGCGGATTGGGTGTTTCTCTTACAAATGTTGACTTGGGGATCCAAGATGCTCATCATCAAGATGATGCCACCATCTTCAATAAGTAGCCTCCAAGGTTGTTGTGGAAGGTAAATAGAGATTGGAAGATTTTGGAAGATAATGTGAATTCTTCTAGCCTGAGAATTCCTTGGAAAATAACACGAGAGAGGCTAAAAGAGGTATACAATGGCCATTACCCACACTCCATTGGCCAGAACTCAGTAACATGGTCCTATCCAAAGGCAATATGCCTTAGCTGGGTTACCATGAGGAAAGAGAGAAACATGGATGCTGATGAGCCCTGACATTCATTAATAAACCTTTCCCTAACCCAGACCTTTGCAAGGTTTTTCACCCCTTTTCCCTCAAAAAGCTCTATAATGCTGTGGATTCAAACTCCATGCAGTTTTACTGCCTTGCTTATGCTAGTGTTTCACTCAAATAATCAATCTTTTGAAAACTAAATAGCAAAACACTTTTTGGAAGGCAGCTATGCTCACCACTGTACCACCAATGTTCCACAGGAGTAAAATATTTTTGAAAAGACATAAATAGCAAGCCTAGGGTATTTCATAGCAGTTTCCAGCAAAGTTGGCCATAAAGGAAATTTTAAATTCCATTTTCCTATTGGCTTCCATTTAAAATAAGTAATAGAATTCCCTGGGGAAAAAATTCATCAACATTCTCAATTGTATACATTTGTCCAGAGAAGTTTTGGCCAATTCTCTGAAATATGTGATATTTTCACAGTTCTTAAGTTTCTTATCTTATATTGCATCTTCCCAGAAATTCACCTCAGATCTCTCCCATGTCTATAGATTCTTGACTCACTTTACATTTACCAATACTGGAATTTAAAAAAAAATTATGAGTTTATTTGAGCCAACCTGACATTTGCTGGGGAGCAAGTTTGCAAATGTTCCCCCAACACTGGAATTTTTGAGTACAGTAGTCCACCCTTAACCATGAGGGATGTGTTCCAAGACCCCCAAGTGGACGCCTGAAACTATGGATAGTACTGAACCCTAGGCATATTATCTTTATTTCTATATGAACATATCTATGATAAAGTTTACTTTATAAATTAGGCTCAATAAGAGATTAACAACAATAACTAATAAAATAGAACGATCGTAACAATATATTGAAATAAAATTTATGTGAATGTGCCCACTTTCTCTCAAATTACCTTATTGTACTGTACATACAGCATGGATACGCTGGACAGAGAGATGATTCATGTTCCAGGCAGGACGAAGCAGGAGAGCATGAGATTTTATCATGCTGATCAGAATGAAGTGCAATTTAAAACTTATTAATTATTTATTTCTGAAAATTTCCAGTTAATATTTTTGAACCGTGTTTGACCACATGTAACTGAATCCAAAGAAAGTGAAATTGTGGGTAAGTGGGACT
>NW_011888828.1:990190-992765 GCF_000151845.1 Pteropus vampyrus
AGGATGTTGCCTACCTGGCATCATGAGGTTCTCCTGGGGACTTGAATCTGGTTTCTGAGTTGGCCGTGTGAGCTTCAGTCTCACAGAAAGAACAAATACATGACCATTGGTTTTCTCTATGCTTTCTTTAGTTGGCTAGATCCAAGATGTTTGGTGAGAAAAAGGGCCTAAACCTTATGTGGGGAGTACCCTCTCCCACCCTCTGCCCCTTGGGATTGGAAGATATATCTACCGTGTGGTTTTGCTATGATAATGCAGATATATCAGCAAAGAAATGAAAGATACCGGTGTCTGGTTGCAGGTGAGCAGAGCTGGACTCCAGCCCTGTAGAGGTTCAGAGGATGAGCACCAGTTCCAAAAGGACTCTGGGAGAGGGAACCCAGCACAGTGGAGTGGCTGGAAAGAGCTGTCCTAATTGGCAGACACTAGGGACCAAAGCACCAGAATAGTTCAGAGCAGGAAGAGGACAAAAAGAGGAGCGTAAAGGATGATCACAGATCACAGATCAAGAAAGGAGGAGACAGGATTTCCTAGAGATTATACAAGCCATTGGATAGGAGCTTTCAGCTGTAGTTTCAAGCAATTCTATCAACAACCAACGGGATGGATCTGGGGTCAACTAGACCCACTGCCCCTGAGAGACCAAATTATGAGGTTATTAGGATATTGCCCAGCTGGGACTATGGCACAGAGGTGCAGCACCAGATAGAGTGGGTTTTGGATAGGATGGGGTAAGGGGAATGGCTTAATATAGTTTTTAACTTGAGCTGGGGTGGGGGTGGGTTGGAGCCAGTTGATTGAGGCACAGAAGCCAGATCTATGTTGAAAGTCAAAGGACATAGCTGCAGAGCAGAGGTCATTTAGAGAGGAAAAACAAAAGCACTAATGGTGGAACGTTCCACGTATTAATGAAAGGAGAAAGTCTCACTTCAGTTCTTGAGCTGTGTTGCTATTTGTTCAGAATGAAACCTCCAAGGTTGCACCCCAGACTTTCCTGTCTCTTTTCTACTTCAGGCAAAAAAGCACCTACCTTTTTCTAAAGCTCAATTGCCTCACTTATGCCTTTGATGCTTTCCTCCCCAGCCCATGCTCTTTTCCAGCATTAGAACATTACTTCCGCTTTTCCTTCTTAGAATGCAGCTTTAGCCCACAGTGCTCACTGAAATTGCTCCCTTCCTCCTAGTTTACAAATACGATAGCCTTTCCAAAATCTGAATCCTATTCAACCATTTTGTAGATTTAACACTGTACCAGTCACCATTCTCCAGAGAAGCAGAACCAATAACCGGCAGGCTGGAGACCCAGGGAAGAGTGGGTGTCACAGGTCAAGTCCAAAGGCAGTCTACTGGCAGAATGCATTCTTTCTCTGGGGAGGTCTGTCTTTTTTTCTATTAAAGTCTTCACCTGATTGGACAAGGCCCACCACATAAAGGAGGTAATCTGCTTGACTTAAAGTCTACTGATTTAAATGTTAATCACGTTCTAAAAACAAAAACACAACAACCTTCACATCTAAAAACATCTAGAATAACGTTTGACTAAATATCTGGGCACCATGGCCCAGCCAAGTTGACACATAAAATTAACCATCACAAACACTATTGGCAACTCCTTCTCGAATCCCTCTTATCCCTTAATTTATCTGATCCTACATACTGTTTCTCCTTCGAAATGCCTTTGCCTTCTTTTTTTCAAATGGTTTCTCCTATTCAGTATATTTTCTAAATATAAGCATTCCCTACCCTTAGATGAATTAGTCAGAGTAACATTGCAGTGGCAATAATCCCTACATCCCACTATCTTCATATAATAAAGTTTATTTCTCACTCACATTTTAATCCAATGTGGGTTGGGCAATTCTCTTCCAAATGGTGACCTTCTATCTTGTATTACCACTATCTTCAACACACAGCTTTAAGGTTGCTGCAAAAAGGAAGACAGAATGAATTGAGCTTTGAGTCCAAGGCTCCGTGGCTTTCCCTGTGATTCTGTCTTTTCCATCGGGCCCGGAAGTGGTTCCAATCTCAAATGGAGAAGCATAGATCAAATCATCACAACAAAAATGCCCATTCGGAAAACGGAAGAATGAAAGACACAGGGTAACTGTTGGTCTGTGGAGATTTTAAGACCCTTCAGATAATGCAAGGGCCCCTGCTGAGCAAAGATTTTTTTCAGCTTTTCAGCCTCTAATATCAGGTTCCTCACTTTCTGCTCCCAGATTGCTAAACTCATGCTGCATATTTTTGTTTTCATTACATTTGCATCTCATTTCAAGATAACAATTTCTATAGTAGTTAGAGCAAGTAGCACTAGCTCTAACAAATAAATGCGAGAGTCTAAGGATGGAACGATAATCGTTTATTTCTCATTCATATCACATTCATTGCGGATTGGGTGTTTCTCTTACAAATGTTGACTTGGGGATCCAAGATGCTCATCATCAAGATGATGCCACCATCTTCAATAAGTAGCCTCCAAGGTTGTTGTGGAAGGTAAATAGAGATTGGAAGATTTTGGAAGATAATGTGAATTCTTCTAGCCTGAGAATTCCTTGGAAAATAACACGAGAGAGGCT
>NW_011888828.1:994300-1022542 GCF_000151845.1 Pteropus vampyrus
ATTCATTTGGGGTTGGTTGTAAGGAAAAAAGAAGAAATCTTGATGATCTGTAGGGAGGAGAAGCCTCTTTTAGATAAACCATCCACTGGACAATGAAAAGGGCTCCCTATAGGAATCCCACAATTTAGATGACTGCAAATAGGACTAGAAAAATTCCTATATCCAGGTGGCCAGGAACTCTACATATTAAAATGGACAGACCAGAGCTGAAGGGACAAGAACGCTTTTGTGGAAGATATTCTCCAAAGGATTCGGTACATAGGAATTTCTTTATATTAGATTTTCAAGAGGCTGGGCTTTTAAAGTGATAAGAGGGGTCCCAATGAAAATTTCCATCTATACTCTGGATGGAGACCCAGAGTATAGATAGATAAGGAGGCAAACTTATTTCTTTGTTTCTCATTCAAAACTGGAAGACCAAAATTCAGAACAATCTTGACAGCTGTCTACAGTGCATTTATAAGATAAAATTCAAGAGAAATAAACTTAAACCTTGCATTTAGATTTGCCATCAGTTGCCCGGGCAATGGATAAAGCTTGGTAATCCAGAGGAAAAGATCTAGTTGACAGTTATTGACCAAGTGTGGCTTTCATTCATTTATTAAGCAAATACACAGACAGGAGCTGTGCCAGAGCTGGGGATATGTTCTCTCTCCTCATGTTAATACAGTTTTGATGCAAATCAAAAATAGGGCGAGACTACTAAAAATAAATAAATGGGATCTTAGATTGCACTAGTGGAAAAATTAATTTGGGTAGTTTAACAAGTAGTTATTAAGCACCTACTGCATGCCAGGCCACGTCTTAGAGAATGGGAGAACAAAGCTGAATGAAAGAGGAGAAATGTTCGAACTATAATCTGATAAATTTCAGTATATGTTTAGTTAAGATTTCTCTAACTTTTCTACTGCCATACCGACGGATGTAGCAAAAATTTGAAGTCTTTCTTTTTATTTTAAAAAAAAGATAGAAAAATTACATGCCATATCATAATGAAGCAATACTTATTTTAATATAAAAATAATAGTTTTCATGGATTGGGGAGGTGGCAGGCTAGAGAAACAATGAACCGTATGATAAAGGATGGCTATATTGGGACTTTTTGTATTATTTGGTATTTTAAAATTATATGCATATCTTACTTTGTTAAAAATTCATTTAGAAATAAAAATAATAGTTTAAATTACTTCTCGGCATGTTATGTTTCTAAATAGGAAGAAAGAACATAAAAATGTGAACTCTTCCAAAATTAATGTGTGTATTAAGTGCAACATAATTACAATAAATTTTTTTTTTTAAGTCTACAGCACCTGGTCTTCCTAGGTGGTCTCCCACCCAAGTACTAATGAGGCCCAACTCTGCTTAGTTTCTGAGATCAGACGAGATCGGGCATGTTCAGGTTACAATACAATTTTTTTCAATTGGATAAAATTAAATTTTATGCAGAAGAATTAATGTCCAAGAATAGACAAGAAAATTTGTAAAGGAAAAGTGAGAGCGATTACTTTCTTCATATTAGATATCGTTTTATATATATGTAATGAAAACAATGTTATGCATGAATGAAGATATAAATAAAAGAAACTAGAAAGTCCTAAAACTGATCCAAATTTATTTGAGAAACTTCATAGATGACAGACTAGCATTTCAACTCAGCATGACCAGAGTGGTTCGTTTAATAAATCATGTTGCTATAACTGGCTGTGTATCTGGAGGAAAATGAAGCTAGATCCCTGCCTTACCTTTCTCCTCCACACACACACCACAAACACATACACATGTACACATACCACAGACACACACATCATACACACACACTGCACATCACGCACACTCCACAAACACGCACATTCCACTTGGATTAAATACCTAAATATAGAAATGAACACAGTAGGAAGCTAGAAGAAAATTAGGAGAATAACTATCTATATTGTAGTGAGAGGAAGACATTCTTAAGACAAAAGACCTAGAAACTATTAAAAAAAAAAAGATAAGTTTTGCTACATAAAAAACTTCAAAGCCTCCATAGTCAAAGGAAAAAGACACACGCTAGCTTGGCAAACACGCTATTTGCAACACACATAGGGTTACTTTATTTATTTAAAGTGTTCCTATAAATTGAAAGAAAAAAGAATAACTAACAATAAAATTAGCAAATAATGTGAATAAGCAAGTCACAAAAGTGTTTTGTGTGGGGGGGCACAAAATTATGTTCAGAGATTGAGATTGTCTTTGTCATTGGTTTAACACTGAATTCACTGAAGGAATTATAATAATTTCACAAGCCAAAAGCATACAGGATAATGTGTCTTAATAAGCCGGTAAAGAAACAACATACTCCAAAGCAATGTTAGGTTAACTACATTACTGCTCCAGGTAAAGGGAGATGAAGAAATAAAGCACGAATTTAGTTGAGGTATACCTTTATATGAGTTGGTTCTCCTGGGAAAGATTAGCTTAGCAACTGAGAGCTGACGTTCAGCTGCCAGCATGAAGTAAAAGTCCCTTCTTGCTGCTAGAGCACCGTGCTAGGGAACGAAGGCTCCAGTGTTGACAGGCAGGCTGATCTCTTTCTTGGGTCTACTGTACAGTTTTCACTAATGCTGGTTAAAAAAAAAAAAAATCCCCTTTATTGCAGCAGCGGGTAATGCCTCAAAGGTCTTTGGTGAGCTATTTAGATCAGCAAAGAGTAGCCTTGCCCAGACCGAGCTTTCAGGAAGGCCTCACAAACCCTTGATATTTAAAGTCTAATAACTATAGTTACTTCTCCATATGTTCTTATCCATAGGCCCTTGGCAGTGCCCAGTTGTTATTCAGCTGAGCTACCTAGTGCTTATCAATGACAACAGATGTCATGGCGATATCCCGACACAGCTTCCTCAGCAAACTACTTCACTTAATTCACAAACAAATAAATCAGAATGACTTTGCCTGCATCACAAACAAGTGGATTTGAAATCCCATCAAACCAATATAAAACAAGAGGAAACTTTATTTAAAAATAAACAATTGAAAACAATAGTCAGATGAATAGATTAAGGTGGCAAAATGTCATTTTTACCCACCAGATTGGCAAAAATTCCAAAGGACAACAATGTCCAACAATCTCAATTTGAGAATCTACCAATAAAGACATCAACATTTTAGGATACATGCAGAAGGCTATCTATTGTGGCATAGCTTACAGTGACAGAAGAAGTTGGAATAAGGCAATGGCTGAATGAAATATGTAGCTACTGAGAAGTATGGGTTAGACGTGTATATTGACTTGGCGGGATGTCTGTAATATTTTATTGGAAAAGAACAAACCGCAAAGTAATATGTATAATATAATTTCATATTTATTTTTAAAAAGAAAGGCATAAAATCTCTTACACATTTATATATGTAATATATGTGATTTATACTATATACAAACACATTCTAAATATAAATGTATATATAAATAGACACTCATTATTTATTTTAGAAGCATGAGATTTTGAGAGGAATTGAAAAGAGAAGAAAGAAAGAAAGAAAGAAAGAAAGAAAGAAAGAAAGAAAGAGAAAGAAAGGAGAAAGAGAGAGGAAATTGATTACTTATTAAAGATTAAATTTCTTCCTAAATCTTTGAGTAAGACTCCAGCCTGTTGTTTCTGTGTCTTTGTGTACTCCCGGCACACCACAGCCTGCCCCAGGGGTCAGTGTAAACCAATTTGGGAAGCACAGTGTGTTATAACAGTATAAAATTAAGCAGATGTTGCCCTAGGGGCTCAGGAAGCTCCGTATCAAATCACACACAGGCAGTAAGTATCTTGCAGCCCTCTCGCCTGGTCAGCCCAAGCTGGTGTCTTGTATTTGTACCTAAAGCCACACAAAGGGACAATGACAAAATGGAGCACCCTCAGGGCAAGCATGAGCAGAGTGAAGTATCTGGTAACCTCAGTCAATGAGAAGAGGGCAGAGGACCTGTACAAGGAAATAACATTTAAGTCGATGTGGAATATTTGCTTTCAAATGTTTGAAGGGCTGTCCTGTAGAGGAGGAGACAACTTAACATATAGCACCTTAGAAATAAGATAGAAGACAGAAAAGGAATGATAAAGAGGCAGATTTCAGCTCAGTAAAAAAAAAACCGTGAAAAAACAGACCCCCGACACTCAAAATTCTCTCGTATAAAAAAAGAAAAAAACCACAAAAACTCATAACAGACACAGAGATTCAGTGAGGATTAAACGGGCAAAGTGCAAGGCAGCAACGTGTAAACTGGAAAGCAGTGGTCCTCAACTTTGGCTGCACATTAAAATTACATGGAGAGTTGAAAAAATCCTGAGGCTCTATCTGGCTGCACCCCAGATTAATTCCATCATAACTTCTGGAGGTGGGACTCAGGCATTGGTAATTTTTAAAGCTCTTCTCACTGTATAGTTCCATTAAGAACCACTGATCTCAATTAATTATTAGTTGGATTCCAGGTGGTTGTGGAAAAAGTAGGTTTGACCTGAGGAAGATCTGGGGGGCAATGAAAAAAAAATGCCCATTCATCTAAGAATTGGAGCAAAAGGTTAGAGCTGAGCAATTCTGGAGTGAAATGTAGATTGCAGAGCCAGTCAGCAGCATGGTCAACAGTGAAGATAGTTTCAGTGATATTTGCCTCCTTAGAGGCCTATAATAAGCAACTCAGGAGAGGCTGGCCTCGCCTCTTTTCCCAAAAAGGTCCTAGATGGGAAGATAAGGGAAATACGACGGATAGAGTGAATGTTCAGGAGGTCCCCAAAAACACTTGAGAATCTTCTATATCAGCTGTGGGCTGATTTTACTGGATATGATTTTGTTATCCATGATTTTTTTCCTGAACCTGTAATTGACTGAATATACCCATTAAATAATTAGAGTCTCGAGAGTGATTCCTAATTACAGGCCACAGGGTTCTGCTCTTGTCCATTTCTAGCTAGTTCCAGTTATATTAGTGATGGTAAAGCTGTCATGCTGGTGGTACTGAGCCCTACGACGGTGGAGGTGGAGACACATAACAAGGATGTTAGAGCAGGGGAGAGGTGGTAGGCTAAGCGTAAAGAGACAGGTAAAGCTTTTTACTTTTCCCCTTCCCCCTTCCTGATGCTCCCCACCTCCAAGAAAAGAAATCAAACTTAAAACCGCAAATCTGACTGCCTAAGTCCACAATGGGAAAAACAATGATTAAACAGAAGCATTGCCAGAAAGATGATGAATTCTCTATGAATCAACCAAGTGACTCAGCCGCTAACTAAGAGCTAATCTAGAGTGTTTGGGTGAGGGACAGGTGGTCCTGCCCTGTTCTGTGGTCAGTTCTCTCTGGTATTGGCAGGCCCAGGTCTGGGCGCAGGACTTCAGGAGAGGCAAAGTCCAGAAAGCCAAAGGGCGCGTGACCTCGGGGCAGGCAGCCACAAGCCTGGGGTCAGTGGGAGAAGCCAACTAGCTGCCTTCAAATGTCTGAAGGGCTAGCAGGGAGAGGTGATTTAGATTTTCTGTGTGGTTCAGAAGACAGAAGAGGGCTTGGAGTGAGCCCAGGCAGGAGCCAAACTCTGACGCAACCAAAGAAGAACCTAACTATAAACAGCTTTACTAGACAAACTGCTTGCACAGAGGTAGTGAACTCCCAGTTCCGGGGGGTATGCAAACAAAGGCAGGATGACCACCTGGTGCGGATGTTGGTTGGGGGAGGAGAGGGTAAGATTCAAGTTTTGTGAGAGGGCTGAACCAGTTGACCTCTATGATCTACTTAGAATATTCTCAACCTAGTGATGTATTTATGGTGCTTTCAAAATATGCATGTTTCCTCTTAAAGTTAAATCTTCTGAGCCTCGTTTGCTTAGTAGCTGGAGTAATCAAGTCATCCTTCCCAGGGGACCACAGTCTTGGCTGTGAATCATGTTATTTTCTCCTAGTCCCTTCTTCCCTCCTCCCTTTCCCTGCTTCAGCTGACTAAGGCAGATCTGCTTGCTTGTCTTCCAAAGTTTGATTTTTAAAAATATAATTATCACAGGTTTATGCCTCCTATGCCGGATGCTGGGGGAGCCATAGAACAGAAAAGTTACAAGAAGCGTGCTCAAAAACAATTCTTCTGACTTCAGGCATTGATATGCTACGGAGGAGGCAGTTTTCATAGAAAATGTAGCTGTTACTGATAATTAGACTTTTTTTTTTTTTAAAGGAAAATAAAGCCTCAGGAGAAAAAATATTGCTCCAAATTTTTGCTAGATTTTTTTTTCTTCTGAGCTGATGATATCATACTAGCACTATCTCAGGTTAGGTTGAAGTGGGGAACTTAGAGATGATACAAACCAAATTCCTCATCGTCTAGAAGGCACAGAGACCCCGGGGGCAGAGTGGTTAGTCCAAGGTCACCCAGTGCTTCGGTGCAGAGCTGAGACCGTAGTCAGAATTCCATGCACCCAGCTCAAGTTCCTGGAACTTCACAAGCCTGGAAGCTTTCTCCAGGCTCCCTCCTGAAGTGGCGTGAGGTCCTACTTGCCCCTGGACTTTGGGCAATCAGAGACGGGGCCTCTAGTGATATCCCGAAAGTAATGAACAGGAAAACTCAGCCCCTGACCATACAGCTCTCCTTTAAACCCTTTCATCTCAAGTGTTTTTCAAAGCTGGCCGCCAAAACCAGGCTGCCTACACCTGTCTCGTCCTCCCACCTTACCCCATCAGTGAGAGAAACACTCTCCAGCCCCTTATCCTTTTTCTTGGTGCTCAAACACCCTGGAGGTCCAGAGTGGGGGCCCCTGCTTCTTCCCCAAGAAGTAGCTATACCCGAGGGGCTACTGAGCTGGTCTGCTCCCTGCCAGGGGTGGTGTGATGGCTCCTATCCCACTGCCACATGGAAGCCACTGGCCAAAGGGGGTACAGAAATAAGCTTCCTCCTGTCAGCAGAGGGAACTTGGGGCAGTTGGAGGCTAGTGAGCCCCTTTGTAAACAGGATGGGTAGCATAATTTTTGAGGCTCGGTGCAAAGTGAAAATGTGGGCCCCTTGGTTCAAGAACTGATAAGAGTGTCAAGCGGCAGCACTGGTGCATCAAACCAAGTGCAGAGATGCAGGGTCCCATGTCCATAGAGCCCACCGTGCTTGGCTGGATCTCAAGTGGATGGAGACTACATGCTTATAGTCCAGGAATCAAAGAGGCCGGGAGCTTCTTCTTCCCCAAATATATGCTCTGTTCATCCCTAAAAACATTTCTCTCTCCTCTTGGCCAGCTGGTCACTGTGATGGTTCCGGACGTCGGCATTTCACCCTTTGTGTTTTCTTCTTGAGCACAACACCCCTCTCCATCTCACCCTCATTATTTCTGTTGCTTTTCTACTTAAATGAAAGGAGAGGAACGGCACATGTTTGATGTGAAAGATTAACGTTCAAGAGGGCTGCTGGACTGTGAGGTTTTATTTTGGGCTAGGACCAGCTAGGGGCGCAGGGGACCCCCTCCAGTCCTGACGAGAGAGGAGCCCAGCTGTGCACGTTAACTCAGGCTCTTCCATCGCGGGGGCGCCGTCCCCCAACTCTGAACCCCCGGGGAGAGGTGCGAGACGACCCCAGGGTCTGTCTCCCTTGGAGCGCAAGACAAGGCCTTTCGCGGTGCTGCTGCGCCCCCCGGCGCCTCTTGCGGGATGCTGCACCGGATCCCCGCACCCCCGCACTCCCCTCCCGCGCCTGCTTCCAGAAAGCTCCCGGTGCATTCCCCGGCATTCTTTGGGCGTGAGTCATGCAGGTCTGCAGCCAGCCCCAAAGGGGGTGTATACGAAGCAGAGCTCTATAAATACGGGCGCTGCACCGCGCTCGCCACGCAGCGTCGCCAGGAGGAGCACACGAACACCACTGACCGGTGAGATGTCCCCACCTTTCCTACCCTTGCCCAGATCCTCACCCGGACTGATGGGCGGGCGGGGGTGGCAGGTGGGCGAGGAGAGGACAATCGCTAGTAGACACAGAGTTGTCAGAGCTGCGCTTGGGATGGAGTCAAGGGAGCCTGGGAAGGTAGGTGGCCCGATCTCCATCACCAGGCAACCGAGGAGGGGGCCAAATAGCTGGGGACAGCGCACAGGCTGGGACTCAGCTCATTAGCTCCAAACACAATTTTGTGGGTAAATAGAACAGGTGTAATGATTCTCTTTTTGCAAAGACGGGGGAAACTGAGACTTGGAGAACTGACCTCTATTGCCGGAGGCTCAGGCTATTGAGTGGTGGAGCCGGCCAGCACATAGGGCCTTGCTGCAGCATCTTCCCTGGAAAGGTACCATCTCCAGCAATGGTCGTCAGCTTGCATGCATGAGTCATCTTGTTTGCTTCAGAATTTTCTAGTTCCCTGGGTAGTGTGTTTATAAGTATGATGTTTTGATTTAAGTATATGTTGCAATCATTTAAATCCTACTCCTTTTACTTCCTAATGCACTAGGGTACATCAAGGGAAAGTCACACAACCTACATCAGACCTCAGACCTCAGACGTCTGATTCAACTGTCTCATTTTATAGATGATAATCTGAGGCCTGGAGGGGTTTAAGAGCATCTGCAAAGATAAACAGCAAGTAGGTGTCAGAAGAGAGATTAGAGCTGCAGCTTCTTGACCTTCCAGAATTTCTGGACCTAATGAAAAAAAGAGCTGGTTATTAATTTTTTTTTTTTTTTAAAGAGAGAGGTTAGGAATTTAAGATTAAGTACAGATACTATAAAAGGATGCTCATGAGAGTGTTCATGATCATAATAATGGGAAATTACAATTTAAATGTCCAGTCTTGTGGGGTAGCAAAGTAGAGTAGATCAGAAAACTGACTATTATATATCCACAAAAGTGTGCTTATAAAGAATATTTGATATAGTGGATGTAAAGAAGCGGATTGTAGACAAATGCATAGGAAATAGAAGGAAATATACCACAGAGGTAATATTTCCCTTTGGATGGTATGAATTACGTGTGAATTATGTTCTCATTTTTCTTTTGGTTTAGTTTTCTATACTTAGTGGGGAAGTAGGGTAAGACCTTGAGCCTTGGGCTTCAGACTCTGCGGCTTACTAGCTGTATGGCTACTTTGCTCAGGTTCCGTGCCCCCCCCCCCCCAGGCGCTCTCTGCACGGTTTAAGCCCTCCTGCACGGAAGAGGGGGGAAGGAAGGCTGCCCAGTGGTGGTGGGAAAAGGAGGGTATTCGTGGCTCTTCTAATCAGAGAAGTTGACAGCCAGTCACCCCGGCCCGGAGATGGGAGGGGAGGTGAGTCAGCGCGACGGGAGGGCAGGTCACCGCGCTGCCACCGATCTAGTGGCATCATATCGCCTGCAAGCATGTGAGAAAAGCGGATTCTGAATCAGCATCAGCATTATAACAAGACCCTCAGGTGATTCATAGGTACTTTAAAGTAGCTGGTCATTGCACTAAAGCAAAGACACACTATCACGGAGGGACCACAGGTGACCTCTGTGTGCCTGCTTCTGTTCTTTTGCCCCTTTCCAAACCTGCTACCTGCTCCCACCTCTCCAAGAGATATTGTCAATGCTCATGCTTGGTCTTACATCAAATTCTGAAGTCGTCAGAATTCACCACGATTATATAGGACACTGTGTTTACAAAATACATTCTCATCTCTGAGGCCTATATCAGATCCATTTTACAAAGAAACTGAGGCCCAGAGACTTAAATGACTTGGTGTCAAAGAAAGATCACTGGACTGGGTGTTGGGAGAGCTGGGTTCTCATCCTGGGATTGCCATGAACTTGCCATGGGCCATGGGGGAGTCCCATCCTGTCTCTGGGTTCGACCTCCCCTCTGGGGTGGAGGAATTGGGCAGAAGACTGATCTCTTTCCTGGCTCTGAGTTCAATAGCTCCACATGAACCTTAGGCTCCTGGTGGGAGACCCTGTAGTGGCTGCTGGGATTCCAGACTCCTTATCCAGTGCTCTTGCCTTTGGCTGCCCTCCACCTCCTTTCTTTAGGACCCAACACCTTGTTTTCTGAATTTCTCAGAAGTGATTGCTACCGGGGGCCTTGCAGGGAATTGTGCGAATAGTGTAAATGGTGTATTGTGCCGGCTTTCTCTGTCTAGACAAAGGCTCTGCCCTGCTTGAGGCATTTCAGGCTTCAGTGAGCAGCTAGGGCAGAGCCTGTTAGACCGGGACCTTCCAGCAGGCCTGAAATAGCGCCCTGGCTCAGCTGCCCACCCTGTCTTTGAGGAAGGCGAAGACCCACTCTTTCTTCCATGCTGCTTCTGTGCTCTGGGCAGCTGGTTTGGGAATCACAACTCGGCTGCCTTACTAACTACTCTTCAGGAGAGGTTTGCCTTATTAATCCTCTACCCAGCATCCAGATGGGCCTGCTGAGCTGAGAGCAGTTTCTGGACGTGCACAGTTTCGGGAAGGGGGCACCTCACCTCCCCGTTTTGTTATGAGAAGTGGGTGAGTTCAGATAAGCAGTTGCGGAGGTGGGGGACGCGTGGATTACAGGGGGAGGGGTTTCTGTTTTATGCAACAACTTCAGCTTCTGGGAAAGGGTCTATTGTGTAAGACCGGGCTGTCCCCAGGCTAAGGGCAGCCAGCCCAGAGTGGTGGCAGGAACGCCTTGGCAGGGAACCCTGCTGTGGGTTTAAAGGGAATGAGCCTATGAAAGGGACCTGGCAGAGCAGAGGCCCGCGTCCTCCCACAGGGACTGCTCCTGGGAAGGCCTCAGGGCCCAAGTACCCATTGGTCCCAACCTTAACCCTTCGACTTTGTCCCTTCTTCTTTCCTCCCTGAGGACAAGTGTCCTTCCTTCTTGGCTTCACTCTTTATTTATATCCCCAATCCGTGCAGCCTCACAGTTGTGGCTCGAGTCTCACAACTAGGAGTGGCAAATGGATTTATTTTTCTGTGTCAACCCGAAGGGTTGGTTGTCAGTGCCTCAGACTCTTGAAACCGGTTTTAGGTTGTGCTGAGGCTCGGTGTGGACAAGTGCAGTGATTGATTGGTGATACTTGCTGTGGGCAGGATTAGTGGTGCACATGGCAGGAGGGCTGTCAGCTCTGGGATGCGATCCCCACTTGATGAGGGGACAGGAGAAGGCCAGATGAGTGATCCGATGGAGGTGTTTTCAGGGTTTGTCTGACATGAGCAGGTATCATCAGACGGACCCGTTTCTAGATTCAGAAAGCATGTGTGCCTTGCTCACACATATTTAGCTGTTATGGAGGAGGAGGAAGAAGAAGGCTTAGACCCAAGCCCAGGGCTCTGACTCCAGAATTTTTGTTTCTTCTGTATTAAGCTGCTGTTCTGTGGTCCCTCTCTGTACCCATTGCCTCTACTTTCTTTTGAACGTGTCCGTTGGCAAGTCTGATCTTTTCTCCCAACTTCCCTGAGGATAAAAATTCGGTGATGCCAGCTGAGAGGGGATAGCTAACGGCAAGGCCTCTGCAGGACTCCTGGGAAGCTGCTGCAGGCAGCAGGCTGGGCCGGAAACCAGCAGGCTGTCTAGCTGTTACCATGACAGTGTCCTGTTCTCTACAAACAGAGGCGTGCTGGGATTCCAGAATTGGAGGAGGCAAAATGAAGACTCTACTGCTCTTGGTGGGGCTGCTGGTGACCTGGGAGAACGGGCAGGTGCTGGGCGACCAGGCAGTCTCAGACAGAGAGCTGCAGGGTAAGTAGACCAGAGTACCACCCTTGACACACTTCCTTCTTGTCAGGACCCCAGGAGTTAAAGACCATTTTGTCAGGTCTGGTTTGCTCTGCCGTGCCGCTCTCTGAGCCTCCTCTCCTTGGCCACCTGGCCTAGGCTTTTTGTGGTCAGGTTGGCTTCCAGGCATTTTCAGGTGTATCGAAAGCCTTTTCCAGCTGCTGCGTCTCGTTCGGCTGTTTCCTTCCCAGTCTGTGTGGTCTGGCACCCACACCTCCTCTGTGAAGGTCCACAGAGTGTGGGCCATTTGAGCCTTTGTGGACTTCCCTTTTCTGAGTTTCCATAGCCCTCAGTACATGTATCTCTACCTTCCTACCGAGAACACCATGCTTCGTAGTCTTTGCTCACAGGGCAAGGAAGGGGAACCATCATTCAGTCTGAGGCTTGTCATCCTTCGGAGCCCGGCTGGTGGTCCCCAGTTCTGCCAGACCTTTCCTGAAATCCATCCTCCTTCCGTCCCACTCTCGTCTGACCTGCTGACCAGTCCTTTGTGTAGTAGTAAAAAATCCCACCTTTGAGATCAGACCCTGGTATGAGTCTGGCTCTGCCACTCCTTAGCCGTATAACCCTGGGCAGGTATCTTGATCTCACTGGGCTCCTTTTTCTCCGTTTGTGCAATGGTAATAATCATAGTGCCCGCAGTATTAAAGACAATGCATGTGAGGTGTCTATCTCAGTGCTTTAGCTGGTCCTTTGGTGACATTGTCTAATTGCATTTGTCACGGGGTGTTGTGTCTTGGTCACAGGCTCCTTGAGGAACAGTGCTATTCATTTATTCACCTTTGCTGTCTCTGTCACCGTGCATTGGAGAAATCCAGATGTTTGGTTAAATTGAATTCTAGAAAGATTTATATACAGAAGATAATATTTCATATTGCGGTGCTGAAGAGGTTACGCTTCTAGGATTTTTTTTCCTTGAAATTTTCTTCTGTGGCTGGGCAGGTTCGTTCTCCAGCTGGCAGGGGCACAGTGCCGCTGACCCTTCAATGGGATGTGCCCGCTCCGAAGGTTTGTGTTTCTCGGACCCTGGGTCCACAATGAGCCTTGTGAGTGGAACCTGTGTCAGAGCATAGCTGGAGACCGAAGGCTGCCTGCCAGGGGTTTCCTAGCCTGGACAGCCCCTGGACCCAGCTGCCTTTCTGACCATTCTAGCAGGTTCCAAGAGATATCTCCAGCACCATCTCTTCCTCTCACCTCATTTTACCTCCCTGCCCTTCTCTTGCAGAAATGTCTACTGAGGGGAGTAAATACGTCAATAAGGAAATTAAAAATGCCCTCAAGGAGGTGAAACAGATCAAGACCCTCATAGAACACACGAACGATGAGCGCAAATCATTGCTCAGCAGCTTAGAGGAAGCCAAGAAGCAGAAAGAGGTAAGGAAGAGACATGGGACCACGTCTTTGCTTTCACCCTCCTCACTGGAGGGGAGGGAGGGCAGGTCCTGGCTCCTCGTGAGATGTCCCGCTGGGATGCCTCGTTGATCCTCAGTCCCTGATGCCGAGACTATAGTTAAGAAATAGGGAGGGTTTATTTGCTTCCAAAAAGCTTCAAAGGGTAAGAGCTTGGATGTGCTTTTGTTACAAGCCCAACCCAGAGCCTGATGCCCAGATTCGCTTCAATAGATTTTTCTAAACACTGACAATGGCCGAGATCCAAGATAGGGTCTGTTGCAGGGTAGGAGGGGGATGGTGCCTTACCTTCAGAAAGCTAGTAGGGGCAGGGCAACACCTTTGGGGTAAGGCAGGTGCATACTGTATTGCCCCATATCTTTCTAGAGTTGGAGACTACTTCATAAAGAGACCCTAAGTCTGATAATGAACATAGTGGGTCCAGGCTGTGCTAATGATGCAACAAAACTAAAATAACTGATTCGATGAATAATGTATTTTAAAATCCAATAGTCTTAAGAGTATCTTAAAAACCTGCTCCCATTGCCACCCTGCCCCTAATGAAGAAAGACGCTAAGATGGGGACACCTGCCACCTTCACGATTCATAACGCGTAGTAAAAACATTTTAAAGCCTCTGAGAACTTCTGCAGTAAAGAAACCCATGTAACTTCATTTAACTCAGTGTTTTCCAAAAAAAAATTGACCAGAGAAGCCACTTTTTTCCCCGATAGCTTTAGCACAGTTTCATGGAAGCCGCTTAAGGAGACGCTGGCCTGGATGCAGCTCTAACTTTCTTTGAAACTTAGTGCCCTTTCTTGGCTTCAGGATTAGTTCTCGCCATTCTGTGAGAATCCTCGAATAGCTCCTGTGGGAGGACCAAGTCTTGTTCTCAAATTTTTATGGTTAACATGGGAGTTTGATATTCGACAAGCCAGATTTTATGATAAAGCTCCTCGAGTTTGGAAAAAGACTCCACTGCTGCTGCTGCTGCTGCTGCTTTTATTTTTTAGGCGAAGCAACCCTTGGTTGACCTCACAGATTGCAAGGACCTTGTCAGCTTACAATCCCTTATCTTTTATTTTTTACGCCTACAGCACCTGGTCTTCCGAGGTAGTCTCCCATCCAAGTGCTAACCAGGCCCGACCCTGCTTAGCCTCTGAGATCAGACGAGATCGGGCTTGTTCAGGGTGGCATGGCCGTAGACTCCACTGCTACTTAGTTGAGGAATATGTGACGCTGAAAGTGACCAGCAGGTGTAGTCGGCGCTTGTGAATTGGCTCAGTAGGAGGTGTGGGCGTCTTCTCCAGCACAGAGCAGGGGACAGAGAGCAGGACGATAGAATAACTCGAACTCCTTCTGATTAGATCTTCACAGTGTCTTCATGGTCTGCTTCATTCTCCTTTGAAGAGTAATACACTCATTCATCAAAATTTGAATATAGAAAAGTAGAAGAGGTAGTTTTTCGTAACCCTTATGCTTAAGGACAATTCACTGTTAATGTTTGATCTATTTCTTACTACTTTTTTTCCTATACTTTTTTGACAGTGGCTGTGTTCGAAATCATGAATTTTTAACAGGAAATATGCTTACTTTAATGTTAAAACTTATTGTAAACATCCCTTATAATGCTGTACTTCTCAGCCCTTTGTATGTACCATGATTTGCTTAACTTGTTCCCTAGTTTTGAGCATCTGGATTAATTCTAGTATTTTTCCTTTGTGCCATAAACATACATGGGAACACATAGCTTTAAACATGAGAATTTGTCCTTTATTGTAGGATTTCCTGGCATAGATTCTCATAGAATTATTGAGTCAAATGACGTGGGTATGTTAGAGGGTTTTGATAGTTTGGTGATTTTGATTTTGAAAGCCTATTCCTGGCGCATGTCAGGGACCATGGTTCCAATAGACACTTAAGATTCAGGGAGCCTCCAGGAGCTTTGGAAGACGATGTTAGCACCAAAAGGTGAGCCTAGGAAGTGTGGTATAAGTGAAAGTTCAATCCTGGGGTAAAGACTCTAAGTGCAGAGTCAGAGAAGGAGAGGCTGGGGAGGACTAAGGGGCAGTCGGGTGCTGAAGATGAAAGGATGTGTAAAGCTGGATGAGGAGGGAATTTCAGGTAGACGGAAAAGGGAATGAATGAGCCAGAGCAGGGGTGGGAATTAGCACACCGTGTGGCCAGCTGTGGGAAGGCCTGCCTGGGTCTGGGGGAGCCCAGCACCATTGCCGTGGTTTCTGTGTGGCTAACCTGGCCTTGTGTCCTTCTGTAGGATGCCCTAACTGATACCAAGGAAACTGAAATGAAGCTGAAGGCATCCCAGGGGGTGTGCAATGAGTCTATGATGGCCCTCTGGGAGGAATGCAAGCCCTGCCTGAAACAGACCTGCATGAAGTTCTACGCACGCGTCTGCAGAAGCGGGTCGGGGCTGGTTGGCCGCCAGGTGAAAAGGGGAAAAATCCTCCTTAAGTGCAGCCTAGGCTCTGAGTGGGGAATGAAGGATCTGAATGAAATATTTCTGTCATTTTTCACCCAATTCCAATGTGGAGTTTTTTCCCCCACTAAGCAGTTCACTGACACCAGCAGGTTGTCCTACTATTCAACTCAATTCTGATACGATCTACTTCGAAGTAGCATCAGAGCCCACAGGTTAAGGGCTGAGTTCCATAAGACTGCCCCACCTCCATCCCCTTCAGATGCCAATCACATGTCCAGATTGTCACCTGCGCTGCTTCTGACTGGCTGTAGATTGGAGGTTCCTGCAATCCCCTCCTATGGTTTGATGAATTTGCTAGAATGGCTCACAGAATGCAGAGAAACACTTTACTGACTCGATTACAGATTTATTAAAAAAGGATAGAACTCAGGAACAACCAGATGGAAGAGATGCATAAGGCAAGATATGGGGCAACTCTCCTCAGATATCTTACATGTTCACCAGTCCTGTACTTCGGGTTTTAATGGAGGCTTCATTGCATAAGCATGGTTGATTAAATGATTGGTCATTGGCAGAAGATTCAACCTGCAGCCCCTCTTCCATCCCCAGAAATCAGGGGTTGCTACTGAAAGTTCTAATCATGGTTGGTTCCCCTAGCAACCAGCCTCATTCTTAGGTGTTTTCCAAAAGTCACTTCGTTAACATAACGCAAGTCACCTTTACTGACCTCATCACAGGACATTCCAAGGGTTTTAGGAGCTCTTTGTTAGAAATATGTATTCTTTATCAGAAGTCACAATATCACAGTTTCTTTTCACGAGCCAGATGCAATTGATTAGTTCTGGCTGCATATGGGCCCAGAAAGCCATCATCAGTTAGTAATGATTGCTGTGCGTGGAGAACTGTGGAGTCATAAAAAGCATTTGCGCCAGGTGTTGGCCATCTCTTAGAAGATTCTTATGGCTGTGTCCAGTTACACTGAAGGAATTGAGAATTTTTAGTACATTAATGTTGATCCCATCCTCCCCTGAGGGTCTTGCTCATTGGAACTCACGAATTTTGCTGTTCACCGGAAGGCATATCAATTGGCCTTTGGCTGAGCAGGGGTGGGGATCATTGGTGGTCAAAGAGGACAGCAGCCCAGTCTCGAGTGGGAGGCTCTGGAACTCTCTCAGCCTCATGGGGCTTCCTAAACTCTTCCCCAGTGGGGTGAGTAGAGTGGAAGGGCATTGGCCTGACAGTTCAGAGAGCGGGGAGCCAGTCCCAGTCCCTTTGGCATGGGCCGTGTGACTCTAAGGAGCCCCAGCTAAGTGAGGGGCTAGGCCGGGCCCATGTCAACAGGAGCGGAGCGCAGGAGGCTGGGGCTTCAGTGGGCTTCTCCTAAGGGTTCCCTGTGCTGCCTTCCACAGCTGGAGGAGTTCCTGAACCAGAGCTCTCCCTTCTACCTCTGGACTAACGGGGACCGCATTGACTCGTTGCTGGAGAATGACAGGCAGCAGACCCACGTGCTGGACGCCATGGAGGACAGATTCAAACGCGTGTCCAGTATTATGGACGAACTTTTCCAGGACAGGTTCTTCACCCGGGAGCCCCTGGACACCTCCTACTTCTCGTCCTTCGGCTCATCCCCAAGGAGGTCTCTCTACTTCAGTCCCAAGTCCCGCTTGGCACGGAACATCATGCCTTTCCCCATGTTCAGACCCCCACACTTCCAGGACATGTTCCAGCCCTTCTTCGACATGATAAGCCAGGCTCAGCAGGCCATGGATGGCCACCTCCACAGACTTCCTTACGAGTTCCCGATGGCGGAATTCACGGCAGGTTAGAAAGTTGTCTCGTTTCTCCTAAGAAGGGGTGGGAACTATCAGCTGGTTGAGAGGCCCATCAGATGCTGGGAACTATGCTGGGACTTGGCAAGTGTCATCTCGATTTCTCTCCAGCAACCCCATGAGGGTGGGAGTAACCCCACTGAAGGAACAGAAAACAAGGACAGAGAGATAAAGGAGTGTGTCCAGGTTTTCACAGCCTGTAAAATAGGACCCGGTCAAGTCTAGCCTTGCGGAACTTGGAGTCCGTGTTTTCTCGGGTGTACCATGCCCCTTCCAGCAACTGGTGGGCATCACATTGAACCTTCTCCTCTAGAGAACCTCTTGGGAACTTAGGTGGCTTTCTGTGGACCCCATGTGTACATTGATGACAAATTATACAATCGGCCCATATGATAGTTAAGAAAGCTGTTCGTAGCTATAACCTTAGGGCCTGGTAGAGAATGGACACACAATGAATATTTTTTGAATGAGTGAAGTCTGATTTGGACATGAAAAGCCAATACTTGCAGAAGCGACTTCCTTCATTGAACCAATAGACACTGGTTGGCCAGCACCATCTCCTAAATGCTGTGGTTTAACTGGCAGCAGGGTTCGGCTTGAAATGCATTGGAAATTCAGGGGAGCGTTGAATTCAACCAGCATTGACTGCATATCTGTAGCGGGGTCTGGGGGGCTTGTGTTATAAGGAGGCTTTAAGGGGGATGCCATTCCTGCCTTCGAGGGGCTTGATGACTGGCTAGGGGGAAAGAAAGGAGCCAGGTAAAATGCAGAGCAGACTGGGTTGTGATGCCAAGGTAAGTGCCAATAGCTGAGGGAGTGTGGAGGCAGGAGAGGGCTCGTCAGGTGGGTGTGGTAAGGGGGGAGGCCACACCCAGCTGGGGAAACCCTGGGAACCACCGCCTGGTCTTGCAGGGAGCCTCGACCAGAAGCCTGTGTCTGTGGGGAAATTCCAACCTGCTCTGCCTGCAGAATCATCTCAAAGGTCCAATCAGTAGTGTGTGTGGCGGGGGAGGTCAGAGAGGTCCGGGTAGCCCATCACCGGATTGCTAGGTATGGCTCCTTGGCATGACTTCCTCTTCTCTCATTTCTCTGGAAGACCATGATAACCGCTCTGTGTGCAAGGAGATCCGTCACAACTCTACGGGATGCCTGAGGATGAAGGACCAGTGTGAGAAGTGCCAGGAGATCTTGTCAGTGGGTGAGTCGGGGAGCCTTGGGTCCCTGGTACCTCAGTGGGGCTGCCTTGATGGGGTCAGACAGAAGGGAGTTCAGATTCCAGCTCTGCTGCCTTCTAGCCGTGGCACCAAGGGAGACACTTTGCCTCGCTTTGCCTGGGCCTCTTATCTGTAGATGAGGGTCAGGATGTGGAATCGTACCTGAAGTTGGGAAACTAAGTATACAGACTGCCTGCCACGTGCTCCAGCACACAGCTGACAGGCGGTCCAGGGAGGGGCTGCTATGCTTTTTAAAAAAGCCATCACCGTTTGATTTCCCCAGTTATTCTTTTCTCCTGAGGGCCAAGCATAGTAGACATCCTCATTTCCCCCTGCCGATGATTTTCAATAGTATGTTTTCCGTTTAGCAGACACTTACCACGTGACAGGCACTGTTCTAAACATTTTGCAAACAATTACGCATTTCCTCAGAATGACCCTAAGTTGGGTACAATTATTGCCCCTATCTTAACAGAGGTGCAAAATCAGTCAGAGAAAGGTTAAGTAACTTCCCAAGATTACTGGACAGCCCACGTGGGGGAGCTAGGTGTTTGGAATGTGTTCTTAACCAGTGCTTTGTGTTCTGCCCCCAGCGCACAGGGGTCACTGCCTGTGATCCCTTAGCTCTCCAGCAGCATTGCTGTCGGTTGGTTGGTTCCTGAGGCAAAGGAGATATAGCTCCCTTCAGCTGTTCCCCTCAGTTTTATCAGATCTGGACGCTGGCTGGTTTCTTCCTACTTTGCGATAATAGCTATAAAAGCATCTAGAATACTTCCTGGTTCATCATAGTCTGTGCTCAGAAAGAGTCAGTTGTTTCTCTTGTAAATAGAAGACCAGTCTTGTGGCTTTGCTCTTATTTAATATGTTTGGATTTTCCAGGGCCGGCCTTCAGAGTCCGGTTAAATACTCTGGCCTCATTCCTATAATTTTAGAAGCCACTGCAAAATAAATACAAGTGATATAAGAGGCTATGTATGAAGAAGTGTAGCCAAGCCTCTTTGGGCTGTTCCCATGAAATACCATAGTTAGAAAAGCATAAATTACGTAGTGCCTTGCTAGTAGAAAGTTAGTCCTAGTAAGGCCAGAAGGAAAGATGTACAGATGTCTAGGCTCAGACTGGCACCCCTGGCCCTGATCTTGGTGGCCACTGATCACAGCTTACCTAAACAGCTGCCTTCTTTTCTCCATGGAGGAACACGTGCGACCTCTTATTTAAGGTGCTTGCGACCACGTGAGCACGCGCTGGCCAGGAACTCCAGACTAGAATTTCTCAGCTTCGGCTCCATTGACATTTTGGCGCACATCGTTCTTTGTCACTGGGGACTGTCCCGTGCGCTGGAGGATGTTTAGCAGCATCCTTGGCCTCTACCCTCTAGATAGCAGGAGCCGTCCCCCCTCCCCGCCCAGGTGGGATAACTAAAAATGTTTTCAGACCTTGCTAATGTTTTCCGGGGGACAGGATCATCCCCTGACGCTCTAGACTGAGTCTCGGTTCTCAGTGAGTTTTCTTATTTTTTAATGATTTCCTGCTAAAAGAGTTAAGGTTATTCATTATCTTTTCTAACCTAGCTTCTTGTTAGTAATTCTATTTCTTGCCCCACCTAACATTTCATTTTGTTATAATATAAATGATTACATTGATTGATTTAACATAAACAACTACCTGTCTTCAGTGTGCAAAGGTCTCCTTTCCCCGGCCGTGCTTAGATGTGATGTGCTCTCCTTGGAACAGTTTTGAAAAATTTACGGAGAGGAAAAAACAGTAGTTTTTAAAAAACATAGTGGGTACTTACCAGCTCCTTTCAATTTGACAACTTGCAGTCAGTGCTCGGGGACCAACAAGAATGAACTCCATGTCCCCTGCTCTCCTGGTGAGCTTCGTGACCAGCTGTGGTGGGCAGGCGAGAAGCCAAGGGCCTCAGCCACCGGGCTGCTGTGCTTTGGGACTCAACAGTCCTGGCCAGCTTCTCTGCCGCGTGGACTCTTGGGGCCAGAATTTTCAACTCTGTAGATATGCCCAAAAGACAAGCTTGGAGAATTTTCCAGACCCCCAGACTCAGAATAGGAAGAGCCTAAGTCTGGGAGTTAAAGCCGTGGGTTCCATCCTGGTCCCATTGGTTGTTTAATCTATGACTTTAGACAAGTGATTTACTTTTGAGGGCCTCAATTTCATTACTGGTAAAAAAAAAAAAAAATTTTGTTACTGACAGTTCTTAGAATACATCTGATTATTAGAGATAATGGATGTTCAAAGCACTTACGTGGTATCTGGTACATAATAGGTGCCATACAAATGGCGGCTCTAAGTAACATCCCCCCTCTCCAGGAAGGATTCGTGGGGGAACTAGGGCAGCCAGGGCAGCTCCTGGTCTGAGCACGTGGAGCACTGAGATCCATGCTTCTCAGAGCGTGGTCAGTGCTGCTCACCACCGTCTCCAAGGAGATAAGGGTCTTGCATCAGAAGGTAAATCGACCATGTCACCGAGCACACTGTTTAGTTCAGATGACACTGTTTTCCAGAGCAAGACTTTCTCGATGAAGGAAGCCGTGTATTGATCTGCATTCTGGGGTGAGCTCTTAATTTTGTCACAGACTGATGACAAACGATTTGGGGACCAGCGCTGAGACGAGGTCCTGGCTTTAGGTTCCGGCTGCATGAACTGATTTCCATTCGCGTTTCTTCCCTTTTTAGCTTTCCCTTCACATGCCTGCCTTTTGTTTTTTTCACCTCTGGGCAGACTGTTCTGCCAGTGACCCCTCCCAGAACCAGCTGCGACAGGAGCTGAACAGTTCCCTCCAGCTTGCCGAGAAGTTCTCCAAGCTGTACGATGATCTGCTCCAGTCCTACCAGCAGAAGATGCTCAACACCTCCTTTCTGCTGAAGCAGCTGAATGAGCAGTTTAACTGGGTGTCCCAGCTGGCTAATCTCACTCAGAGCGAAGAACCATATCCTCTCCAGGTCACTACGGTGAGTCACGTCCCGGCCACACACTGAAGATGGGGCGCAAGCACGATCTGCAGGTGATGTGACCTTCCCCTGGGGTGTGAAACGGGATGAAGATACTAGGGGGGCTGCTTCTGCTTCTGATGGAACATTCGTCACATGGCAGGAAACATAAGACCTTTATGTACATGGTTGCATGAAAGCCTTGTCACCTAGTGAGGTGCAATGTCTTGCATCACCCCATTTTACGGATGAGGAAAGTGAGAGAGGTTCCACAGCTTGCCTGAGGTCGGAGAACTGATAGGTGAATCACCTGGGCATTGGAACCTGTCTGTCTGGCTTAGGACCATGTGCTCTTTCCATGAAGCTGCCTCGCTGCCCTGCACTGTGTGGGATAGCTCGTGAATTTGTGCATCGTTCCCTACCAGTGATAAAGAGCTTCTCCCTGGCACTGGGAACCTTTTTATTTTCTTTCCCTGATTCCTTTTCTACCACAGCTTGGCCAGTGGCTGCTCAAAGAAAACATGGTGGCTTGGAAATCACCACGGTGGCTTGGAAATGTTTTACTCCGTGGGGCTTCCCCTCGGCTGGTCATTGGTGGTGGCATTTACACCTTCCAAAGAGTGTCTCTGAATTAGAGCATTTCTGTTCACTGAGGTGATACATGTTGAGATTAGTAAAAAGCAAAAGGGCCCAACTGTCCAGATTGAAACCTGACTTTCGTTGCAAAATGGATCCAGTTAGGCCAATGTTTCAGCCCTTTTTCCTCCCTCTCCTTCTAGGTGGCTTCCCACAGTTCTGACTCCAGTGTTCCCACTGGCTTCACTAAGGTGGTTCTGAAGCTCTTTGATTCCTACCCCATTATGGTGACAGTCCCAGAAGTCTCCTGGGACAGCCCTATGTTTATGGAGACTGTGGCAGAGAAAGCTCTGCAGGAATACCGCCAAAAGCACCGGTGAGTATGCAGGCCTTAGCTCCAGCCTTGCCAGGCCCAGCGGCCCCTGGGAGCGGGAGAAACAGCCAAGTACCCAGCCTTCGAATGACCGCTCCCGCAGCTGGAGCCCAGACACGAAGCCAGGAAACCACGGGGAATTTTATTTATTTATTATTTTGGAAGATTTTCTTTCTCGTTTGATAAAAATGTGAGTGTTGGTTGCTGCCTCTCAGTGAATATGAAGCCCTCACCTTCTCCGTCCCCCTTCTTTTTCAGGGTGGAGTGAGATGTGACAGTTGCTTTTCCAAACATAGGGGCATCTGAGCCTGGTTGCCCCTGAGATGAACCACAGATCCCCCTAGAGAGAGCTCTGCATGTCACCAAGTGACCAGGCCCTGACCTCGAAGCCCTCCTGACCCTGCCCTGCCTCTCCTCCCCCTGGATGCTGCACTCTGATGCCTGCCCTTGCTGATCGTGGGAGGAACATCCCCTGCATGCTACTAACTCAATAAAACTGCACGTGTGCTCTGCAGCGGCCTCTCTTGAGCTGGTTTTTTCTACGTCCCATTCGTCTTCGTCTTGGTGTGGGCAATAAAAAAGAAGCAGAAGTAAAAAAGAAAAAGCAGTGGCTAAGATGGTAGCGGGGCATCATATGGTCGAGGATAAAAGGAATGTGACAATGAAGCTGGTCCAGTTCAAGAATTTCCTCGCTTTTAGGAAGAGCTAAGTAAAACAACTTTCTGAAAAGTGAACCTTTTCCATTCCATTATAAAACTGTTGATGTGTTCTGATTGGGGTGAGGGGAATATCCTGAAGGAATTCATTGAAAATTAGGGTGAGGGAGGGGTAATAATAAGGCATACTGGGTGTTCAATATATAATTGATTTCCTTAGGGAAACTATCGTCTCCAAAAGACAAAATGAGGCAATTTTCATTTTAGTTGTAAGGGCTTGAAATCCCTGTGGCACCATCTTCACTGTGGCACTGTGCGTCCACTATAGCTTTGCCTGGACTACAGGAATTTCTCCTCTGCTAGGGCTTTTTCTGATGATAGCTGGGCTGCAGTACCCGGTTCTGCCAGCAGGTGGCCCTGACTAACCATGCTGCTTATCTCTACGTTAAATTGGTAAGCTTTTCCATTTAAGAATACATAGTTATGCACAATTTTTGACTGCGTGGAGGGTTAGCACTCCTAACCTCTGCATCATTCAAGGGCCAACTGTATAATTACAGAACTCTGTCCATCAAATATACTTCGAATGGAAAAAAAATCTGGCTGCATCCCAGCTTTACAGCAAAATCCACAAGTAAATGAATAGCGCAGAATATTCTTAGGTCACTGTCCCTTGTCTCTCTCTTTTAAGTTATAAGCATCTCTGCTACACAAGCAACAAACTCTAAGCCTTAGCTTATGTCCAAAGAAGATAGCATTTTAGTATTTCTATCAAGAAATTCAGAGTAAAGTTAATATGAGTCACTTGGCGATATATAGAAATTAGGGTTGTGGGTTCAGAAGGCATTCGATAATATGGCCATAATTGTAAATTTTACGTTTTACATATCATGTTTCAAAAGTTATTTTTTGGTGTTCTATTGTTACGTTGCTAGATTCTGGCAGCCATTATATCCAGTTGTTTCTTTTTATACAACCTCCTTTAAACTCTCCTAGTCTAGCACCTGAAAAGACAGAGCCTAAAGCTGACTGTGAGCTTCCCTGGGACCTTCTTTCTGTCCTCTTTCCCCTTTGCACAGTGGCCTGGTTTGAGGCTCCTTGGATGTCCCTCTGTCCCTGATGGACGTTCCAGCCCGAGGTACTAGAAAAACTGAGGCAGGAAACGAGATCACCAAGATACAGGGACGAGATGTGGGTACTTCCGGAGGGGGGTTCTGTGGATAACGAGCCCTTGGTTTCTGACTTCTTGGGTTCTTGTGGCAAATGGGAGCAGGCCTTGTTCTGAGGGCTTGGCATCTGCCTAGGTGGCACCAACCTTGCTGTGAGCCCCTGTGTTGACACCCGACATGCCTCTGCCAGAAAGTTGTAATGATATAATTAATCTCTGATGACTAAAGGGTGAAATGACACTGGAGTTGCGTAGTGTGCAGCTTGTGCAACTGTACCCAGCAGCCATGGGCCAACCAAAGTGCTCTAGAACCTGGGCCAACCGCCATTAGGTCCAGACAACTGCCCTCAGGGCAGAGGTTATTGACTCCACATCCCAAAGGCTTCCAGGAGTAGCCTTCATTAGAGAAGTGTCACGTGATCTGGTGGGCCTTGATGGGAGAGCACCCAACTCTCGTTCCTCATGGCCCACACAGGCTATATTGAAAGGGACCTGTTTGCCTGTTCTTCACCTTGAAGTAGCGGGGAGTGGAGGAGGGGAGGGAGCCAGGACGCTGTGTGTGTGTGTGTGTGTGTGTGCGCGCGCGCGCGTGTGTGCGTGTGTGCACGCAGAGCAGAGCTCACCACCAAGTGGTGGGGTTGGAGGCGACAGAAGGGCCGTTCGACTCAGGCTTCACTCCCCTAAAGGGCCTCCAATTAGGCTTTTGGTATCATCTCCACTGGGGTTAGAGTCTGATCAGACTCACACTGACAGGACTGAAGGGAAGTGCTCGCCATGTAACAGTAGCTTCTTCCCACCCAGAGTGGGCTGGAGGCTTGGACTGCTGGCAGGGTCCTAAGGGGTACACGGGTGCTGCTTTCTGAGGGGACCTGAGTGAAGTTTGAGGCCGGCCCAAGGAAACCATCATCTTGCCTGGAGGAGACCACCTGGTAGTAGCAGTCTAGGTCACGTGACCAAGCAAGACACCGTTCGCCTCAGATAGCCTTGACCAAGGAGAAGACAGGAGGAGTCCAGAGCTGGCCTGGGCCCCCTTCCTACTCTGCTTTGGAAGGTTCAGAACCTGAGCAGGAGTGAGAGGGTAGAGGGTGTTCCCATCACTGCCCCCTCCCGCCCACTCCTTCTCTTAGGATGGGGGTGGGGAAGAGGTTTGATTTGGATATGAGATTGACATTCCAAAGAAAACTGATCCTTTACTAACTGATGTTTTCAGGAATAAAGAAATCAGCTTGAGATGTTATCAAGGGATGGGAACAGGGGTCAGAATGACTAAAATGGTTTCAAGTTTGTGCCTCCAAATGAGTTGAAACTCCACTCCAGGGGCTTTTTTTCATAATTAAGCATGAGGTTCAGATGTGAGATATACCAGGGAGAGGTCATTGAGAGTGAGGTTGTAGAAATAATAGGGATCATTTATCTGCAGGCATGAATCTGGTAAGTGGCAGAATTGGGATCAAACCCGGGTGATTCCAGGGTCCATGGGGCCATTACTGCCACCTCTTAGCTGCCCAGAGCTTCCCACTTCAGTATCCTATCCAGCCTCAGCATTTGCCTGGTAAATTCTAGCTGTAATGGAACAGTCTTGCAAACCTAGGAAGTATTAAATAATCCTAAAGACAACACAAAAAGGACTTGTTTCTGCAGCGTTTATTAGTAGAACTGACGATTACCAAATCCGTCAATACGATAACAGTAAATGCTGGACCACGTGGAACTAATTCACTTCCTCTACTTGGTGAAATTTGCATGTTTCCTTTGGGCTGGTGACCTCTCCCCACAATTCGACTTTGAGAGCCACTCATGGCCCATCAGCCCCAATGCTGTACTTTGATTTAGTTTCACACTGGCCTGGGGAAACACCATATCTATTTCTTCTTAGATGTTGCTGACAATCACTGTCCTCTGTTAGAGGTCCAGTCGTAGAGCACCATGCTCCAAGCCTCAGCACTGTGTTTTTCCAGGTCTCCCGAGATGAGACTGCGGGTAGCCGGCTCATGCTACCTGATGCTCAATTAGGTCAGTGCTGTGGGAGAGAGAAGCCAGCCAGTGGGAATCTGGAACAGAGGTTAATAAGGAGGAAGCAAAGAAGGGGAGAAAAAGGGATCCTTATCAGAGATGCCCTCGGGAGCCCAATTGCTAGGCTCAGTACACACTACTCGGTATCAAAAGACCCCGAACCAGAGGAAGAGGAAATTATATTCATCAAAAGCCTGAACCAGAAAGGACATCTAGGTTCTCTGCTAATTAGAAAGCCTATTTCCAGAATATTCTTTTGCCCTAGGCTTCCAGCGATTTAAGTTTTGCTAAATTTCAAGGTTTCAGACTTAAGCCATCGCGATCTGTCCCTTTATGTCTGTACTTCTCCCACTGCGTAGATGGGAGATGCCAGGAGACCACAAAACAAACATGGCACTCCTTTCTAGACCAGAAATGTTATCTAAAGCTTTGAAAAATAAAACATTACTCAAAAGTTTATAACACAATTACGTAATAAAATAGAATGCAAAATTCAGATTTAAAAAATTTAAATTCAAGCTATCGAAAATACGGGACAGCAAGACATACTTTGGGTAAAAATCTGAAGGTGCTGCCTTTCTGACTTGCTGTGTGACGTTGGACAAAGTTCTTCACCTCTCTGAGCCTTGGTTTCCTCATCTGTAAACATGGGATTTAGCGTGCTATGCTTATCTTTGTATTAAGTTCGCCAGTCCATCTTTCTTTGTATATCAGTCAGCGTCTTCCAGAGAAATAGAGCCAATGTACAGAGTAGATTTACTTCAAGGCATCGGTTCAAATGACTTTCCAAGCCTGCAATCTGTAGCCCCACAGGCTGGGAACTCAATCAAAAGCTCTCAAGACAGAATTTATTCTTCTCCCATAAAACTCCGCTTTTGCTTTTAAGCCTTTTCAGCTGGCTGCCTGAGGCCCATTCACCTTGTCAGGGGGAGTTCTTTTTAAAGTCAGCCGGTGGTAGGTGTTAACCACGTCTACAAAATACCTTCGGAGCGACACCTAGAGTAGCGTGTGATGAAATAACTCAGTACCACAGTAAGTTAACCCACAAAACTAACGGGCGCGCCTGGTGGTAGTGAGCAGGGTGGGTTTCGTGGGTGCTTGACTTACCTGGGCAGTGTCAGAAGGATCCTGTGCTTAATTTAGTGCTTTGCTGCCACCCTCCTGAAATCCTTGTTTTGCAGTGGGCCCCGAGAACTACTTAGCTGGTCCTGCTGAGGGGTCAGTCCTTGCTCTCATGGCCATGGACTTGGGCATTCTGGCTGAGCCGGGATCCGAGGAACTTCGGTCCGGGAGGGCTGGCCGGGTAGCCACGCTACACCATTTCCCTGACACGTCACCACATTCTCCCTGGTGTCACCATTTAACATCCTATGCACATCGGTCTGGTTTCCCTGAACAAAAATATAGATTCGTTTTTATTGGAGTAAAAAATACATAACATAAAATTACCATTTTAATTATTTTTCAGTGTACAGTTCAGTGGCATTAAAGAGTCACATTGTTGTGAAAGCATCACCACCACATCCAGACCTTTTTCATCTTCCCAAACAGCAACTGTCAAACGCTAACTCCTCATTCTATTTCCGGTCTCTATAAATTTGACTACCTTTCATATAAATGGAATCATACAGTCGTCTTTCTGTAGCCGGCTTATTTCACTTCACGTTAGATCCTCAAGTTTCATCCATGCTGTAGCATGTGTCAGAATATCCTTTCTTTTGAAGATCCAATATTCCATTGTATGCATATGCCACATCTTCTTTATCCAATCATCTGTCAGCTGACACTTGGGTCGCTTCTACCTTTTAGCTACTGTGACTAATGCTATGAACACGGCATGCAAATCTCTCCCCAAGTCCCTACTTTCAGCTTTTCTGGGTGTATATTCAGAAGTGGAATTGCTGGCTCATGTGGTCATCCTATGTTTAATTTTTTGAGGCACCGCCATACTGTTTTCTGCAATGACGGCTCCATCGTATCACTATTC
>NW_011888828.1:1025867-1026382 GCF_000151845.1 Pteropus vampyrus
TAACCTAGTTGCTCAGTCCTCACTGCCTGACCCACTAGCCAAGACAGACTTACTAACAGAAAAGGTTAAGTCAGAAGTTTTAAAAATTAAAAAAAAACAAAGAGAAACAAAACAAACAACCCCCCCCACCCCACCAAAACCACAAAACACAAAATTCACCACCTTAACCATATTTAAGTGTACAGTTTGGTAGTGTTAAGTATATTCACATTGTTGTGCAATGGCTCTTCAGAATCTTGCAAAACTGAAACTCTGTCCACGTTAAACAACTCCCTATTCCCCCTCTCTCCGGACCCTGGTAACCCCCATTCTACTTTGTTTCTATGAATTTGACTACTTTAGAAACCTCATAGAAGCAGAACCATGCAGTGTTTGTCCTTTTGTGTCTGGCTTATTTCACTTAGCATCATACCCTGAGTTCAACCACGTTGTAGCATGTGCTGGAATGTTCATCTTTTTCAAAGCTCAGTAACACTCCACTGTATGGATATACCACATTATGTTTATCCATTCAT
>NW_011888828.1:1026432-1036665 GCF_000151845.1 Pteropus vampyrus
CACTGATGGACACTATACTGTGAATAATGCTGCCGTTAACATGAGCGTGCATGTTATTCCTTTGAGACTATGCTTTCGATTCTTGAAGATATATACTCAGAAGTGAGATTGATGGATCATATGGCAGCTCTATTTTTAACTTTTTGAGGAACATCCATACTGTTTTCCATGTGGTTGCACCAATTTACATCCCACCAACAGTGCACACGGGTCCGATTCCTCCACATCCTCACCAACACTTATTATTTGTTTTCAGTTTTTTGTCACCACATGCTACACTGTAATAATAAATACCTTTGTAGTTATGTCCTTTCCAGAGTATCGGGGCAAAGGGCGAGTATAATTTTAATTTTCGCAGATTGCTACCAGATTAATTTCCATAAAGACTGTAGTATTTCACCTTCCTTCCACACCTGGCCATCCTGGGAAGCCCTGAATGTTGAAAGTGGTCAGTGGGGGCCAGTGTCCTAGGGAGGGGTCTCAGCTTATAGGCTCTTATCTCTGGAAATGATGCTAGAACCACACAAAGAATTGCAAAAGGAGGATTCTGTGCTTCCTGGCCAGGAAGGAGCTATCGCCTGGCTTTTTGATCTAGGAAACTCACTCACCAAGTTCTATTCTTCAAAATCTATACTTACACACACACAGAGAGATTAAAGTTCACTTTTTTCCTGTTTATAAAAAAACTAAATGTTCACTGCAGATATGTTGGAAAGACAAGAAAACAAAATCAGCCTTCTCGATGCTGTGCAATGTCAGACCAAAGGCCTGTGGTATCGACCCAAAAGGGGAGGGGGAAGGGAGCTCCTGCTGTGGGTAGGCGCTGGACCACGGGCCTGTTGGTGTGTGCGTGTGTGGTGTGCGCCATCTAACGTATCTGCATGTGATGGATGGGTTCACAATGGCGTAGATGTCAGCAGGTCTGCCTGACACTCCAAAGCCTATGCCCTCTCACTGCATTATATGCACTCAGGACACAGGGACACGGGAAAGACAGCACGGGAATCATCCAGGGAGGTGAAGGATTCGAGGTTGTGTCCTTGAAAGTGTCATAAATCTGCACATTAAGGGCAGAGAGACTTATGCTGCAGGTTGTAAACGGAGAAGCTAAAAGGCAGCCTCCACGAGGCCCGACCTCAGATGTGCAACCAGGAGCTCTTTGGGGCCGGGGCAGGGGTGAACCGGTTCTGGCAAGGGCCCAAGTGGGCACAGGTCCAGAGGCTCATCACGAGATGGCCGGACAGAGGGCTGTCCAGTCATCCCACTCATGAACTTGGGTCCTGACAGCTCAGGGCCCTGTGAGGTGAGCTGGCTTTAACCACCTCAGCAGCAGCTCCTGCCTCTCCTGGAGTCACTAAAAACTCCTGGTGACCAGGCTCAGTCTGGCTTCGATCTGGTTAAAGTGAAAATGGGCTTTGGGACCTATGGGCCTGAAACCTCAGTGCAGGCCTCTCTCTCTGGATTTACTCCCCTTTCTCCCTGCAGGTGGCCTCTGCCCAGAGGCTCAGCAGCCACTTTCCCTGCCCACAGGTCTAACCCTCCTCCTGTTTCTGCCATCTCCTCATCCCATAAATCCATCTCAACTGCTCAGAACACCTAGTGTGGGTTTACAGATAACATCACTGGATCCAGGGCCTCGTATTCTGCCATGTAGGTGAGCCACAAGAAGCCTTCATGGACCTTTGCGAAGAGAGAGGGAAGTGATGTCCAGTGAACACCCTTCATGTGGACTTAGCCTGAATCTTCCCAAGAACTCAATCGTTGCTATCGGCTTTACTCACTGTACAGGTAAACCACAGTGTGGAGAGGCTGAATGATTTACCCAGTCACACAGCAGGTGAATGTAGGGCAAGGATCAGAGTCCAAGGTCCACTTGACTCCACAGCTCATGCTCCCTCTCTGATCCCAAGGTGACTGAGTTTTCTGGAACTCAGATATGGGTACGTGCTCCAGGGCCAGAGCAGAGAGGACTCCGTCTCTCTCAAGGCAGATGATCTCTTATGTCTCAGAAACCAGCCTGGCTGAGGTGGGGCTTCCACTGGCCCCGGGGCACAGGGCTGTTCTACCCATAGGAGCTGAACTTGGCCCTGGTCCTGACTCACCCTCCAGGGACTGAGTCCTGACAGATAGCCTGCCTCTCTGTCCTGGTCAGCTATGGCCACCACTATCACCCTACAGTTGACTGGTACTCAACAGCTCAAGGACATGGATCAAGCTTTTCTTTTGGCATTTCTTACATGAATATCTATGAGCTTTGTCCAGGTGCCAGGCACTGTCTGGGGCACTGGAGATCAAGTATGACAGGACAGACAGGGTTCCTGCCCTCATGAGGGTAAAGTAAGTCTTACTGTGAAGCTACTGGTAAACCACCAGTTTCCCAATCGTTATTTACGGTTTACTTCTACACCCTCAGGCACACAGCTCAGTCAGTGTCCAGAGCTGCAGAGATGAGGCAGGGGAGGCAGTGTCCAGAAGCCATTAAGGTAGAGCCAACTGGGCTGAGCTCAGAGGCCGCAGAGCTCTCACGGAGAGCCAGCCCCGGCTGGGATGTGGCCGTGGTGAGTGATTTAGAGTCCAATCTCTTTGAGTGCTCACTGGGCTCGCACTCCACAGACACAGGCACATAAAGCTGCCGAGCTGCTGTGATGGAGGCTACAGAGAAAGCCTGGCCACTCTCAACCCCAGTCCATAATCTGGTGGCGTGATAGCCTTCAGGCTCAGCTCACTCACTACTCCTAGTCCCTTCTCCGCCCAGATCCAGCAGGTCACATCTCTAGTCTCACTGTCTTAACACCTTCCGAGCAGTTAGTTCTCTTCCCAGTTTGTTGTCTTCCCCTAAATGTGCACACCTGCCCCCGATCCCCACACCTCCCTGCCGCCTTCCTGCTGAAAGGAAGGGGCCGACTCTTCTCAAACAGACACCTGGGGCTGGGCCACGCCCAGAACTGACAGGCACACTGGCCAGCTCTCCGGGTCCTGCTGTCAGAGCCTCCTTTTGTGGGCTTTTATGACTTTACGGGCAGGGAAAGTTTTCTTAATAAGACATAAAATTCCCAAAGATTAGAGAATAGATGGATAAGTTTGACTATATTAAAATTAAATACATCTGCACACCACAAAACACCATAAAAGTGAAAGACAAGACACAAACAGGGAGAATATGTTACAACACATATAACCAACAAAGGACTAATTCTCAAAATACATGTAAATAAAACTATAAAATAGCAAGAAAAGAAAAAAAAGCCACTCAATTTTTAAAAAGGGCAAAATACATAAATAAGTATTTAATAGAAGGATCAACAAGCTGAAAAGGTGTGCAACCTCATTAATAATCAGAGACATAAGAATCAAAAACTGTAATGAGATAATATTTAATACACATCACCAGGAAATATAGAAGGCTGTCAACAGCGGACTTGGCTAGCCTGTGGTGCAGAGTCTCAGAGTGCTTGGGAGTTAACTTGGTATAATAATGACTTCAGTGAACATTTCAATCTGATAAAACTGAAGATGCCCATACTTGATGGTCCAAGAATTCCACTCATGAGTATATACTTAAGACATAAAAAGCACCAGGAGCAATGTTCGAGAATGTTCACAGCAACATTGTTTGTAATGGCTAAGAATCCTGGAAATGATCCAAATACCCATCAATAAGAATATGGATACATTGTGGTAAATGTATCTATACAGAGAAAAACAAAAAATCAGAGCTCTCCATATCAACGTGGATAAATATGACCATCGAAGCTGAACTAGTGACTTTATTATTTCAGGATTCATAAAACTACAGTATAAATAAAAGCAAGAGAATGATAAGCAGGAAGTTCAGGGTGGGGGTTTCCTCTTGGGGGGAGGGGTTGCGATCTGTGAATTCCGCAAAGAGGACTCCGTTGTACTCGTGTTGTTTTGTTTCTGAAGCTGGTGTTGAGTATGTGGCGCTTATTTATATCTTAAATATACGTTGCCTATATTATTTTGTATGTATGAAATATCTGTTAAGTTTTTATATGATGTCATCCCATATGATTTCTTGGCTGGATACAAAGTCCCCACTGAAGGCCCTGTAAAACCTTGCCTATCTATCACTGATAATACGCGTCCAGGGGCAGACATGGGGCCCGAGCATGAGCACAGATTTTAGGCTGGGGAAAAGGTAGAAAGCAGGACAATATTAAAAGATTCACTGCATCACCTGCGAGTCAGAACAGAAAACCACTGTCTCAGGAGCCAGACCGAATCTGTGTGCATGAAGGTAAGGGAGTTCTTTGGATGGACCACATCCTTAAAAAGCGTATGGCGGATGCCAGAAAACGTGCCCCTACATTCCTACCTGATCCAGAGCAGGAATTCCAGTAAATGGAATCCGATGGCATAGTCCCCAAACCAGCTGGTTGAAGAGGAGGGGGGCTGGGGAGCAGAATTTGTGATCAGTTCCATTCCTCATGGTGTCCCCTTAGAGAGAGATGTGTCTCTGTAGAGAGAGAGAGAGAGTGTGTGTGTGTGTGTGGGGCGGGGGCGGGGTGACTCACATGCCAGGACAATTAAAAACCTCACTCCTTGGTGGCACAGTCAGTTCCCCTGCCCCAGTCCCTTTCATTCTGTGTGTATGTATTTTTCACAAGACAAAGGAATACATCTGGCTTTCCTCTTTAGAGCCAATGAGCCCTATGTCCAGCTATCGCCCTTTATTAACCCCACACCAGCCCTTACACATAATAGGTGCCATAGTCTTTGCCTGACTCATCCCATCAACATCCATCCTAAGTGAAGGCTTTGTTTTATTCTGCTGAGAAGCAGCCTGTTTGCTAAGCACAGGAGGGACAGATATGAAACTACTGGTTTCTTCACCTGCATAATTGGGGGTGGGAGAGATGGGGGTATTGGAGGGAAGGTCTGATGTGTTAGACGGTTTCTGAGGTCTAGTCCAGCTGCCTAGTTCTGTATCTTATCCCATCCTGTCCTGCCCACACTTCTGTCCTCTGCACCCCCACCCTTGACCTCACCCCTACACATCCCTACCCAGGGACACAGTGGACCCTCACTGGGCCCACCTTCCGTCTTCCTTCCACACTCTGGTCGTTTCTGCTTCTCTCCTCACGCTCAGCGACGTTCCCCTTGCTGCTTCCCTTCTCACATCTCACTGACCTCCGGGATGACGGCAAGCATCAGCCGCCGTGTAGCTGAAGGGGTATGGGGACTGCGGGCTGTGTGACAGGGTGGCTTCCATGTTGCTGTGGTCCTGGTAGATGAAGCTGACGTTCTCGGTGTGTGGGGACCAGAGGAAGCGGAAGTACTCGGATTTCTTCAGATGGCTGTCCAGGTTGTCAAGAACCTGACCTCAGCAGAAGGAAGGAGGAAAGATGGCATTGGTCATAGGATGATGGTGGGGAGTTCTGGAAGTCAGGGCCCGGGGTGTGCCTCAGTTTCTCCCCATCAAAAGGAAATTCTTAAAATTGTCCTAACATTGCCAAATGGCAAGAAATGTCTCATAATAGCTGGACCTTAAAATGGTCCACTTCCACGCTGACTTCCCTGAGTGGGCTAAAGGATCGCAATGATTTCTTAGTTGTCCTGGCTTCAACAGTTAGCGGTACGAGTTCGGGCAAGTTAATATCTTTGTGTCTTGGTTTTCCCACTTATAAAATGGGATTAATAACAGAATCCAGGTCAAGATTGTTATGAAGATTAAATGTACTAATGCCTAGAAAATGCTTAAAATGGTGTCAGGAACATGATTAGTACAGTGTATGTATAAGCTGTTGCTGCTACTACTGTTACTCAGATTGTCATTGTCATCACCATCATCATCATCATCTCTTATCCCCATAATGCCTGACACATCTTAGCCCTCAGTGAAACGAACAGGAGACTCCTGCTCTAACACAGCTCATTATTGAACACACGGAGATAACATCGCAGAGCCATACGGTCTCTGTCGCAACTACTCAGCTCTGCCAAGGATAATGACAAAGCAGCTACAGATAACACATGAACGATGAGCGTCGCTACGTGGTAATAGAACTGTATATACAAGAACAGGTGGCAAGCCAGGTTTTGCCTGCAGGCTGTAGTTTCCCAGGCTCCCACTCTAGAGCTACCGGCACAGAGCCTGGAGCGCAGTGAATGTCAGAGAGCACCAGGCTTCCTGATTTGAAGAGAAGGGCCTTTCCTGCTGTGCTGTAAGCCTGGGAGGCGTTCAGGAAGAAACCCCAGGGCTCCAACGCTATCACTTCCATCCTGACAGGGCGCAAGCCCATGGCCCACAGGGCTGTCACCACGGAAGCCTCTGGGTGGAGCTGATTTTCTCCTGTGAGAGCAGGGAACACGGCCCAGTGGGTTGGCCTGGAGGAAGGGGCTGGGCACGAGAGTGGAAAACCCCCATTTCCTCGTGTCCTAGCATCCTGTGCTGTCTCACTGTACTGCCCAGAGTCCCGGCAGTGAATATAATGGCTCCTTCTAGCGTGTTAAAGCTGAGTCTCCTGATAACTGGTCCATCCACTCTGTTTCTCATTTGACAGGGCCGAGATTGGCTAAGATTGTCCGTCTGTCCTTCCGTCAGTCTGTCTCTCCAACATGAGTTTTTCATTCATTCAAAAAACACTGCTTTCAGTCAGAAGCCAGCCTTCCTTCCCCGCCCCCACCCCCATCATCCAGATCCTAATCCCCTGCATATGACCTCAGGCACAGAGCAATGTGGAAGTTAGTCCACGCACCCCCTGCTGTGAAAAAACACTATAAAGGAAATCTGGGTGTTCCCTGTGGCTGGGTGCACTTGGGAGTCAATGCCCTCCAAGGAGGAGTCAGTTCCTGCCGGCGCCGTGTCTCCCACAGCAAGTCGCTACCCAGCCTGCTTTTTGGCTGTACCTCTGCCATCCCCCTGCAGGTCCTCTGAGCTTCACTGACCTGCTCAGAAAAGGTTCTGGTCACAGTGTTGCTAAGGCCGAGGAGGGGATGACGAGGTCAGCCCACTCCCCCTTTCAAGGGGCCCGCAGAGCCACAGGGGGCTGTCCGTGGCACATGGCCCACTTGTCGACGTCCTCCATTCATTTTCTGAGGCTGATCAGTGGCGAGAAAGAGACCAGTACCTCTCTCAGGGTGGAAAGGAAGGAAGTCTCCTGCAAGTGGAACTGGGGCACACACTGCAGGGTGATGGTGAGGATGACTCCGAGGCAGCCCAGGCGAACCCGCACGGCCTGGAACACCTCTGTGTTGCTGGACTCGGAGCACTCAAGAATGGTCCCGTCGGCCGTCAGCAGGGTCAATGCCACCACCTGGCAGCGAGAGAAGAGCCTCACTCAGAATCCAGGGAGGCATTTCCCGCACCCTTCAGGTGAAGCCCTCACCTCTCTGTTTGTCTTTGCAAGTGAAGTCAGGGATGACCTGGCCTGGGAAGATCACTGTCATCTGGCCACAGGGGACTTTCCTGGCAGGGTCTACGGTCACAGCCTGAAGGGGGTCTCAGTCTTTAGAGAGGGAGAAAGGGGAAATGGAGAAGGTGAGGCTCTGGATGAGTGGCGTCAGCCCTCGGTAGGGAGAGGGGAACCATCCATCACGTGAGGTTCCATGGGACCTGCACGTCTTGTCCTCCCACCACTGCTTTGCTCATTCTGTGGGCTTCACGGTCAAGGTGCAGCAAGCCTCTGCCCCGCCCCGAGGAGGACTAAGATGAGCCCGGGCTCCAGAAAGCTGCCAGGTCCTGGGTGGAGGGCCTGGCAAAGGCAGAGGGAGCATATGCGTGCATCTGGGGTAAGACCAGCCCACTGTCCCCACCCGCAGCCTCTCTCTGCCTGTCACTTCTCCTGGGTGCCACCTCAGGCAAGCTGAGTCCATCCTTTCACCTCAGGAACCAGGGTCTCTCACTTGGACGCACCTGCCTAGCAACCTCTGGGTTTCTACAAAGAGTAGGATGCTCCTTGGAGACAAATGATTAGCTCTGGCATCTTTCACCTTGGGCCCATTTCCGGAGGAATGCTCTCTCATGGCCTATTTGAGTTCCTCTCCATACTCTGCTACCTGCTAATTTGGACCGAAATTGCTTTTGACACGTGTAGGTGGTGGCTGGGCGCTCAGGGTCAGAGAACAAATAAAGCTGAGCTAATTCTGATTAACAGTGACCAAGACTAGACAGGAGAAAGCGGAAGAAATGGGGCACAATGGCCCTCTGTGGTAGTGAGGGGGTCGGGACAATTTTTATGAAAAGCAGATTTTGTGTAAGAGTCAGAGCAGTGAATGAGAACTGGCCAGTGAGATACTTTAGCCGGGTCCAGCAACAAGTAAAGGTGGGCAGTGATTTTACATGTTCTGTGACCTTGGGCATGTCATTTAACCTGTTTCCTCATCTGTAGAAGGAGAATAACTCTCTCAGATACTGTGTGAAGATGCGGCTAAGTGCCTGGCGTACAGTGGATGTGAAGGTGTCAGTCCCCTCTCCGGGCTCCTTCCACTGGCATGATGTGTAAAGTACATCGGCGGCACCCCCGCTGCTGTCCCAGAGCCGGTCCTGCTGAGTTGGGCTGTCTGAGAGAAGGAGCCAGCAAATCTCATGAGCCTTTTGATCTGCGGCCAGAGTTATTTTCATACTCCGCTGATCATTTTGAGAAACTGAGGCAATCAGTTTGACATCAGCCCTGGAGAGCTGACTAGGACTGTGGCCAAATCTTGGGAAGAGGGCCACTGTGTCATCCTTCACCCCCAGTGACCACTGGGCTTTCGTGGGCAGTAAAGTCAGCTCTGGGTAGGAGCGAGGAATGACATGTCCATTGAGGGCTCTGAGCACCTGGAGATCAGGTCCTACAAAATGTATCATGCTTTGGCTGCAATGGCTCCTACCTGTGGAGTGGGGGGAACGGGTAACGCGGAGCCTCGGCCTTTCCCCTTCCCTGCTCCCTCCGCCCCTCGGGTCGCCCCTCTTTGGCCTGGTGGTTCTCTGGGCTCAGCAGGACAAGAGCAAGAGGGACACAAGGGACCAGTTAGGCTTCCCTGGGACGGTGGCCCCCAGGTTGCGGCGTGGGACAAAGAGGGAGCGGGGGAGGACGAGCGGTGCCAGGGTGAGCGCACACTGCTGATGAGAAAGCGGAGTGGGGTTTCAAGGCACAGTAGCTGTGAATTAGGATTCCTGAATTAGGATTCCCTCATGGTGTTCCAGAAAACTAACCGCGTCCCTTAGAGACCGCCTTCGGGCTGTTTTCTTTGATGTCGGTGCCACTGTGGCTAGAGCACATGGGACCCAGGCTCCCAGCGGTCACATTCAGCCCACGCTTGCTCCGGTGTTCTGTCTTGCTCAGAGGGAGAGCCATATACCTGGTTAGTTGACTGGGGGACACTTAAGTGATCAGTGTGGTCCAACCCCCAGAAATGCTGAAATTTGACAGTACGAAGTACGAGCTCTGGAAAAAGCCTTGCCTTACATGCCAAACCTATCACCAGCGAGCCCTATGTACACTCTTCTAAGCCCCCACGTGCATGGCTGTCGTGATCATCCCCATTTTCCAGGGGAGCAAACTGAGGTAGCCAGAGGCAAAAAGACTTGCCCCAGGTCACACAGACAACAGGGGAGCTGGGATGCACAGCCGAGCCCCAGTGCTCAGCCCTAATGTTCCAGGAGCTGTAGCACAGATGAGCTCCCGGGGGCAAAAATCACCTGGCGAGCCCTGGAGTGCCGACAGAGCACGGGGTCTCCGCCATCCCTGAGGGAGGGGCAGCCACTTCAGTGTGTGCGCCCTGCAGCCTGCCCCACACCCTGCCTGCTAGGAAGCCCCTCCTAACGTGAAAGTGAACGGAGGTAGCCCTCCGCAGGGCAGCTCCTGATGCAGGCTTCACAGCCTTTCACCGCGTCCACCACACGTTTAATAGATGCCATCTCATCTACTCCTCCTGGGTCAAGAAGAATTCTCCCCACGTCCCAGACACAGGGACGTACAGAGAAGTTAAATAACCTATCTACATGCACATACCCAGAGCTGGTAGGAGGCAGGTCTTGAACCCAGATCTAAATCCGAAACCTGGGCTCATAACCAGTTCCCCACACTAGGCTCCTGCGAAGTTTAAGATACGCTTTTCAACGAAGGTCAGGTGTGGATCCGAGGCCCACATGTGCTGGGCTCCAGGTAGCCCCGGCCACCCTCTGACCGCCGGACTTGCTACTGTGGAAGGACCCCTTGCCCTGCCTGGCTCCCGCTTTCAATGAGGATGAATGCCTTGCCCTGCTTGCCCTTTTCCACAAGGTGG
>NW_011888828.1:1037355-1045621 GCF_000151845.1 Pteropus vampyrus
GGGGGGCCTGCCTGCGTAGCTCCGGGGTTTCCACAGCCTACAAGCTCCCTTCTCTCGGTCCCCCACCCATCAACAATATCTTCTCCACCAACCCAAGGCCCCAGTGTTCCTGCTAAGACTTCTTTAGATCCAGCCTAGTAAGGCCTGAGAAGTCCCGGGGGACGTGGGTCAGATGACACACAGACATCCCAAGCTGCTATGAATAGGTAGGAACCTCCCTGAGTTGTGAGGAAGGAGAAGACCATTCTTAGAAACCTTCAGGGGCGTCTCGGGCCATCTAGAATAAACCCCGCCTCCTTCAGCCCAGAGTTCCAGGCCCTGGAATGAATAAAAGGTTCTGTGTACGCAAGAGGACCAGATTTCTTAAGGGAAGTTGTATTGCTCCTGGGGCATGCAGTCTGGGGCCAGAAATTAGAAAGATACGCCCAGATCTCAGGGTCAAGGAAAGAGCGGGTCAGGAGTATAAGAGGCTTACTTCTCAGGAGCTTTCTGAGATATTCCAGCCCCAGCTTAAAGGAGAAGAAAGACAATATTTACTGAAGGTCTATTGTTTGCCAAGGTGATTGGAGCCTTACATCGTACATAACAGTTTCACAATTAATGGGCTTGGTGTGGAAGGGCAGGGATTTGGAATGATCCCTCCCCTCAGCAGACCCAGAGCCCCGAGGCAGGCAGGCTCCCCAAAACGCAGGCTGGAGGACACCAGTGGCTCTGCTCTGATTTCAACCTAAGTTGACAAGCCGACAATCAGAAAATCTAGCTCATGCCTTCCTGCAGAGGGGCCTGGGGGCTGCCCTGGCAGGACAGTAAGAGGATGAGAGAGACCGAAGCCTTTTCCCGTCCCCCCTTGTCCTCCCCTCACCCTGTGTCCGCTGTCATCTCTGTTCCTACTCACTGGACTGCTGGGTAATATGGCCCCTTCTGAAAAGACCGGAATGTTAAAAGGGGGTCGCAGACAGCCCGCGCCGGGGGGATGCTCCGGCGCGTGGGAAGACACAAGCACGACGACTTTTGTCACAGAATTATGAATCACAGCGAAAAACAGAGCCGCCCAAGTGTGCACAGGGAGGGTGGTCGATCCAGCTGCAACCTTCTTCCCTTCTCCATGAAGTTTACGAAGACGAAAGAGGAATGTGGAAGAGAGGCTGTGACGGAGTAGGAGAAAGCAGGCTGGGGACAGCAAGGCCCTCAGGGAGAAGGGCCTCGGAAGGAAAGACCAGGCTTCGGCCTCTGAGGGGATGGACATAAGGAGCCTCGGGGGACAGTTCACTTCTGGAGGCTGTGGAACGAGGCATTGATGGAGCCAGGAAAATGAACAAGAACAAATATTTACGGAGCACTTAATATGTGAGGCGTCTTTTACTCGTCCAGTCCTCTGAGCACCCCTATTGTATAGACCCACTTTTCTAGATGAGAACTCTGAGGTTCAGGTGGGTCAAGGAACTCGACACAAGCTCGTACGGGGTGCAACCGGGACGTGCACCCAGGCCGGCTGCTCTTGGAGCTGGGGTCTTCACCACACTGCTGTCTGTCTCTTAAGCACGGCGCTGTGTCCTGCAGCCTCCGGCTCGCCACACGGCGAATGCCCCAGCCAGTGACTTGGGTAAATAAGCCCTTTGGCCTCAATCCTGGTTTCTTCATCCCTCAGTGGGGGTTATGTTTCTCCCTCTCAGGGCTGGTGTGATGATGAAATGAGACGGTGCATCAACCAGCCAGCACGTGGCCTGACACAGCTCTGTCCTTACCTACTGCCTCCCCAGCCACTCAATCCCCACAGCATCCTTGGAGTTGTAGACCCAGGTGGCCCCTGGGACACACATGCTAGGACATCCTAACTCCCTCTGAGTGGCAGATGAGCCTTGTGCAGGCAGCCACTTGAAGAGGACTGGGTTCCCAGGGAGGACAGAGACATCAGGGCCCAGAAGCTAACACTTCCTAGTGTCACCCGTCATGGACTCTGCTCCACTATCTGCTTACGGCCCCTGAGTGCCCCAGGCAGCGGGTAGTGAGCAGCACTGGCCCACCTAAAAATGGGAGAAGTGGCTCTTACTTGGACAAGGCCAGGCCATGCTTGTCCAGCTGTGGGTGCAGGTCAGCCAGGTGGATGCCAGCCTCCATGGTCACCTGCTTTTTCTCTGTGTCCACCTGCAACAGAACAGCATAGGCTGAGATGAGCTGAGTCATCGCCCAGTCCTCACAACTGCATGAATGAGAATGTCTCAGCCTGTGGTTAGCTCAAGCCACCTCCCACCCCAGGTAGCCAAATGGGATGTGGGCCCTAGCAGAAAAGGGGGTGGACATCCTCACCATGGCCACAGGGGTGCAGAACTGACAAGAGGCCTGAGCAAGCCCAGGGAGGGCTCTGGACTGTGGGTCAGGAATTGGGGCATCATTTTGGGACTCAAGGGCAGGGAGGGGATCAGGCCATAGGGGAGAGGCTAATGAGCTTCTGCTTGGGGTTTGGGATGGAGGCCAAGGCTGGGTGCCAGCAGAGGTGGAGGAGAGGGCTGTGAGTACCTGGAGGACCTGGTTCATCTTGCCCATGTGGATCAGGAAGCCATCGGTACAGGCGATGTCTGAGGGCGAGTGGCCACCACCCACCACCTTCACCCCCCTTGTTCTGCTGCCTGGCCAGGGCCGGCACCTGCCAAGGCAATGCCTGGGTGAGCCCCAGCTCAGGCCTTTGTCTGTGGCATAGCCGGGAGCACGCAGGGCCGTGCAAGCCGCGCGCCCCACTGGCCTCCAGGGCCCCTGCCTGGCTGGAGGCTGCTGGGCGGTTCATCCCAGGAAAGAGAGCCGGAGAGAAGGGCCAGGAAGTGAGTGGGATGGAGAACCAAGGAAACGTCCCGAAGTGGGACTCCCATGCGCTCCCCTGGCTGGAGGCTTTTCTACAGGCAAGCCTGATCACATTCCTCAGGGCAAACCCTCTCAGGGGTGTCCCAGTGCCTTCAGAATTAGGTCTCGGCCCCTCACCTTGGCCCACACAGGCCTCAGCTGCCTCCCAGGCTGGAATGGAGCCTCCGAGGGCAGTGACAGTGGCTTAATTTGACTCTGTACCTCCCATGTCTGCCCCGGGACCAGCGTGAGTAGGCAGTTTATAATGATCACTGAATGAATAAATGAATGAATGCGTGATGCCACTTAAATGAATCCACATCCTTTCACCCTCGCGTCCCTGCTCAAACACTCTCACTGGTCCATGGAACACCAGTTTTACAGTTTATATTGTAAGGAGTTCCACAAGCAAATAAACACACATACAGCATGTTTAAAGGTTCAAGTTCTAGAATAAAGAAACCTGTTTAACACCAACTTCCTAGAGCTCCCTTGACTATACAATCTGTTTTTATTTTCACTCGTCCTTAGTGGCCCTCTAGGGAAACATCGGCCCACAACAGCCTCACCTGTTAGTAAGTCGCGGCTGTGCAGGCCAGCATAGTTTAGGAATGGCCTTCGAGTGCCGAAGTATTAGCACACCTCCAGCTTCTTCGTGCAGCTCCGGATCCCCTCACAGCCACTCTGCCGTCCCACCCGCCTCTTCTGCTCTGCACTGCACTGCACTCATCCTCCAGGTAAGATAGTACATCTCACCTGGCTAGCAGACCTGGGGTGGGCTGGGGGTCTTAGCCTGGCAAGCCCATCTCCCAGCCTCTGCTCTGGAGCAGAGTCTAGTCTATAGGGCCGGCACGAGCTGGAGATCCAGGGGCTGGGCCAATGGGCACTGAGCTGAGATGGACACTCACCTCTATGATCTCGGATGTGGATATGGGCTGATAGTACATCGCTGGGCAACAGCCATAGGTCCTTGCCCAGTTTTGGAATGCGACTCCTTTGTACCCATGAACCTGTGACAGGAGAAAAGCTAAGTCACCACAGATAGGTGGCCATGGCTGCCCTTGACCTTCATCCCACTGTCCTGTCATTGAAGAGGAGGGACTGTGTGCTGAGCTAGGCTCCTTCCCTGCCATCATCACCGCTCAGGGTCATAAGGAGGAGGGCAGGTGGGCAGATCACACAGAAGACTCTGCCTATTCTTAGGAGGCAGGATGAGGTCAGGGTGGAGCCTGAGAAAGCAGGACCCGGGGCTCAGTCTGAGCAGCAATCTGAGGGACCCAGGAGGCTGAGCAGGATGATCAGGAAAAGGGCTGCATAAGCTGGCCTGTGGTCCAAGGACTTGGAAGTGGCCTTTGTCTTCCCCACCAGGCTTTTCCAGCATGGAAGGGGCACATCTAGGAGATTCCACAGCACCTTCCTGGCCTGTAGGTCACAGCAGGAGCCCAGTGGGTAGGACTCCCATTTATTGGAAGCCATCTGAGTGCAAAGCGCTGTGCTGGGATCCTCCACATATTGTAAGTTCCCCACGCTTACGCAGCAACCCAAGGTAGACTGGAGTCCAACAAGGCTCTTCTCTCCCATACCTTCCCCCAATAACCCCGTGCCTCCTCACAGGCCTAAGTCCTCTTCAAGAGGGTCCCCGTGGCCTCCCTGTGGCCTCCCCTTGGCCTCAAATATGACCTAACTTTGCTCTCCTGCACCCTGCTCAGGGGCCTAGCCTGAATTAAGCCCCACTGAGCTGACCAGCTGTCCCATGTGGCCTTACCATGGTTCCAGTGGTGGGTCAATGGCCTTGGTTCACTTTGGCTTCCTCCGGAAAGAGCCTTGGGCAGCGGGATTCAGAGGCACAGCCGAGGGGTCTTGAGCAGCCAGCACAGTGACTTCAGTACTTGGGGCTGACTTCAAGCTGCTGCTCACGAGGGACTTTGGGGCTCAGCAAGTGTTGGGGATAGGCTCCGCCTGGACAGCAGCTCATGCCCACCCCCTGCCCCATGTACTGGGTAAGCACATGCACTCTTGGCAGCAAGGTGGAAGGGCAGTTTAAAGGTGGCTGCTCTGTTGCTGGAAGCTGCCTGAGCGCTGACTCCAACTCCAGGCATTCTGGAGCAGAAGTGTTAGGCAGTTCCCCAGGCTCCTGCTACAAGAGTGAAGGCCCAGCTCTGTAACCATAGAAACTTCCCTCGAAGACCTTCCTTAAGTACCTCCTAGAAACATCTCCAGTTTAGGGTTATAAATTATCCCAAATCCTAGAGGACAAAGTCCATAAAAGCTGCTGGCCTAAACCAGCTACAAACTCATGCACAGGAAGTACTGCCCATAACTCCAGCCTCATTATACCGTCATTATAATATCGTGACTATGACTGGAAGTTCATGAATCTAATTATAACACTGAATTCTCGGCTTTGCACACTGGGCAAAGTTAATATAGCAACTGTCAGTCAAGGGTACCTCACATTCGGATCATCTAGGACACCCCCCCCCCATCACGGCTCAAATATAAACAGACCTTCCCCTTTCTGGCGGTTACAGCTCTCCTGGCTGGAAACCCGCCCCTCCCTTTGGGGCGTACTGTCTCATCTCTTCATCTCCTGAATTCCACAGGGCTGCAGCCTTCCTTAGCCCGGCTGGTCTCCTTCTAAAATGTACTTTCAATAACTCTTACTTTTTCTAAATCTCGCCGACCTGTAATTCTTTGCTGCGTAGGTGGGGAAGAACCAAGGGACACAACACACGTTGCCACTGTCCCCCACCCCCTCACCCCCCATGCTGCTGGAGTGACACCGGATTTCATGTCACCCCAGTGGTGACAGCAGGTGCCCCCCAGCCTTGAAACTGGGTCCTTAATACTATAGGTCAGGGGAGGCTGTGACGTGGGGGCCCATGTGGGTTTTAATGCAGGGGATCCCCAGTGGGGCTGAAATCTGTTCGTATGTTAGTTTATTTGTCAGGCTGGGCAGATGAATACACTGAGGGGGAGCAGAAATTGCCACCCCAATATATGCTTTTTTTTTTTAGAAGGATACTGATTATTTTAGCTGATTATTTTCATAAACAAAAGAACCAGGAAAAACCTTTGACCTTCCCCCTAATCACCTGAAAGAATTTAGATCGAGGACCCGCTCCAGGAATGGAGCTATCATCAGAGATAACTAGTTTATCAGGTACTGAGTGTGACAGACAGGGAGGGACTTGGCAAGGCCCATTCAGTCAAAGTCCTCTCTGTTCCATTGTTAAAGATGGCCCTAACCCGAAACCCGAAACCCGAATCCTAAAACTTTGCCTCTGCAATGTCAAATGCTGCAGACTGTATGTATGATAGCCGGCATTACCTCAGAAAAAATTCCCATAGGTATATAACTCCTAGATATAGACTCTGAAAAATTGAAAATGAGTGTTCAAAAAAAAGAACTTACTTATGAATATTCATAGAAGCAGCGTTCATAGTAGTGGAAAGGTTGAAACGATTCAATTTCTCTGTCCGGCTGCTATCAGTGAGAGCAGCAGAGTGGGTGCCAGTGCCCACGTAAGAAACTTCTAAACCTGTAGAGAATTTTTGTAACTTTTTACGTGAGCCAAACATCTGCCCAGGAGCAAGATCTCAAATGCTCTGAAGAATGGATTTTGCATCTTCTTTAATGCATTTGAAGTTGCAGAGGGAACATAAGAAAGATTACATGCAGGTGCGGGAAAACAAGGCAAGGATGGCTTACAGGACAGCTAACAAGATTATGTGCTTTCGAGAGGGTTAATACCCCCTTCAGGGGTATTGCTTTTGTCATTTGAAATGCATCTTTACCTAGATGCACCACTGATGATTGACAGGATTGGCTTCAAACCTTTCGCTGAAGTTTTAGGCCTAGGGCTGACTACCCACCAGGACCTGCCTGGAGAAGAATTTATGATCTTAACATCCTGTGAGGCTACTTTCCATAAAACCTTACTCTTTTTCTTCCCACTTGGGTAGGGTGGAGTAGAGACCTGGAGGAAATTTCTCTATCCCGGTTCTACCAAGCCTGTGAGGGGAAGAGGGGGTGCCTGGGGTACAGAGGGAGTACAGACTTGGAGACAATTTCAAGCACAAGCCTCGTATGTGAAAGGCTAAAGGGGTACTGGAAGCCGTCGGAGGAGAGACCCGAAGGCGAATTTTCCATGGGGCATAAGCTGAGTATGGGTGAGGAGAGATCTACAGGGAAATGCTCCATTCTGGCTCCTGCCAGATTGTGAGGGCAGAGGAGGTCCAGGTGCAAGGTTCAAGATGAGACTTGGAGGCGAGTACACCACCCCTGCTCCAGCCAGCCCGTGGACGGCAGAGGGGGTGCCTGAGGTAGGGGTTGCACTTCTGGCGGCTGGAGTTCTCGGGAACGCCTCCAGCAGGCTGGTTTCCTGTATTTCCAGACCGCTTCCCAGGTATACTTCCTCCGGGCCCAGTTTAAGTGAGCACTTCCTATGGGACCAGTTTCCTGAAGCACTGAGAGAGCCAGGAGCCAGAGCTGCCAGGATCCCCTTCTTGGTCCTATGGCGGCATCGATTCTGCAGGAATTTGAGGTGCTGCAGTATTAGCCCTGGAGGTGCTGTGGCTTTGGGGACAAGGTGGGGCTGCGCCTGGACGTGGTTTACCTCAGTACCCTCCCAGGGATGAAAAGGTAGGTGGAAGCTTCCTGTGAAGGAACGCTGCTGAGTGTGGGGTGTCGGGCTTCTGAGGACTCAGCAGAGCGAGGGCTTACTGTGGACAATTGCTGGTTTTTCTGTGTGCTGCAAGGTAACACCCAGGGGCCTTTAGCGTGAGGCTGTCTAGTGTTCCAGCGCCATTTATGCGAGCTCGATTTTTCAGCTCCATTCTATTCTATTGACTTATGTGTTTGTTTTATGCCGATACCACCGTTTCGGTTACTATAGTTTCTTAGTGGAGTGATGTGGCAAACGGAATTCACTGCGTCCACCGCATCCCAGGTCGTCCTCTTGACACCTGAGTTGTAGTGGCTGCTAACTTGGTCTTCCCATGGCACCTCTGATGACCACGGGGTCTGCTCTGAGGGAGATGTGCTTCCCGCTCCGGGTGGACCTGTCTGCAAAGGGCTCGGCCGCTAACAAACTTGGTTGTCCTCTCCGCTTTTCTGGCATGGTGTCGACATGGTTGTTTCACATAGTCATTTACCTTTCAGTCATTTCAAAAGTTCAGAAAACTTGCAACAGCAGTGCAGACTCTTTCTCTGCACTAAGAGCCCTCAGTTGTCATTGCTTTATTGCATTTGCCATTTGACAAGCAGGACTCCCGGGGCGTTTCATCCCAAACAGGTGTGCCATCCCCGGGATGACTGGCCACCTCACCTGTGAGGAGGAAAGCGTTATGGTTTCCATGTGAGAATCCAGTCCAGGGTCCCACCTGAGCTTTCACCACCTGTCCCAACTGTGAGAGAATGATTTTCTCC
>NW_011888828.1:1046121-1056624 GCF_000151845.1 Pteropus vampyrus
ATTCTATTCTATTGACTTATGTGTTTGTTTTATGCCGATACCACCGTTTCGGTTACTATAGTTTCTTAGTGGAGTGATGTGGCAAAGGGAATTCACTGCGTCCACCGCATCCCAGGTCATCCTCTCAACACCTGAGTCGTAGTGGCTGCTAACCTGGTCTTCCCACGGCGCCTCTGATGACCACGGGGTCTGCTCTGAGGGAGATGTGCTTCCCGCTCCGGGTGGACCTGTCTGCAAAGGGCTCGGCCGCTAACAAACTTGGTTCTTCTCTCCGCTTTTCTGGCATGGTGTCGACATGGTTGTTTCACATAGTCGTTAACCTTCCAGTCATTTCAAAAGTTCAGAAAACTTGCAACAGCAGTGCAGACTCTTTCTCTGCACTAAGAGCCCTCAGTTGTCATTGCTTTATCGCATTTGCCATTTGACACGCAGGACTCCCGGGGCGTTTCATCCCAAACAGGTGTGCCATCCCCGGGATGACTGGCCACATCACCTGTGGGGAGGAAAGCGTTATGGTTTCCATGTGAGAATCCAGTCCAGGGTCCCACCTGAGCTTTCACCACCTGTCCCAACTGTGAGAGAATGATTTTCTCCGTTCTGATCTGATTTCGTTTCTTTGGAACTTTGACAGAGATGTTCCCACATTTTCACAATGTTGATGGATTTGGGCTGCACAGATGACTCCGATCTGGGTGGCCTTTTCTGCCTGGCTTCTTTTATTTACGGTGTTTTCAGTGTTCACTCATCTCTGTGGTGACATGCATCAGTACTTCATTTATTTTTCCCTTGCGATTAAATATACACAACACCACATTTACTGTTTAAACCATTTGAAGTGTACAGTTTCATGGGCATTAACTGCATTTACATTGTTGTGCAAATATAAACACCATTTGTCTTCGGAACTTTATTTTCCGGTCTGGAGAGGATCACTTATCTCTCCAGCTTGTGAGGCCAGCTGGAACAAGACAAGCTTAAGGGAACCTATGCCTGTGTGTCCCTATGGCATTTCCTTAAGACAATCGACATAAAAGACAGACATAGAAAAAAAAAAAAGACCATTTCTGGGAGGAAAGGACTCAATAAAGAAAACCCTAGCACTATTTAGCTTCACAAATATTTCTAACTGCCAATCTAAATTTTCGAGTGAGACAATGGATTCACACCACCTCTAACTTCTACCAAACCCTGCAGACAGCGACGGGGAATTTTAAGTTTTGTTAGGCAGCCCAGAAAACTATGGTACACGGAGTGGGAGGACCAAGGCTGGTTACCCGGCTCCCGCGTGGAGTCTTCCCATCTCCTGCTAAGGAGATCATGCTAAGGTTTTTTTTAACTTGTCCTTCACAATTTTTAAGGAACCAGGCTAGACAACCAAAGTCTGTGTTTTTAAAATTGGCCCTTTTCCAGTTATATTTCCTTCGTTTAGCACAGGCTGCCTCAGGCAGCTGTGGGCTGTGAGGGCCTGGGGGAGACTCTGAGACTTTGTAATTCCAATCAGACTTTCAAAAATCACCTTCCATTTTTGTCCAATTTCTTGAAAAAAAAAAATCAGTTATTAAATCCTTTAAAACCAGTTCCAACATAGTGATACAGGGAAGAGGCAGGAAGCTACAGAAATTGACTAAATATTAAACCAGTTTGTTTTCAGAACCTGCCAGGGTATCGCTAGAAATGGGAGCCTGGCTGGTCAGCCCTACGGCCAGACCAGAGGAACCTACAGAACGAAGGAAGATTCCTGCAGAGATAATAACTGTTTATCCAAACCCTTAACAGTTACCCAAACTGTGAGGGGAAAACAGGAAAACAAATATGGTAAGCTGTACCCTAACAAACAAACAAACACCAATAACTTATTCCATTCTTTACTCCCTCCCGCCAGACCAAGAGATCAATACCAATTGATCTCTCATAATACTCATAATCTTATATATCAATAAATTTAAAATTTCCACCTTTTTGGGAAATCTTTTGCTTTCCCTTCTGCCTTTTTATACTAATGTTGATATTACCATGTGTAAAACCCAAGAAGCTAAAGAACTAATTCAAAGCTTAAGAATAGTTAAATTCGCTTATACCCATTTGTTTTTAAAATGTGGTCTTTCTCTAGGGACCAATAAAACAATTGCTTATCATGAGAGTTCTATAAAACATTTTCCAATTTAAAAGTTTTTCTAATTCAAGGAATTCATAGTCCACCCATTAATGGTAGGATTTTAATAGCATCCTAAACCAATAAGACTTTTTAATAGCTTAGCCAAGGAAGCCAAAGTCTTCCTATCCCTATGATATTTCCTTGTTATAACAAACACAAAAGACACGGACACAGAAAAAAAAAAATGACCATCTCTGGGAGGAATGTTTCAATAAAGAAAATCTTGAGTCACTAACTAAGTCCAAGTAGCTAGCTTCACAAATATTTTTTTTTATACCAGTCTAAATGTATCAGAGAGGAAAAAGACTGGCAGCACTTCTAAATTCTCCCAAACTCTGAAGAAACAGACCAAAAAGGCTGACAGGATAAACAAAAATATTGTTTACTTCTACCGATACATGTGATTTCTCAGATGGGGCACTTTCCAGGAGCTAGCGGTGCTGAGGCCATTCATGCTGGCACCATAACAAGATGGGAGCTTTCTGGTTTTCTCAAATCATCTTAAGTGGGCCTTTAAGCCCAAGCATTTTTTCCTCTCCCGCGAAAGGAGGAGGGGAGAGGAAAGAGGTGGCATCTAAGAAAGAGCCAAAATCTCCAAATCTGTTGGTTTAGGCAGAACCTCTCCATCAGTTAGCTGTTAGCCTGGTGGGAAAGGCAGGCTGGAATTACGGTAGAAGCAATTCCCTGATACAAGGATACTGATAGACCCAAATATCGTTAGTTCCTCTGCAATATAAAGCAAAAAATAGGTAAACCTATGTTCAGTACTATCTTACATCAGAAAAAGTAAAAATAAGAAACCCCAAAATTCCTCTGCTGGGTCCTCTGAAGTCTGATACCCTTCCCTCACCCTCCAGCCGTCGTCGCCCACAGTGGTCCTCACCTTTTCCCATGGCGGTCCCTTGGCGCACCCTCTCGGGGATGCTGAGGTACACGGACTGCCTCAGCACCCCGGGGACATGGGAAGCCTAGAGAAGATCCTCTCAGGGGCTTCCTGAAAAGGCAAGGTGCGCGTGCACGAGAAGCCACGCAGACTCTGCGGGTCACGTGAGTGGCAGGCGGGAAGGCGCGCACAGTCACGTGGGGTCACGTGGCCGTCCATGCAGGGTGGAGACGAGTCCCTCCACCCCCAACAGCTGCAGGCCCAGGTCTGGATTCGGGGCAAACGGAGTCCACTGATGGGCCAGTCACCCTGCGACCCACTCGTCGGCTCCTCCCCACAGGCCGGGGCCCCCTCCCCGTGCCCGGGTCCTCACCGCGTGTCGGCCTCGCCCTCACGGACACCCGCGCCCCGCACCTCCTCTGGCCAAGCAGCAGTGGCCAGTGGCGGGAGAGCAGCAGGTGGACCTACGCTGTGTGGGCGGTGTGCCTGAGATGGCGTTTTGTCGCTGGGACAGCCACCCCTGGCAGAGGAGCGGGAAGGGACCGAGTTTGCTCACCCGTAAGTGTCCGCGGCCTCTTCCCTGCCCAGACTCTGGAAAATAGAGAGGGTTCTTCAAACATGAGCTTTGATTGTAGAACAGTTAGCAGAATTGTGGACATAGGCTAACCCGAATCGCTTAATAATTTCTGAATGACTAAATACATCTCTTCAACACACGGTTGGTATAAAAGTATAGGAATGTGAAGGATGATTGAGTCACTTTCAGAACGTCTGCAGGTAGGTGCTCCTGTGCCAATTCGCGCTCTTTATTAAGCACATGAGCAACTGGCAGAAATGTGAATTTATCAGGGCATTTTGTTTTCTGTTGCGCTTTATTACAGGGGATCCCTGACTTATCAACACCTCATTTGAAAATTGTTAGTGGACTCGGACAGTGGCCGAGGAGGTGGAGCGGTGGACCAAGAGTAGAGCCCATGCCATAGTGGCAAGAGTGTCACAGGGACCAGCCCAGAGAGGCCCCCACCGCCTCTCATGGACCAAGGAGATATGAGTTTGGGATAGGAATCCACTTGCAAAACTACTTTGGGGTTATGAATATGATTTCTGATGAAACTTGGTTGGAGAACGTTTCATGATCTTTGCGTGTGTGTGTGTGTGCGCGCGCGCATTTTAATTTTGCATTTGACTAAAAGCGCCCTGAGAAAATTCGTATATTGCAAGGTGGTCCTAGCCTCCTCCTTGGTTTGGGTTCTCTTGGATGCGTTCCTGCCGCTTCACTTCAGTGAATGCAACGAACGTGGAGAAAAGGAGCGAGGCCTTCCTGCCAGGCTGTTCTAAAGCCAGCACAAAGGCCTCATGAAGGTCCTGGAGAAACGGGGAACTGGTTCTCACTCCCGAAGAGGATCAGGAAAAGCTGAAAGAGATGTTTAAAGTCAGTCAGTTCAATTAAATGGCCAGTGAGATGACTGCACCCCACAGGTCTTTACCAGATGATACGTTAGAAGGTATAAAAGAAAGATATATCCAGATAATCTTCCTACGGCAAGTGTGGTGGTAGTTTGCCACAGTGAGGCTCGGAGTGTCCCCCCATAGGGCCATTAATCGCTCACTAAGACACAGGCTAGAAGAAATTGTTGTCGTACATGATGCCAGTGAAAGAGACTCTTTGAAAAGACCTCCAGAAAGGTATGGGAAAAAAATTAAACGTATCAGTTTATGGAGCTCTCATGGAAGAAGGTTCTGGATTGATCAGAGATAGATTAAAAGGAGCTGCTGTGTCTTTATAAAATAATATTGAATGTCAACTCTAATTGAAACATTAAAAATGTTTTAAATTAAAAAATACAGAAATGAAATGAGCGGCTGTGTCTCAAGGCCAGATGATCACCTTCTTAGACGTTCAGTGTGAGTGAGATGGCTGAAGGCTCTCTCAGCCAGCATCGAACGTGACAGGAAGACAGCAGTGTGTCCTGTCATTCATGCGACCAGTGATAATACTTTTGAGCATATGGCAGGTTCCGATAACGACTCATAGTGGACTCCACTGTAAGCTTGATTTTTGCTGATATCCTGTTCCCCAAAGAGAAATGGAAAGAAGAAACGGTGATTGGACTCTTTTTGTCAGAATACCTACAATGGCAGGAGGCCTTTTTTCAATAGATAGAGATTACTTTCAGGAAATTGGAACATGGGATGCTGGAATAGATATTTGGGGAGGAGAAAACCTGAAAATTTCCTTTAAGGTTTGGCAGTGTAGATAAACTTTTGATTGTTACCTGCTCACATGTTCGACACATGTTTAAGAAAGCCACATCTTACATGTTTCCAGGAGGCACAGGACAGAGTATCGATAAAAATGACAGATGACTTGTAGAAGTGTGGATGGACGAACTCAAGAATTTCTTCTATATAATTTCTCCAGGTGTTTTGAAGGTAGATTATGGAGATACAACATCAAGACTTGGTCTAAGACACAGACTCGAATGAAAATCTTTCTCTTGGTATCTAGAGAACATGTATCCTGATTCTCAGATCTCACGTTACTATTTCTCTTTGGGAGAGATATAAAATGTGGAAACAAATCAGTGTCTAGATAACATTTCTAGAAAAGAGAATGAAAAAGTAGGAATTTTTAACTGTCACGGTATGGGAGATAATTATGTTTTCTCTTACATTGCCAACAGTTAAATTAGAACAGATGACCTTTGCTTGGATGGCCTGGTCACAGTGCTCAAATGCCACCACCTAGAAGGCAACCAGCCTTGCAGCATGTGAGCAGCCACAGAAGCCACAGAAGGGGACAGCCAGGTGCCTAGCGTTAGAGACTGTGATGGAAGCTGGTCCCAGCAGTGGCTTCTTCAAAACCTCATTCATCCAGAAATATTCTGAGACAAAACTTACAAAGAGAAAAAAAAAGAAAAAAGGACCGACACAACTACTTCTGCATACCTTTCTGCCATATTCATAAGTAGTGAAAAAAGGAAAATTGCTTTCCTCCTCCTGCAAGATGTAAGGTTTCTCAGCCATTAAAAATGAGACTCCATTCACTTCTCAGCTGTGGACGGGACTTCCTGTCCCAGGATGAGCAACGACAGTGCAGCGAGACCATGCACACTGCCCAAGGAGCCTGGTGTTCAGCTCGTTTTGCAAATGCTGCACCTGGAGTGAAGTCCCCCCAAACCCTTCAGCTCCAGCCTCCAGACCAGAGCCCAGGATCCCACTGCACCCTGCCTCCCCAGCTCTCCCTGGGGGCTGCAGTTTGGCTCCACAGGCCTCTCTATGGTCTTTTTATATCTAAGCTTTCTGCTTTCAAACTTGGGTTCCTTTTGGTCTGTTCCTTCAGGGCTGCCTCTTTTACCTGCAAAATAATTCTTTGCTTTACACCCCACTACCCCCAGATGTAGTTACTTATAAAGGCTCTCTAAGCACACTGTTAGTTTAAAAACTGCCCAAGGGAAGGTAGAGAGCCAAGAGGGGAAGGTGGCATAAAGCATGCATAGGTAAGAGGCAGGTGAGAAGGCAGTTGATTCAGGATGTGCCAAGACCTGTGCCAGGTGTCATCTCAAGGACTCCATTTTCCAGTGGCAGCTTCCAGGGCACACATGACTGAACCTAGGGCCCAACCCTGTGTCTGACATAGTCTTCATTGGCTCAGAAGCCTTCAGAGAGAGAAAATATTTCCCTAGTGTTACTCCCAAGTTGCACACTAGATGGTTGTGATGAAAAACTTTGCGTGACATACACTCTGGTGTTATTCCCAAAATGCACACGAGATGGCAGCAGAAGATAACTTTTTAATGACATACACTGAAGTGTAATTCCCAAGATTCCTACGAGATGGCAGCAATGAGTAACTTAATGACATACACTTGGGTGTTATTCCCAAAATGCACATGACATGGCAGTAGAGAAAAACTTTTCATGACATGCACGGGGATGTTATTACGGAAATGTTTCCTAGACAGGGGCTCCCTCCCTAGAGACATAGCCCACAGCCCTCAACTGTCAACCCTGTTTGGATTTGGCAGTGGATGAAGATAATTACTTTCTCAGCTCTTCGAGGGCTCCGTCACTAGAGGGCTCCGTCACTAGAGGGCTCCCTCGGCAACGCCCACTGGTGTCAGCCCACTTTGGGTCGCCCTTGGGTGAAGATAACTATTTCTCTCAAGTTAATGGAGGGTTCCCTCCCTAGAGAGGGGCTCTCTTTCTAGAGCATGGCTCTCTCTTCGAGAGCAGGGCTTCCCCCTCTGAGATGCCGGAGTGGGATTCTCCTATAAAAGCGGGGCTCCCCCCAGAGTGTGGCTTTTCCTATTGAACAAGGCCTCCCCCTAAGAGTTTGGCTCTCTCCAAACAGGCGTTTTCCCACTAGAGTGAGGCTCCCCCTTCAGAGCTGGGCCCCCCTAAAATTGGGCTTCCCTGAGTGGGGGGCTCCTCTAGGAGTGGGGCACCCACTAAGAGAGGCCTTCCCACTAAAGAAGGCCCCCTAAAAATGGGGCTCTTCCTCCTAAAATGGGGCTCCCCCTAGCAGTGGAACACTCCCCAAAAGAGTGGAGCTCCCTTCCTTGAGAGGGGCCCCTCTAAGTGTAGGGCTACCCCTTTTAATACATTCTGCTCAAAGGGGGGTGCCCCTCTTGAGGTAGGGGGCTCCTGATCTTTAGGAGAGAACCCCGCTATTAGGGGAGCCCACTTATTTCACGGGGCCTACTCTGGGTGGAGCCTTACACTTAGGGGGGCCCTGTTCAGGAGGGAGCCCACTTCTAGCAGTGGCCCTGCTCTCATGGGGAAGTCCCGCTCTGGGGGAGAGCGCACCTCTTTGGGGGAGACCCCAATGTAGAGGAAAAGCCCTGATCTAAGGGGGGGTCCGCTATGGGGGAGAGCCTCGCTTCTGGAGGGCACACTCTAGAAAGGGAGCCCCTCATAGATCTGAGAGAAACCCAAAGAGAGCCGGCGGCTGAGGGCTGTGGGCTAAGTCGAGGCAGATTCCGGGGGCCGAGATCCTCTCTCTGGAGAGAGAGGGGAGCCCCTCTTTAATGGGAGAGCCCCAGTCTAGGGAGAGAGCTTCTCTCTAGAAAGGGAGCCTGTAGGCCAGCCATGGAGTTGAGAATGTGGGTATGTTCACCCCACTGCCATCCCAAGGCAGGCCGCAGGGAGCCCTTTCTCAGAGAGAGCCTTTTTTTCGTGTGCAAAAGTTACGCTCTTAGGAAAGAGCTCCGCTATTAGGGGCTCGCTCTAGGAGTGGTACCCCACTCTCGAAGGAAGCGTTATGCTCTAGGCCCGCACAGTGCTCTTACGGGGTGAGCTCCGATATAGAAGGGGGAGATCCTCTCAAAGGGTGGGGAGCCCTGCTCCTCGAAAGTGATTTCTGCTCTAGCGGGGATTGTCCCGCTCTTAGGGAGGGATCCCCGCACACATAGGAAGGAGAGGTCTGGTTTTAGGGAGATAACTCGCTTTAGCGGGGAGCCCATGTTTTAGGGGGAACCCCGATTTAGAAGGTGGAGCGCCACACTTGACGGGCCTTTATCTAGGAAGGGAGTCCCACTCTTTGGGGGAAGAGCCCCACTGTTAGGTAGGAGGAGGGGGAGCCCTACTTTTAGGGTGGTTGCTTTAGTGGGGTGATGCTTTTAGTGGGGGCTCCACTCTGTATTAACTGTTATTTGCCTGGGTATGTTGACTTCCACCATTCTTAGTTGCTGCTGCATTTAAGTCTTTCATAATTGCCTGAAAAATGTTACAGGTTCTTTACTCTGACTTCTAGAGTTGGTGGATGAGTCCAGGACATGGATCTCTTTCCCAAGGTCATTGGCATAGCAGCTCTTTGGGTTTACCTGCAAATCCGGATGTCCCTGGACAGTCTTGGAAGGGGCGACTGTGCTGTTTGCGGGCCTCGGTTACAAATGCGTTTCATTGTCTTCACACATCACATGTTTTTCTTCTGTGTGTGTGTGTGTGTGTGTGTGTACTCTATATATTATATATACATATGTGTATACATATACATACATTTGAAATATTTGACTTTTGACTTTGTTCATTGTTGTTTAATTTTAAAAATGTTAATGGAAACTTATTTATTTAGTAATTTATGATGAAACAAGGGTGAATTTCCCCCATTATCCAGCCATCTACCAGGCATGTACCTATGTAATTTATGATGAAACAAGGGTGAATTTCCCCCCATTATCCAGCCATCTACCAGGCATGTTCGATTCTACAGCAACGCCTTTTCAAAGATCTAGCTTTTTAAAAAACTATTTATTTATCTATCTATCTATCTATCTATCTATCTATCTATCTATCTATCTATCTATTTATTTTTGCAGGAGAGACCCATATGGTAGAGTCTTGGAGTTCATATCCAATAGCTATTCTTCTTTCTTCGTCAGAGAAGCTTTACGGTTTGGAGGGAGGGTGAGAGGTGGTTAATGCAGCCACCTAAAATGCCGCACATCCCAGAGTGTTTGCAGCTCTGTGTGGCCATGTGGGAAAGTCTTAGCTAGTGAGATTTAATCAGAAATGTTGTGTGGGACTTCAAGCAAGCTGGGAGATGTGAAGTTTGCACTCTTTCTCTTGTCAGAAATCAAATGTGATGGGTGAAAGCCCAGCCACCATCTTGGGACAAGAGCTGACCTTGAGGCGGAAGCCAGAGCTAGACTAACGCAGGGGCAACACAGACGCCTGAGGTCTTGCTGAATGCAGTGCTACCATCCCTGCCCGAGGCCGCTCTCCTCTGGATTTCTGTGACGTGATAGAGGAATAAACTTCACTCTTTCTCAAGCGACTGTTACTTCAGCTTCTCTGTTATAGATAATTGTATGGAATCTTAGCAGAGATAGGGGACCTGCTTTTGAGTGCCCCCAGGAGATGGGTCTTTTGTTGAATGAGCTGTGGTAAAACTGCAGGCTGCAGTGAGGGGAAGCCGTAGCTTCTCTGCCAGGGGCGAGAGGACGAGCTCATAGAAATAGCAAGGATGGTCCCTGCCAGGGGTTGGCGGGCTTCCCGATGCCGCGAGGGGCTAGCACAGGCATTTGGCTGACTCCTCTTGAAAAGATTATAAACTCTAGGTTCTATTTCTCTCAGTGCTTCGCCTTTGGATCTTAAAATCTTAGTTTGGGAGTGAAAAATAATAATACTATAATACCATACATAGTTTCTTTCTCCTTGAATTTCTGCTCTACCGATCCTAATTCTCCTCCGGGCAATATAATCGCCACTGAGTGATGGGTGGAAAGGGCAGGGAGGAGGGGAGAGGGGAACAGAAGGGCGAATGTTTATGATGTTATCTCAGCACATGTACCTGCCACTAGAATGTTCCCTAACACTGTGGTAATATGAAACAAAAAGATGCCGAAGCAAATCACAATCACTCTAGTTTCTATTTATTTTGAAAAATACTAACTAAAGAAAAATATTCATTGAACCTTCAAAGAAGTGTTGTCCTGTACTGAGCATGCCTACTTTAAAAGAA
>NW_011888828.1:1061469-1066294 GCF_000151845.1 Pteropus vampyrus
GCCGGCGGCTGAGGGCTGTGGGCTAAGTCGAGGCAGATTCCGGGGGCCGAGATCCTCTCTCTGGAGAGAGAGGGGAGCCCCTCTTTAATGGGAGAGCCCCAGTCTAGGGAGAGAGCTTCTCTCTAGAAAGGGAGCCTGTAGGCCAACCATGGAGTTGAGAATGTGGGTATGTTCACCCCACTGCCATCCCAAGGCAGGCCGCAGGGAGCCCTTTCTCAGAGAGAGCCTTTTTTTCGTGTGCAAAAGTTACGCTCTTAGGAAAGAGCTCCGCTATTAGGGGCTCGCTCTAGGAGTGGTACGCCACTCTCGAAGGAAGCGTTCTGCTCTAGGCCCGCACAGTGCTCTTATGGGGTGAGCTCCGATATAGAAGGGGGAGATCCTCTCAAAGGGTGGGGAGCCCTGCTCCTCGAAAGTGATTTCTGCTCTAGCGGGGATTGTCCCGCTCTTAGGGAGGGATCCCCGCACACATAGGAAGGAGAGGTCTGGTTTTAGGGAGATAACTCGCTTTAGTGGGGAGCCCATGTTTTAGGGGGAACCCCGATTTAGAAGGTGGAGCACCACACTTGACGGGCCTTCGCCTTTGGATCTTAAAATCTTAGTTTGGGAGTGGAAAATAATAATACTATAATACCATAAATAGTTTCTTTCTCCTTGAATTTCTGCTCTACTGATCCTAATTCTCCTCTGGGCAATATAATCGCCACTGAGTGATGGGTGGAAAGAGCAGGGAGGAGGGGAGAGGCGAACAGAAGGGCGAATGTTTATGATGTTATCTCAGCACATGTACCTGCCACCAGAATGTTCCCTAACACTGTGGTAATATGAAACAAAAAGATGCCGAAGCAAATCACAATCACTCTAGATTCTATTTATTTTGAAAAATACTAACTAAAGAAAAATATTCATTGAACCTTCAAAGAAGTGTTGTCCTGTACTGAGCATGCCTACTTTAAAAGAAAAGCCATAAAGCACAACCTATGAAGACAGTAGCTCTTGTCAAAAAGTTAGTATGACATTTAGTAGATCATCTTATCAATGACGACCAGCTATTTGAGTATAATTATAGCCTTGCCTGTCTACCATCCTCTCGGAAGCTATTTGCAATCGCACTGCTTCTAACACTTTCGGTGGCATGCCAAGTGATGATAGTATCGTTTTCTACAGGAGTTAATTGTAGAATATTTCATTTTATCCTTATAGGGTGTGCAGCTGGTGATGTATTACAGCCAACCCTTCACATTGAGAGTGGAGGGTCCATGAGATGCTGGGGAGACCACGGCAGCTCTAGGTAAGGAGGATGGAGTAGAAAATCTCAAGTACTAATATGATCCTGAGTATTGGTGAGGAAAAGGAACAAGATTCCGTGCATGAGTCTGTGACCGGGAAAGTGCCGGAGTCCCCTGTCCCTGGGGTCAGAGTGCCACTCCTTCTTTTCCTCCACTGGTGTTTGACACATTTGATACTTAACTATTGTCAAGAAGAGTTCATTATACTAGAAGAAATAGCTGTAAGCATATACCCCAGATGTAATGAAATTAACTGTTTTCATTTTTTAATTTCTGGGTCCTATCTATGGAAAGTTTTCTATCTTATTGACATGTCATCGTTCCGTCCTTTCAGCAAAGATGAGATTCTTCTCTGTTTTTATTTCTTTTAGTTACTTCCTTCTTTCAGTCCTGATGAGATCTCGAGTGGAACTGGGTGCCCAGGACTTCTCCTATGATGCTGGGTGTCAGGACTTCAGCAGAGGCCCTGTCTACAGTCAGGGTTTGTACCTGGAGAGTGCTCACGCCACTCGCTCCTGCCCGTGGTGCAGAATTCTCATTTAAGCTGTCCTTCCATCAAAGACCTGGCCGGTGAGTGGAGATCTAACTTCTCTTGGCTTATTTATTTTGTCTTAAATAAGGAGACAAATCCTACAAACTACAACACTCTTCTGATTTGGTCATGCTAACCAATGAAAATGTGATTTTTTTTGAAATAAAACATACATACCACTCTATTAAGGGTAGAAAAACATATATAGATAAAAACATCCAAATCAAAGGCTGATACCAGCTTTACTTTTTAAAAATCCCCAGCCTAACTTTGTATAATAATAGGCAGAACTTTCAGAAGTATTCTTCTCATAGGGCAAAGTGAAAAAAAAAAAAATTAAAAATAGTTCCAACACTCTAATGACACTTCTTTTTCTTTAAACGTTTATCTCTTTTCATGAACTTTACGGTGACCTTTTCTTTGCTGTGTTTCCTGGTTCCTTCCAGGAGTCACGTTCCTAGTTCCCTTTCTAAAACTGGTTCATCTTTTTTTTTTTACCCAGCCTGACTTTCTTCTAACAGAACTGGATTAAAACATTCCTGTAGAAGTGATTACAAATTTTTTATTAGTCAATTAACAGAAATTCAAAAAGTAAAATGCTTGAAACATCTGTGCTACTTTCAATTCCAGAAAGAAAAAATAAGGACTTTCATGATGATACCTGGCAAATAGTAGGTCCACTATAAATGTGAATTCTTCCTTGCTTCCTTCCGTATCAGGCCTTGACCTATCTCCAAGGAATTTCGCATTGCCCATTTGCCTTTGTGTTTTATTTCTTCTTTTCGGGTTGAGAGTCTGAATCTCTTTGACAAGCCTATTTTTAAAATAAATCATACGAAAGAGTCTAATTATTTTTAAAAATCTTGATAATCATCATTTTTTCCTTGGGGGCCATTCATTCATCTGTTTTATTCACTTAGACAAAATCTAAGAGAATACACATCATGATTTTCAAAGTCATTTTAAAATAATGAAAACTCTGCCCAATCCTTTAAAGAAAAGAGCTTACTTTAATAGATTTTGTGGGGTATCCTAGCAACCACTTCATAAAGAAATTTATCAATTTTCTGAGAGAATTTGCACTAAATCCATGAAAGAGACACTTCAATTTTAGCTTCTTAGAACTCTTTTTTTCTACATTGTTCCAAGAATTAGATCTTCTTAGATATCTTCACTCCTGAGGATTCATTTAATGACCATTAAAAACATTTGATGTTATTCTGCTCAGCCTAGCTCCTTAAGTGGCACTGGATTCTACCTGCCCATAGGTAAGTAGGTAGATAGATAGGTAGACAGGTAAAGAGAATTTTAAAATTGTATAAGCAGCCTAAAACTTAATGCAAAAATAAAATATATGTTTGTTATATGTTTGTGTTTTTTAGTTTTACTTCTGTATATGCAAAAATACAAGGTAAAATGTTCTTGATCCTATAGAAATATTGACAGAAGTTGAAGCTTGGAAAGTATGTTCATACTTGCTAATCTTGGTTTTCCTGGCTGCTATAAATGGGAGAAGATTTATTTGGTTGCATTTTCAGATATTAGTTGTTTTCAAATGGGTGACTTAAAAAAAATTCTGAATACAAATCAAAGTAAAAATTTCTCCCAGGTAGACAGACAAGTCAAACATGAAATAGCAAGCTTGTGTTCTGAAAGGAAGATTCTGAAGTGAACAGGCTATTAAAATTAAAGAACGTTACCAATGCATCTCTGGATAACCAAGGAATAATGCCTGCATGGAAAATTTATATGTGTGAACAAGATTTATTCCTGTCTTTTTGCTACCTTGAAAAGCAATATGAAATGGTTATATACATTGGTCTGTGTGGATTTAGAATCCATGCATTGTTTAAAGGCAGTCCTTTGGTTTTGCCTAGATATCTATGTGGACGTTTGAATAAGTACATATATGTATACAGAGAATTATTTTAATTCACTGTATGATAATTTCATTATGAGAAGAGAATTTCCACAATCTACCAAGCTTACTGATAATACTTTCTTTTTTTCCCTAATAATGCTTTCTTAATGTGTTCTGTTGAATTAAGCATTTAGAAGTCAATATTTATAATGATAGCCTTCTTCTGGCAAAATGCCCATTAACAGAGTTGGAGTTTATAGCAAATACTTTTTCTTTTAAAATATTTAGGTATTCAATAATAGTTTGTTGATTTCATCATACTAAATGTTCTTTATAAAAATTTTATTTACTTATAGTCTGAATTATTTAAAATGTTATATTTTGAGTTATTCTTTGAGCTGTGTTAATATTACTTTAGCTTCTTACATCCTTTTTATTTTTATTTTTCATCCATTTTTAACCTGTTAGTTTTAAAGATTATTGTTTCTTAAACCTTCCATCTTGAGCGCATCGAATCCTGCTTTATTTGTTTCCCTTTATTTTTGCTTTTTCTGGAGGTAGCTGGGTTACCGTTCGTTTTGGTATGTTGTTGATAATGGCAACAAGGAAGCCTGGGCAGAGGGTGACAGTGGCAGGAAGTGCCCACATCTAGGAGGTGGAAGATATTGAAACCCATCCCCTTCCCCAGTGGTCCTCCTTTTTTATCTTCTTTCATCTCCACTCCCTCAGTGTGAATTCTTCAAATAACCTTAGGGTGATTTAAGAATCCTATAGACCGGCAGTCCTCAACCTTTCTAATGCCTGATGATCTGAGGTGGAGCTGAGGCGGTGATGCTAGTGCTGGGGAGCAGCTGCAAATACAGAAGAAGCTTAGCTCGCTTGCCTGCCACTCACCTCCTGCTGTGTAGCCCGGTTCCTAACAGGCCATTGATAGTACTGATCCAGGCCCAGGGGTTGGGGACCCCTACCATAGACAAAGAAGGTTTTTTAAGACAAAATTATCTTATTTGTTCAAATGGCACACTTCAATTGCTATCACCTTAGGCAGCCTCTAGTTCACAACTCAGAGCAGCAACTATTTATTGAATAGCTATTGTATGCTGAGTTTGTGCCATATACTTTCTATAAATTGGAAATATGGAACTC
>NW_011888828.1:1067994-1082212 GCF_000151845.1 Pteropus vampyrus
GAAATATTGACAGAAGTTGAAGCTTGGAAAGTATGTTCATACTTGCTAATCTTGGTTTTCCTGGCTGCTATAAATGGGAGAAGATTTATTTGGTTGCATTTTCAGATATTAGTTGTTTTCAAATGGGTGACTTAAAAAAAATTCTGAATACAAATCAAAGTAAAAATTTCTCCCAGGTAGACAGACAAGTCAAACATGAAATAGCAAGCTTGCGTTCTGAAAGGAAGATTCTGAAGTGAACAGGCTATTAAAATTAAAGAACGTTAACAATGCATCTCTGGATAACCAAGGAATAATGCCTGCATGGAAAATTTATATGTGTGAACAAGATTTATTCCTGTCTTTTTGCTACCTTGAAAAGCAATATGAAATGGTTATATACATTGGTCTATGTGGATTTAGAATCCATGCATTGTTTAAAGGCAGTCCTTTGGTTTTGCCTAGATATCTATGTGGACGTTTGAATAAGTACATATATGTATACAGAGAATTATTTTAATTCACTGTATGATAATTTCATTATGAGAAGAGAATTTCCACAATCTACCAAGCTTACTGATAATACTTTCTTTTTTTCCCTAATAATGCTTTCTTAATGTGTTCTGTTGAATTAAGCATTTAGAAGTCAATATTTATAATGATAGCCTTCTTCTGGCAAAATGCCCATTAACAGAGTTGGAGTTTATAGCAAATACTTTTTCTTTTAAAATATTTAGGTATTCAATAATAGTTTGTTGATTTCATCATACTAAATGTTCTTTATAAAAATTTTATTTACTTATAGTCTGAATTATTTAAAATGTTATATTTTGAGTTATTCTTTGAGCTGTGTTAATATTACTTTAGCTTCTTACATCCTTTTTATTTTTATTTTTCATCCATTTTTAACCTGTTAGTTTTAAAGATTATTGTTTCTTAAACCTTCCATCTTGAGCGCATCGAATCCTGCTTTATTTGTTTCCCTTTATTTTTGCTTTTTCTGGAGGTAGCTGGGTTACCGTTCGTTTTGGTATGTTGTTGATAATGGCAACAAGGAAGCCTGGGCAGAGGGTGACAGTGGCAGGAAGTGCCCACATCTAGGAGGTGGAAGATATTGAAACCCATCCCCTTCCCCAGTGGTCCTCCTTTTTTATCTTCTTTCATCTCCACTCCCTCAGTGTGAATTCTTCAAATAACCTTAGGGTGATTTAAGAATCCTATAGACCGGCAGTCCTCAACCTTTCTAATGCCTGATGATCTGAGGTGGAGCTGAGGCGGTGATGCTAGTGCTGGGGAGCGGCTGCAAATACAGAAGAAGCTTAGCTCGCTTGCCTGCCACTCACCTCCTGCTGTGTAGCCCGGTTCCTAACAGGCCATTGATAGTACTGATCCAGGCCCAGGGGTTGGGGACCCCTACCATAGACAAAGAAGGTTTTTTAAGACAAAATTATCTTATTTGTTCAAATGGCACACTTCAATTGCTATCACCTTAGGCAGCCTCTAGTTCACAACTCAGAGCAGCAACTATTTATTGAATAGCTATTGTATGCTGAGTTTGTGCCATATACTTTCTATAAATTGGAAATATGGAACTCAGGAAGTGTTTTCTCCCAGAACATTGCCATTCTTATATCTAGGTACCTAGGTCTGTCAGCAAAAGCCCAGGGGACCTGGACCAACTTAATGACCACTTAATTAATCCTTCCCTTCTCTTATTGTATTAAAAAAAAAAAAGTCTCGGCATGCTGAGTTTCTTTCTGTGCACATTCACAACCATCTCAAGGAATTAGTTTCTTACGTAGGTTGGTTTTAAGCTGCTCTTTCCAGAGTTAAGTGAGACAATTAAAGGGAGACACAGCCTGGGATGGCAAAAACCAGGCAGAGCAATAAACTTGAGCCTGAGAAGCCTCCTCTTGGGGCAAACATGAGAAAGACTGGGGAAGAATTTCAGTATGAGGGACTGAGGCAAAGACGGGCACAGACGTTGCTGAGCAACGATTTCGGAGATGTGTTGACCGCGTCAGTGGGAGACTAGCAGACGCGGAGACCAGTGCCTGTTAGAATGCATCGTGAGTGAAGCTAAACAAATCTGTATGCATCGCCCTAAAAATGGCCTAAGTGGGAGATCATCAAAAGATTCCAGAGAGCAACAGGTATCAAATGGAAAGTAATGCTCCTTAATTAATTAGTTATTAATTAATAATGAATTAGTAATTAATGTTACTAATGGGTTTACTTGGTCTTGATGACCTCAGACCAGTTTTTCATTAACATCTTAAATTTCTCAATTTCCGACTCTCCTGCCAAGGGCATTGCAGGCATCCAGCCACCGACCTGGAGAACTAAATTCTGAAAGCCATGAAAAAAATAGCGTAGTGATGTTGCAGTGCCTCGAATTCAAAGAGAAGGGTGTTAAACTGCATTAAAAACAAAACTGTTGTTTTGAATGCCGATGCTTAAGGGAAGGCGAGCCTAATTAGAGGAGGATGAAGAAGCTCCAAATGGGACAGGTGGCTACTTTCAAGGGCTTCGAAAGCTGGTGGCAGAGATTCCTTTTGAACCGGTTTCTTTTCAGTGTTTCTACTGGTCTGGACCCTTGCCCCTTTTCCCTGCCCAAGCCTTTAGCTTGGCTCATAAATGGAACAAAAATATAATAAATGGAACAAAAGAAAGATTCCTGGGATAAACTGGCAGAAAGTGGGATAAGAAAGAAAAATAAGGGAGCAAAGGATATTGAGGGGGATGATTTCTCAGAGGAGAACTGAGAGGGTAAGGGGAGCGACGGAGGAAAAGAGATGTGAGCAAGGGGAGTAGAGAGTTAGAGGAAGAGAAAGAGCATAGTGGGGCGAGAGAGAGAGAGAGAGAGAGGGAGAGAGAGGGAGAGAGAGAGAGATTGCAATTGTGATTGAGAGAGATATTGAGAGAGAGGAAATGGGGCACGAGATTCTGTGCGGATGTCATGGCAGTAACCTCTTCTTGGGTGATGCAGAGGCCCTTTTGAGCTCATAGTTTTTTAAGTTAGGGCTGAAGTGGTGCTGTGGGCCTAGAAGTTCTCATTTTAAGACAGAGAAAGCTGACATCAGAATGGCTTAGGGCCCTCGTTCGTAATGCTGGCTGCGCATTAGATTCACCCAGGGAGCTTTAAAATTTTTAAGCTTTAAAACTGCTTAGACCTGCCTCGCCTCTCAGAGCTAGGCACTGATTGGCCTGGGGAGAGGCCTGGGTATTTTCAAAAGCTCACCTGGTAGTTCTAACGCGCGGCCAGAATACAGAAATCAGCCTGAACATTGAATGAACGTTGGAATGGAGTCTGGAGACATTGGGGCAACATGCAACTGGCTGCTCGTGCTTGTGGGATGCTGCTGATAGGCTAGTCGTCACCCTTATGAGCATGTCTGCATCTAAGTACTTGGTTTGTACCTTGTACGGGTTCCTTTGAAAAAGGAGACGTCCAGGGTGCTCTCCAATGCTGATACTTTCTAAGGAGTAGAAAAATATAGCATTTAATATAATTATCAAACAGCTTCTTTCAACTACATCATTCATTTTTACACTATAATTTCTTTGTAAAATTTGTAAAATAAATGTTCTTATTCTCTCTTTGGTGAATTTTTCTGCTGCTCAGAGATATTAAAGGGAAGGAAGCCCTTTAGATTTCAACTGTCAACATTGACCAATTTCTCAAACAATACAGAATTCTGTAATCTGTCAATAAAAAATTACTGCAACTGGATTTTTAAACCAGGGGCCAAGAAATTTGAAAGGAAAGCTCCTTACTAGCTAAGTTATCATCATCATTATTATTTAATAGCTATTTCTATTAAGCACTTATTATATATCAGACGTTGTATTAGGTAAATTATATAGGAAATCTCATGTCATTCATACAACTCTGTTTTCGAGGTTAAAATGTTGACAGTAATTACAAAAGTCAGCTTTAACATTGAAAAGAGTCTTGTTCATATTCCCAGAGAAATCACTGTGGTATAATGGAATTTTTTCCTGAAAGTTAGAAACCTAGGAGAACTTGTTCATTTCTCCAAGTTGTGGTTTCTTTACTTGTTAAACGATGTGTTCAGACAGATTTTTATAAATTTACCATGATTTATAAAAAAATCATGGTAAGAAGAAGTAGCTGGATATAACTATGAATTGTTGAGTGCAATATTATTATGCTTTTGGCTGATGGTGCTTTACAATTTCCATTATAAATGTTATTATTTTCGATTCTCACTCACAGTTCCCTTGTGAGGTAAGCAGAATAAATATCACCTCACCATCCCTGGGAGCAAGCCTGGGAATGTTATTCTTTCTTAAGAATACTACAGAAAGAGCAGTCAGTTTTTTTTATCTTGCAGTGCGAGGCAGTGGGAAAAGTAAATGAAAGGTTTTATAATTGCTAAAACAAATATACAAAGAAATGTAAAAGCTTGACTTTTCCATCATGCCTTGCAAACATTTTACAAATTTTGATTTTACTAAAGAAGAAAATCATGTGAATTGTTTCCCTCTAAAATACTCGACTTGAGAAGGCAATTCAGTCTCCTAGCAACCAACACTTCTCCAAATGAGAAAAATGTCTGGAGGAAGGGAGAAACTACAATTACACACAATGAATGGGGTAGAATTCTCATGGGCCTGGAAGAGGATCGTAAAGGGTGTGATTAGTCCATTTTCATTCTCCCAGAAGTGTCAGCTTCTGGGGTCCTCAGAGGCTCCCAGCAGGGTCCCCAGCAAGGTCAAATGTAAGGCCTACCTTACGCCTCTGCCTGGTGCCGGGGCCTCTTTCGTTCGTGCCCCCTCGGAGCTTTGCCCTTTCTGAAGGAGCAGCATTTTTATAGGCAAGGTCTGTAAACCCTCTGGAGTAGCATAGTTCAAAATGATAGCCACTAGACTCATTTGGCTATTTAATTTTAAATATGAATTAATTGAAAGGAAATGAAATTAAAAGTCAGTTGCTCATTCGCACGAGTCACATTTAAGTACTCATGTGGCGACAGCTCAGACCGGAGCGGGTCCATGGTGACAGAGCTGGGTGCTGTTCCCTGGCACTGCCGTGCAGGCTGGGGTGGGGACATCCCGTGAGCAGGGGTTGGCCCGCCGAGGAGCCTTGCTGTTGACCTCCAGCGGTAGGTTCTTCTCACTGTATTTCCACATTAGGCATTCATTTTTCCTACAGTTCTCTTCAGTAGGAAAAGTAATTTTTATAACTGGGAAGTTAGGTTATGAATGTGACTGTGGGCTACAGAGGGGAAAAACAGTGAGAGGACGAGGACCTTTTTTGCAGCCAAGCAATTGATGTTTTCTACAGATTTACCTCTAAAGGTTTATAGCAGCAACAGGAGCAGCAGGACACAAACAGCAAAAGTCTCTGTCCAGACAACTCAGTACGGGTCGTCTGAGAACCGTGGACGTGCTTATTTTTGCTTCCTGTTTTCGGACCCCGCTTTCCTGCCAGCCCGTGGGGTGACGCTGACACCGCGGCTCGGGGCGAATGAGGCTGTGCAGACAGACAGGGATTTCCTCCTGGGCTTCCTCACCTCCTCCTTTTCTCTTTCCTCCCCGCACCCTGACTCGATTGGCTCTTTTGTTGCCCCAAAATAAAACAGCTTAGTGCCTAGGAAGGAAACACGAAGCAGAACCGGAGTACAGCAAGCCAGTGTTCTGGATCCATCTGCGCCCATGCGCCGGGTTCTGGACCTCGGCTCTAGTCAGCGGTGTGTCTGGCATAGTTCGCTGCCAGCGCGATTTCCCCGCCTGGCTCCTACGTGGCTATGGGGGGCCCGGCAGAGACGACACGTGTCTGTAATTCCAGGGCTTTCATCATTAAGGACACATTTATAAAAGTTTGTCTTATACCACTGAAATGCACTTCTAGTCTGATATTTCCTTTTCTATAGGACCGAAAATTCTTTCTTCAAAAAATCTTCTTTTCACCTACTATTCTCCAGGAGTCTTTTAATTTGAGAAAGCATATGTTAGCCTGAGAGGCGAAATAGTAGAAGTGAAAGCAAGAATTCTCCGAAACTTCGAACAGGTATACATAAAGTGTGGATTGTTAAATGGCCAAATGAAAGGGCTTTGTGAGCTTCTGTACCCACAAGACACCGGGAATGAGATGATTGAACAGCGATGCCAGGAGGGAGGATATTTGCTGACATGCTCAGCAAGTAATACGGCACCCATATTTCTGCCCATGGAATCGATTTTAAATTAGAATCCAAGCAAGAATTGATCCATAGCAGTTGTGGAGGCTTAAAACACTCTTTCTTTCTCATGGCCGTAACATGCAGAGAAGAGACCATGGCAGAGAGAAACCAGACGCATAGACCTGGTTGAGAGACTAAAAGCTGTGGTTCATGATCTTGTCTCCTTAATAGTGAGAGCTGGAAGCCAGCAATCCAGAGCAAAGGGAAGGAGCACAAACTCCCTTACTGGAAATCAATTAATAAATAGTAATAAAAGGAGAAGAATTGTAAATAGTCACAAGACTCAATTTGGTGACCTTATTTTTATGCAAGTCAGCTTAATCCTCAAGCCACTACTTCTGCCTAGTCCTGGAAAAAAATAATCTTGCCAACCCAACAAAACTCAATCACCTCTGGTTTGAAATTTAGTCAGGTCAGGATTTAAGCTTATTCAAGTAGAATTTTTCTGGGCCCTCCCCCTTCACACACACACCTAGACATATGCATACTTTATTCCCATAAGGGAACTCTGAGACATAGCTATTTTTTCTCTCCTGGGGCTTATATTGTCACAAGATCCTCTGTGAAGCTGTCTCTAGACAGGAAATGGGGCACAACTCTCCTGTGCTTTTGAAGACCTAAACATGCTTGGGGTTTCAACACTGCTTCTTTCTGGGATGAAGATGCTGGCGACGAGGTATAGGGTGGGATGGAGCACAGACTGGCCATTTTATTTACTGTCTAAACGCATTGCTCTCTCTCATCTTCTCCATCCTTCTTCCTCCAGTCCAGAGAGGGTCGCCCTCTTTCTCTCAGTGTGATTTACAGCGTGAGCCCAATGCCGCAAGTGGTCCACTCTCTGGGCTTTTGGAAACACAAATCCTCATCTCTGTTAACAAAGCCAGATTCTTGCAAAAGAATGCTTTGCTTTTCAGTTTGTTATTTCTGTAATAGATTTACAAAAATTAATTTAACACTTTAATTAACATTAATTGATTAATTGTTTTTGTTCTTACCCATTCTCCTTCTGGAAACAATAAACGGCATTGATTCATTGGGTGAAAAGCCCTGTGGCAACAAGAAGCTAAGAGGAATCACAGGAAATGAAGAAAATTCATCAGTTACTAGGCACGCCAATTATCTGGACAGAATATCACTGCCCTCCCAGGGCAAGGCCACCTTGACCTCTTCGGCTTCATAGTTTGCTGTTTGTTCGTTTCCTCTGAATTTATTTTACTTTCACCTCTACTAGGCAACAAATATTTGTGTTTTGCCCAGGGCTTAGCAGTCATGAAAAAATCTCAATTTTATAGCACCCAAATTGAGGGTATTTTATTAAGAATAGAACATCCCAGAACTCATGGGCCAGCCAGCATTGTATTGCGTGTATAAGTACGTCAAATGCAGCACAGACAACTCAGCGAAGTAAGACTGATAGATGAGGGGCAGGGGCAGGGTTAGAGGGGAAGAAGGACCTGACTCCGGGCATTTGCCACGACCCTGCGCATAGTCCTCGTGGTGGCCGAAGTCTGTCCCTTTGCCCTGAAAGCATTATTTTTATAATGGTAAAGATCCTTGAAGGTGAGTTAAAAGGAAAATTGAGTTTCAGTGATAATGTTAAATCTTTTCAAGCGCTTAAAACTAGTGGAGCTATTGACAGGATTAGTGCTATGATTTTATTTTGCAAAAACTTTTCTTTTTTGGCTCATCGCTGGGTGTGAATTCTGTTCTGTGTCATAGAACCTGCTTCATCTCTCAATAACTCAAAAGCCAAAAACATTTTCTTGGATTAATGATTTTTAAGTTCACATCTTTGGCTAGCCTTGCCTCACCTTTTCCATTTTCATACTTTACCATAATAATGATGGAGGGGTGGGGAGGCGGTTTTAAACAGAAATGGAAAGAGAGCAACTAAGCCACGTACTCATGCTGGGATTCGCTGTCTGTTCAGTCGGCCGATCGTTTCCATGATGAATCCACTTAGACTTACTTTTCAATATTGATTTATTTATAAGGCACAAACTGGTTAATTAGCTATTGACTCTGTGAAAAATAAATTATTTGTAAAGATTTATTCTATGATGTCACATGATACAAATGAGCTTCAGAATGACCGATGACTTTTCAAAACAATTTAGTTTATTCCTATGCACAAAAAAGTCCCCAGTGGCTACCATGCTGCTTATGAGAAATCCAGTTCAAAGTCATTTGAAAACAATCATTCTGAGAACAGACTTAAAAAAAAAGAAAAGCAAATATGTTTGGTAAAATAATAGCTGAGAAATAGTCAAGGAAAGGAAAGAGTTTGACAAAGTTTTTTTTTTTTTTTTTTAAGCAGTAGCAAAAAGTTTGGGAATTTCTAACTTTTCAATTTGCTCATGCCCACTTGTGCCTACTCTTTGCAATGCCCTTGAGCAATTCCTCTGAGCCTGTCCTTGGTGTGCCACTGGGTTGGCAGGTCACTTCACCTCTCTGCCCTTCCATTATTTATTTATTTACTTCTAGTAAATATTGAAGCCATGCTGGGGATTTTATTATACTGTTCTTTCTACTTTTTGTATAGGTTTGAAATTTTACACAATAAAAAGAAATAGATTGAAACAAATTTTACACAATAAAAAGAAATAGATTTACACAATAAAAAGAAATAGATTGAAACAAGAAACAAGATTTCCAGCTCTAATATTTTTTTATTCTGTCATTTGGAGCAATATAAGTCTCAGTCAGTGTTTACTCTGAATATTTAGCTTATGTAACTGGTCTTTGAGTTTCATACTCTGAATATTTAGCTTATGTAACTGGTCTTTGAGTTTCATACAACTGATATTTTTTTAATTACAAAAATAACGTGAAATAATTAGAAGTAATATAGTTAACTATTGACCTTTACCACCACCCGGTCCCAAACTCCCACTGCTCCTGCAGTAATCAGGGTATCTTTCCACACTTTTTTCTGTGGTTATATGAACATTTATATCCGTATGTAAACTTTGGTGTTTTTTCTTTTCTTTACAAAATTTGGGCTACATATTTATCACTTAATTTCCTAATACAGCAAGGTCATCTCCTAGTAAATAGACATGGATTTATTTAACTCATTTTCTCTTTTTTTTAAAACTCCACCTTAAAAGTAGTGTGTTTCCAGAGATTGCTGGTACTGGGGTCACCAAGATTATGCGGTATGTCAGTGTTTCAGGATGGACTTGGAATGTCAAAATAGAATGACTGCTTTTGAAAATATTGGAAAAACATTTGTCACCATTTTTGAAGTTGTCATATCTGCTATCTGTTTATTTATTCACTTATTCTTTCAAAAGTAGTTCTTTAGGACTTTTTACGCATCCTGTTTTGCACATATATTAGCAAATAGAGTCAGTGCATTGCTGCCCCCATAGAGCTGATAGCTGTGGCCTGGAGCGCATGTTAATTTTTTAAAATAAAAGACTTTAAAAAGCTTTCTGGACTAATAAGAGACCTGAACCAGCAAATGGGGCTTAAGTAAATGTGTCCTTCAATATCCCTAAATTATGAGGTTAAGGGAAATCAATAGAACTCTACAAAAGAGAGTCACTAAAAGTAGAGTTTTGTAGTTTACAGTTTCTAATGGTTATTCGAGTGCTGTTCATTTTAAGGCCTGGAAAAGGGGACTAGTGAGAGATACTTCCAGTTAGCTCCTCTTGTTTATAAAACATTTTATAAAGGGAGGATCAGATCAGATTGCTTTCCACCTTCTTCTGTGATCACAAGATGGCAGTGTTTCTGAGCTTTGCTGCTGTAGCGATTTGACTTAAAATGGAATTGGACAGAATTGCTGTAAGGAAGGTGGAATAAATGGTGTGGAAGCATCTCAGCACGTGAAATAAAATTAACCAGTAAAGAAACGTCACCTGATTGTTCAGGAGTTTGCCTTTCTGGAGGGGTGACTTTGTACCTAGGTCTTGAATATATCTGAATGTTTACAATTCAGGGACCTTTTCTAGAATTCTCTAAAGATGAGAGGTTGAAGAGTTCTTGGGAGGGCAAGAAGGTGCTGAGGCTGGGAAGTTATAAAGGGTATTGCGTGGGAGACTAAGGAGATTGAATTCTGGTCCTCACTGAGGAGCCACTGAATGGTCTTTAAACAAGGTTAGGGGAGGGGATCAGATTGTGCTTTGGAAAAAGAGTTATGGCAATATTTTGTAGGTTGATAGTGCAGTGGAGAGCACGTTTAGACACGAAAGACAGGCTAGCTAGTCAAGAAGTTGTTCCAATGGTGAAAACAAGATCTAATTATCTAGATTAAAGCAATGTCAAAGAGATAGAGAAGAAATTTGAACTGTAAGTAAAAGTATAGTCAGTAGGATTCAGTGATTGTTTTGGGCTTTGAGAGAGAAGTCCTAAATTAGGTGACTGGGCAGATAGTCACATTATTATAATGAATTATAATAATGCATGAATTATATCAGAGAGATAGAAAAAAGTTTAGTGGAGAAAATGATATATTGGGTTGAGGGTCTGGTGGCTGTAAAACATCAGTTGGAGAAGCCAAGCCTTCTTTTGAAAATGAGAAATTAGCATTTCAGAGAGAGAGTGTGTGATCTTAAAGTCCTGGTTTGGGGCACCATGGGGTCTAGGCAGAAAGCTGAAGCCTTGAGAGCGGGCAAGTGTAGGGGTCTCAATAGTGGAGACAGTTTGTCCCCCAAATAATAATCACTTTGGTAAGAAAAAATTCTCTGTATTGCAACTAATATTTTCTAAATTGTATAAAAGTCATGAACACATCCATCCGACAATGATTGCTCTCATGGGGTGGGGGAAGATCATGTGTGGATGTGAATAGGGGACATGCTCTTATGACCCAACGAGTAAGAGTTATTGATTTGAGGGTTTGTTGAACAGCTGTGGGGACCCAACTGAGGTTGGAACTTATAGATTTGAAATGATGTCAACCTGCATTAATTCATAAGTTTATTCAATACTGTCATGGGCCCTGGGGATAGAGAAATAAATAAAATACACAAGATCTTGCATTTCGGAGGAAGGGCAGACTGTAAACAAATAACTAAATAAAGGAGTTAATTTCAGAAAGTGGTAAGTGCTACAGAAGGAAAAAAAAAGGTGATGATGTGATACAGACTGAGAGGAGGGTTACTAGCGGCAGCTAGCATCTCGAGGAAGACCAAATAAAAGGAAAAAGGTGCTTGGCTTAATCCAAAAAGAAAGGAATGGGTACTTGAGCAATGGAATATTCCAGAAGTAGGGGGTGGGAGGGGAGGGGAGAAATCCAAAACAAAGTGTCCTTGCTCTGACAGCTTAAAAAAAAAGTTTTTTTTGTGGAGGGGGCTGAAGCCTCAGAAGGATCAAGGGCCAAGGATGTTAAGGTGGTTGCTGAGAGAGCCAGATTGGCCCTGAATGACAGTGAAGCTGTCTTCTGAGTTCTACAAGGGTTTTCTTCACACCTTGTTGTAGCGTTATTTATCTTGGAATGTAATTAAGTTTTTAGTTATGTGCTTCCCTGACTAGACTGTGAGTTCTTTCGGGAGAAGGGATTTTGTCCTACCAGATTCTTCCTTGAATTCCTAATGCGTTATATTTAACTGGTCTGGACCATTGCTTTCTGGAATGCCAGCTGGAGAAGTTTGGCTGTCATGCCCCGCTGTGGTAGTCTAATATACCCCAATAATCTGCTTGTGTAGGAGTAGATGGATCCCCAAAGACAGGCAACTTGTTTGTCTTAATAACGGAAGAGTCATGTTAGATAAATCATCAGAAATAAAAAGCAGAGTTCGATGATTTAAACTTCTCTTTATGTTGGTTTAAAGATTGCTGGAAGAAACCAAAAGGCCATCAAGAATGGATTTAATATATTTAGAGACCCTCTGCAAGAAGTGACGTAAACCGATTTTTACCCACATTTGAAGAAAAGGAGGTTAAGATAATTTACCATGTAGTAATTTATTCGTCCAATAATATAGAAGACAATTATGTATTTTTTCTACCTTGAGACATTATTCTTATTGTTTTTTTGCCTCTGTCTGCTTTAAAGAAGCTTAGATTCATTTAGATTTAGATAAATTTTAATTACTTTTCTGTCTCTAACTGCTATGTCTTTAACTGCTATCAATCAAATAATCCAAGTTAAGTATAACACTTTCCAAAATTGAATAGATACAGACTTCTAAGATCTTGAGTCCAAATTATGGCTCAGGAAGGTTCTGGATCTTCAGTCCAAACTGGAGGTGAAAGTCCCCCTCCGACAATGTGTCCTCGATGTTCATAAGTTCTGCTCATAAGTTTTCTCAGCCCCATGAATCAACACCTTATCTCCTTTCAGAGCTGCCTAATCTAAATATAGATATTAAAATTTCCCTTCAAAATCCTTATTTGAAATTCTGAATGCATTTCTTCTTATAAGCCACATTTCGAATAGAGTACTATTTGATTGGATCAGCCTAAATGCTACTTCCAGAACGATTGGGCAGGTCAGTTTTTTCTGGTTTCAAGACCGGCATTTTCCTATTTTACTGCTCTCTTTAAGTAAATATTTCACATAGGCAGAGATTTCTTGGTATCTTCCCAGCAGCCGTCTTATATCCAACATTGACTTCCCAGCATCCTTTTTTTTGTCCTTCTTCTATAACTTTCCGTAAAAGAGACCATGTCCTATTTCCCCAAACAAAAAGCTTTTCAACAGAATTTGATGGGACTTAAAAACAGAATTACAAAGTATTTTTGCTTTATAGTCAAGGGCTTCCAAATTAGTATGCTTTATACATACCAGCTTCATATCGTAAAGCTGTGAACTGTGATCCAGCCTCCATTCTAAATGAAACAGTATGGGCTCTGCTTCTCCTTTAAAAAAAAAGTCTTTAATTTTTTAAAAATCAAAGTAGCTGGAGATACTCATTTACATTATAGTTTATTGACTTGCTATATTTGGGGGCAAGAGCAAAGTAATTTTGATTATGGCAATTTAAAATAATTGCTCTTCTCAAAATAGAAGGGAAATTAGCTGGCCTGGTGGATCAGCCTTTTGAGACAATATGTCTCCATATGTCAGCTCACTGCTTTCTGCACCACCTGCTTGAGTCCCCATCAGGGACGCAGACTGATGAGATCACCACAGCGAGCTATAGATCTCGGGCGAGTTAACTGGTCTGAGGTTGCTTAGTAATGAGGAGAATGTCTCTGGAAAATGGGAAATTGGAATCTGTCACCTCTTAGCAAACTGATGAGTGATTGCTATTGTTTTGCATTTCTGTGGGGTTGGCACAGTTTATTAACTATTCCTCGGCCCTGAGAGTTTAGTGTCACTCCTGTTTCATAGGCAAGAACCTGAGCAGTGTGTTGCGAAATATAATTATTGAAAACAAAGTGAAGGTGAGCAGATTTCTCTGAGCCTTAGGATGCTAGCATTACCTGCCTGGAGCAAGCTTAGTGATGGGGAGGGGAGGGGATTTTCAAGGTAATGCTGGCTAGGATCATAAATCAAAACACTTCTGCGGAGTGACTCACAATGCATTGTCCCTGAAGAGTGACTTTACCTCCCTAAATTCCTGAAATCAAAGTTCGCAAATACCAATGCCAATGTGGCAGAAAAATGTGACAGTATTTTCAATAATTTATTTTGATTTTGATTAGGAATTAATCGTGGAAGAACAAGAAATGTCAGAATTATCTTAGCAAACCCCTTTATTTATTAAACAAATTTGCAAGCGGGAAGGTTCCAAGTTGTCAGTCCTTGCTTCATGCTATTAAAAAGAAACTTTGGATAAAACAATGTTCCTCGAGAAAAAAACCATGAAATCACAAACTTGGAAGAGACCTTAAAGGTAGTCAGTTCCAAACTACGATTTTATATGAAGTTACTGGGTGCCAATGGAAAAACCATTTAGTATTAATTGGTAAGAAAAATCTACTGTCGTGGTAAGTAGTACTAAAATACTTGTTAAGCTGTGGGTCCTGACACTTAGTAAGTCCTGGCCAGCATTAAAAAACACAATAACAATAAAAAGTAACAGTAAAAATTAGGAAATATTAAAGTACATCTAGTATTGTAAGGGTACAGAAGG
>NW_011888828.1:1082262-1101581 GCF_000151845.1 Pteropus vampyrus
CCAGCATCCTTTTTTTTGTCCTTCTTCTATAACTTTCCGTAAAAGAGACCATGTCCTATTTCCCCAAACAAAAAGCTTTTCAACAGAATTTGATGGGACTTAAAAACAGAATTACAAAGTATTTTTGCTTTATAGTCAAGGGCTTCCAAATTAGTATGCTTTATACATACCAGCTTCATATCGTAAAGCTGTGAACTGTGATCCAGCCTCCATTCTAAATGAAACAGTATGGGCTCTGCTTCTCCTTTAAAAAAAAAGTCTTTAATTTTTTAAAAATCAAAGTAGCTGGAGATACTCATTTACATTATAGTTTATTGACTTGCTATATTTGGGGGCAAGAGCAAAGTAATTTTGATTATGGCAATTTAAAATAATTGCTCTTCTCAAAATAGAAGGGAAATTAGCTGGCCTGGTGGATCAGCCTTTTGAGACAATATGTCTCCATATGTCAGCTCACTGCTTTCTGCACCACCTGCTTGAGTCCCCATCAGGGACGCAGACTGATGAGATCACCACAGCGAGCTATAGATCTCGGGCGAGTTAACTGGTCTGAGGTTGCTTAGTAATGAGGAGAATGTCTCTGGAAAATGGGAAATTGGAATCTGTCACCTCTTAGCAAACTGATGAGTGATTGCTATTGTTTTGCATTTCTGTGGGGTTGGCACAGTTTATTAACTATTCCTCGGCCCTGAGAGTTTAGTGTCACTCCTGTTTCATAGGCAAGAACCTGAGCAGTGTGTTGCGAAATATAATTATTGAAAACAAAGTGAAGGTGAGCAGATTTCTCTGAGCCTTAGGATGCTAGCATTACCTGCCTGGAGCAAGCTTAGTGATGGGGAGGGGAGGGGATTTTCAAGGTAATGCTGGCTAGGATCATAAATCAAAACACTTCTGCGGAGTGACTCACAATGCATTGTCCCTGAAGAGTGACTTTACCTCCCTAAATTCCTGAAATCAAAGTTCGCAAATACCAATGCCAATGTGGCAGAAAAATGTGACAGTATTTTCAATAATTTATTTTGATTTTGATTAGGAATTAATCGTGGAAGAACAAGAAATGTCAGAATTATCTTAGCAAACCCCTTTATTTATTAAACAAATTTGCAAGCGGGAAGGTTCCAAGTTGTCAGTCCTTGCTTCATGCTATTAAAAAGAAACTTTGGATAAAACAATGTTCCTCGAGAAAAAAACCATGAAATCACAAACTTGGAAGAGACCTTAAAGGTAGTCAGTTCCAAACTACGATTTTATATGAAGTTACTGGGTGCCAATGGAAAAACCATTTAGTATTAATTGGTAAGAAAAATCTACTGTCGTGGTAAGTAGTACTAAAATACTTGTTAAGCTGTGGGTCCTGACACTTAGTAAGTCCTGGCCAGCATTAAAAAACACAATAACAATAAAAAGTAACAGTAAAAATTAGGAAATATTAAAGTACATCTAGTATTGTAAGGGTACAGAAGGTGTCATGAAACTATTGTTCCAGCTGCATTGTGTGTACGTGCGCGCAGTGGCTTATGAAATAAAGCGTATATCTCAGAGTGGATTAGAAAAGTTTGAAAACTACTGCATTTAGAATTGAGTATGAGGAGATGAAAAGAAACAGATTCTTAGTGTGTGCATCAGCAGGTTTCCCGTCTCATGGGTCAGTGACAACCTTGCCCCCCTGCCCCCGCCATTGAGTAGATTTCATGTCTCATTATATAATGCTGAGATCGTTCCCACAGTCAGGATTTATTTCCCTCCACAATATAACGAGAACCCAGTTTTCCGGCTACTGGTCCAAGCGCTTTAATTTAAAAGTAAAGTTCGTGTTCTTAACCCCTGTTCACAACGACTCCGTTGTCTTCCTCAGATAAATTGTGGCTACCTCTCAGCTGTATCCCAAATGCACATCTAGTTAAGGTTTTAACACTTGTGATTGTGTTTTCTTTGCACAGTATTCTTTGACCTTTTAAATGGGAGCTTTTTGTTGTTGTCACAGATGTTTTTCTAAAACGTTTTATAAAAAGATAAGATTTTTGGAGCAAGCATTTAAATCAGTGAACAAAAACTCACCTTGACATTGTAAGAAACACATTCTCTGAAATGAATCTTCCTAAATTACCACCTGGAACTAATCCCTGCAGATACTGTAGGCTGGGAGCAAAACCAGTGCTGTGGTAACTTCCACCTTCTTTTCAAAGAGAATTTAGATGTTTGAGAGATAACAGAAGGTTTGGAAAAGCAGCTATTTATTATGGACAATGCAAGGAAGAGGACAAACTGGCTTTGGCATTGTCAGGGATGTTTTAGTTTCTTATTGCTGCTATAACTAATTACCAGGAACTAGTGGCCTGAAAACAACACATATGTATTATTTTACAGTTCTGGAGGTTAGAAGTCTGACACGTGTCTCATTCCGCTAAAATCAAGGTGTTGGCAGGGCTCTGTTCCTTCTGGGTGCCCTGAGGAGGATTCATCTCCTTGTCTTTTCCAGCTTCTGGAGGCTGCCTGAACTCTCTCCCTCATGGCCCCTGTACCCGGACCTCAACTTCCATTGTCCCATCTCCTTCTCTGACTCCAGCTTCCATTGTCCCATTTCCTTCTCTGACTCTGACTCTCCTGCCTTCTCCTTTCATTTATGAGGACCTTTGTGATTACGCTGGGCCCACCTGGATTACGTAAGATAACACATTCATAGGTTCTGGAGATTAGTATGAGGACTCTCTGGTGGAGTCCTACCGCAGGAGGAAGGGAGAGCGACATGCTTATAGGGTTAGGATGGGGTGACTGGGCACCTGCAAAATTCAAGGATTGGCGTCTGTTTCCACTCCATGGCCTTGTTCAGCTCTGCCTTTTTCCTCATGGGCCATGCTACACACCTGCTCAAAAACGAGCAATTGCCTCTCTGACTGCCCGTGGTTGTTTCCAGAATTTAACATTCATCTCTCTCCCCTGAAGAGCTTTATCATTTGGGTCTTTAAAGCATCTCCTCTAAACCACATCTTTTATGGTTGTTATTTTTAAGCTTGACCTTTCTGCCTAGATTAGACACCAGGGCTTAAAAGAAGCAAAGAACAGCAGATAAAGCCCATAGGTGAAGCAGGTGGGCTGAGGATAAAAACACAGGAGAAGAGAGGTTGAACGCCTTCAAAGCAGCTCTTGAAGATGAAGCGCACAGCAAAAACTCAGAAGCTGGATTTATAAATAAAGTAAAGTGTCCAACATAAAGGCCCATGAAAGCAGAGGAAAAAAAAATAAAAAACCATCTGCAGACACAGGAAGCTGTGTTTGAAGAGAAGCTCCTGCAAATGCAGTAATGTTCCTTCTGGTAGATATCCCGGAGTTCAGTATGATGGCGAAAACACTCAGCATGCAATGGCTGGGATGGATGTTGACCGTGGGACTTAGGCCTGCTTTCTTGCAAGACTATGGTTTATTAATTGAATGCATCTTGCCAGGCCAAGAGCTTCTGGAATTTCATTCCTCTATTTCTCTCTTTTTTGCACTGCATACAAATAGTTATGGGAAATAGGAATTGGCAGTAAACCAGAGGAAAGTTGAGGGGCACCTGAATTCAGGAAGCAGTTGCTACCACAGCCTCTCCAGGGATGGTAATCTATTTTCTGGGGGAAGTCACTGGGTGGAAGGGGCTCTCCCGAGACCTCAGGATTCTAGAGCCCTCAAACTCTAAGTCTGTGATTTCTCAAAGGACAAGTTCTCTCTGCAGTCTAAAAACATCTGTAAAAGTATTAAGTGCTGACTCAGTCCTTAAAATTTTAATAGCTTTTATAAGAAACCTCTATGTGCCTTAAAGTAGGTAAATTCATTGATTAAGTTGTGCAAATATCTGCCTAATATCCAGGTTAGTTTTAGGGCCAGTGGTGGTATTTGTGTCATGGATTGCTGAAACAATATTTGGAAAACGTGTAAAAACTTATTCGATGCAAAAGAAGTTTTTATCAAAAAATGGAAATATGTGGAAAATGTAAATTATGATGATGGAGATAATGGTTTTTCCCTCAATTCACATGTGTTCAGAAAGGCCTGGCACATTCCTATTATGATTATGCTACTGTGTTGTTGATCACACTAAAGAAAAACAAGGCTGACATTCAATCTTGCATTTCTCTTTATGTACACACTGCTAAATCTAAAGAATTGGGGAAAAAACTCAGGTCCCATGTGATCCAGGAAACTTAATCAAGGAGCAGTGCTGCCAGATCCACATATGTTCCATGAGAAAACCGAGATAGTGACAGGGCCAAAAATCTGTGGCATAAGTTTTCTTCCCAAATGTCTGTGTATTAAGGAGTTTCTCATAGATAATATCTATATCCAGTACCTCCCCATCTGCGTGTGCTAATCGGGAACTGTGCTTCAATCCAGCAGGATCCATTTATTTCCAAAATAACTGTGTCTTGATCAAATAGGATTCATGTGTGCCTGTCGTAGTCAGGAGACACACTGGGCCGGATGTGGCTCTTTTCCCTGACTGCCTTGATTCAATGGGATCCAGGCATTTTCCAACTGCAGCTGTGGCTTGGGGGGAATCCAGGTGTTTTTCTCACTGAATATTTGTGGGATTGGCAGGGTCCTGGGTATTTCCTTTGCTTTCTGTGGCCTGGAATTATTATAACATATATTATATATATGTATTTCAGTGAACTTTGCCTTGTCCCAGGAAACGGATTGACTTCCTTTACTTCACACAAAGAGCAATTACACCTAGAAAAATGTGGGCAGGATTAAATGATACCTATCTTTCCTTCATGCTATCTTGTACAAATACATGAGTATTCTAAAAATCTCTTTGAGTGAAAGCAAGTAAATTTCCTTTGCACACTGAATAATTCTCTCCTCCGAAGGTGTTACTTTATCGAAATGGATGTGTCACACCTGTTCCGACATCCACTTGATAAGAACCTGTTGGACTTGGCTTTGATTTCTGATTGAGGTAAGTCTGTTTCCCTAAGTTTGGCAATGCCTAGACCCTGTTAGAAAATGGTGTGTGGTTTTGGTTTCCACATCTCAAACAATCTATAGGGAAATTGGAAAGAGTTCAGAGAAGAGAAACGAAATGATTAAAGAGTTGGGGAAATAAGGAGCTGGGATTATTTCATCTAAAGAAAGACTTTCAGGGAAACAAGATGGTGGTGGTGGTGGTGTGTGTGCATGTGTGTGTGTGTGCGCCAAAGACAGTTAGAGAAGCCAAATCTTTAAGTCTATATGCTTGAGCAGGTTCGATTGGCCTTTGTAGGCCATCTGGAGTCTGGGGGAGGGAGTGGGGAGAAGTCGGTCTGCCTTACCAATTATTGGAAAGGAGAATAAGCAGTTTAGGAGAGAGAAGCGGACTTGGGGGAAATCGGGCAGGAATTACTTTTGCTGGGGTGTCCGTGTCAGACCTGCTTATGCTATCATCTTTAAATGCAGGGACCACTTTAGTATATGTAACTCTTCCACTTCAGGCTTCTACAAGCTTAGAAAAGTATAGTTCAATATAAGATATCTAAATCTATGTAATGATAAGCTATTATATTTTCTCCAACCATATGACGAAATATCAGTATAAGGTTTTTCTCCATCTTCTCAAAGAATCAGAGGAAATGATACAATTGGCCCTTGAATGACATGGGTGTTAGGGATGCAGACTCTCGCCCATCTGCATATGACTTTTAATTCCCCTAAAACTTAGCTACAGTTGTCCTTCAGCATCTGCAGGGGATCAGTTCTGTGTGGCTGTTCTGCGCCCTCTATTCACACAAACACGCTGTCTGAAGTTCTTTTTTCTGTAGTTCTCCCAGGTCTTTCTCAGACTGTTACTATCACATTGTACTGATTTCAATGAGAATTCAGAAGCTGAACAATCTGCTTTAAGCAGAAAGTCACGGAGACGATAAATGAACAGTGAAGAGCTCAGAAGACCATGGGCATGGGAGCAAAACTGTTTGGGTTCAGATTCCAATTCCACCGTTTACACCTACATGACTTGTTCAAGTTACTTGCCATGTCCGTGAACCTCAGTTCTTCATCTGTAAGATGGGGGTAATAATTATAATTACTTTCCTAAAAGGTTGATGTGAGATGCTTTGAATACTGCTTTGAGAACTTAGTAACTACTTAGATTATTTAAGTTAACTATTACAAAGCTAAGGACTATCTACAGTCTGGGAGAAAATGTTTTTGACAATGGACTTCCTGCACTACATAAACTATATCACGCCAGGTGAAGATCTGCTCTGGGCCTTTTTCCTTTTGATAGTGTCGCTTCATGATACTGGGAGTTTTACATCTTCCCTCTCCACACATTCAGGGGTTGCTAAGAAGTCAGAGTTTGATATTACTGAGAATCCCAAAACGCTTCACCCCCCAAAATATTTCATCACACAAACAGAGGGCAAGGGACATAATATTTACTGAATGCTTTCTTTGTGCTAGTTCGCATGCACTGTCTCATTTAAAGCTCATAACATTCCTATAAGTTAGATATATAATCCCCAATTTAGAGAGGAGGAAACTGAGGCTTAACAAGGTTGAAATAATTTGCCCAAAGTTATAGAGCAGAACCAGGATTGCCCATTTCGAAGCCCAAATTCTGGCCAGTTACATCATGATGTTTCTCTCAAGAGGATCAGACTTTAACTCATTTCTGACAGGCTGTTGGCTTCTGTGCTATTAAAATTATTATTATTTTTGCATATTTAAGAAATGCTCTTATTTCTTTTACTCAACTAAATTGAATTCTCAATTCTAGAATGCTGCTCAGGACAGTCAATGAAGGGTATCGTGAAATGGGTGGGAGACCTTGAATTGTACGTACTAGAAATATAAAGCCTGAAAATGAATTGGTAAACAGATGTTTGAAGTTCCTGATTTTCCATTTGTTTCTAAACTAAACCACTTTTTACAAAGAGTGTGTCAATGAAAGATGCAGAAAAACCAGCTGCTTTTCCTTTATTTTTAGATTCACATCAATATTTGATAACAGTAAAGTTTGCAAAATAAGTTGAAAATTTCAAAAATAAGTTCACGAAGCCCCAGCAAATGATTAAAATGAGTAAATTTTGAAGATTCAGTTCATCACAGTAAAGGTTCTCATGGCCAATTAATTCTGAGTTATGGCTTCAAACCCCTCCTTTAACAGAGTTATCCTTCATCTTCCCATTAGTTCAACCAGCCATCCATCCAGTCATCCAACACACTTTTAGTGAATAGAGACCCATTATGTGGTACATGCTGTTCCAGATGCTGGGATAGAGACCCATTATGTGGTACATGCTGTTCCAGATGCTGTTCCAGTGCTTACGGTGGTAAAGAGGGTTGAGATCACAATAGTCTAATAAGCAAATGAATAAAACAAGCTACTTCCAGGTAGTGATAAGTGCTGTGATTTAATTATAATATGAAGACAGCTTATGGTGGAGAAGCTATCTGAGCTAGGGTGGTCAAGGAAGGTCTGTAAACAGTTGGTATTGGAGTTAAGACTTGAATGAGAAAGAGCCAAATCTTTGTAAAGCAGAAGAAATAACTTGAATTGTTAGAACCTTTCTGTGCCTGAAAGGTTCAGAAAGGTTCTAACAATTCAAACTTATACAGTCTTAGTCCACTCAGCTGCTATAAGAGAGCACCATAGACTGGGTGGCTTATAAACAACAAAAACTTATTTCTCACAGTTTTGGAGGCTGGAAGCTGGAGGCCAGAGTAACAGCATGATCAGGTTCTGGTGAGGGCCCTCTTCCTGGCTGCAGACTGCTTGCTGACTTCTTGTATTTCACGTGGTGGAGAGCAGAGAGCAGCAAGCTCTCCTTTTTTTTTTAAATTAAATTTATTGGGTGACATTGGTTAAGTCTCATGTCTCTTATAAGGGCAGTAATTCCAGGACCTCATGTAATCCTAGTCACCTCCCAAAGACTTGACCTCTTAATACCATCACATTGGGGGGTAAAATTTCAGCATATGAATTCTGGGGTAGATATGAACATTTGGTCCATAATAGGTACCAGAATCAGAAAGGAGGCAGTACAGCTGGATCCAGAGTGATGATATGAGATGAAGTCAGAAAAGTGAATAGGACTCTGTTAGGTGTTGTACTTTTGGAAGGAGTCTGAATTATAATCCAAGTGTAATGGAAATACATCAGCAAGTTCTAAGCAGAGAGTGACATGATTTAAATTAGCTTTAAAAACTTCTGTCCAGATGCAGTTGAGAATTACTTCTAAAAGAGCAAGGGTGGAGGCAGGGGAACTAGTTAGGGTGAGCTTGCAGAGGTCAAGGTAAAAGAAGACTCTAAAGACTCGTATCTCCTTAATGGTAAGGAGACTTCACTGGTGAAAGGAAGCTGAATTTATTGTAATAATGTCTCCATTTACGTGCAACATACCCGCTATAAAACAAATTGTTTTATTATTATTTTGTGAATGGTAGTGATGACGGTCGGGGTATAGAGTAGCAATTATATATAAGTCACTGTATGTTAAGCATCTTGCCACAACGAACCACTATGCCGGGCTTCTGGTCCTCCCTAAAGAGAGTTACAGTATCTAGAAAATTAATTTTTCCCTTCAGCCTAAGTGCAAAATTGCAGAGGCCATATGCTAAATATGGCCGGCTGTTCTTAAAGAGGGCACAGTGTCCTTCCTCCGACATTCTTTATTAAATAGAGTCCATTTATCAATTTCTACCAATTATTATGGATAATTGAGGGGAAACCTGTGACTATGACAATTTATTGGCATTTTTCTTGGGCTCATACACAAGCTATTTTGAAAGTGGTATGAATGTCTGCCTGCGAACTTCGTTGCTCACAGGCGATGGTGGAGCGCGGGGAGGTAGGTGGTCGAGCCTCAGTCATCCGGTCTTCCTGCCCGTAAATCAGCATCTTAACACATCCTGGCAGTGTCGTGCTGGCGCTGAATGTATGAAAAGTGCTCGCAAACCAAATCTATTGTCGTCATTCCTGGTGACAGAGGGGAGTGACAAGACGCTCACGTGTCCCTGAGCAGTAACGCGGCATAATAAAGTGTGGTTTGCACCATGTGTGTCACAGATTTGTCGGGGTTTCTCGAAGGTTTTTCCAAGTTCCGCCTTCCACCCTTTGCAGTTATCTTGGCCCCAGCTGTGCATAGGCTTTTGACTCCATCTATCCTTTCGCTGGGGACGAGTCTCTCGCCAAATGAAGAACACGAGTTTGGCTCCCTAAAGTGATTATAACCCCCACCCTCTCTGCTCAGCCTGAGCCAAGCGTCTGGCCTGCTTAAGGGACGGTCAAGGGGATGAAGAAAGAGGGCGTTGAGAGGCTGCTCCCTTCCCCCCCCACCATCGCCACTGTACGCAAAGCCAGGGCGGACGCCCCCGCCTGCGCATCCCACACCCGCCTCACCGCCCGAATCTCCGGGTCCTTTCTCTTTTGCATCCCTCTCCTCCGTCCCCGGCCCAGCTGCAAACGCACCCTGCTGCAGAGCGGCGACTCGCAGGTTGGAACTTGCCTTCGCGTGCGCCGCGTCACACGGCAGGGAGGAGACCGGAGGGGAGGGGGCGGGGGTGGAGGGTGGGGGCTGGGTCGCAGCAGGAGCCGCGCGTCCTGCGTGCCCCGAGATGCTGTGGGGAGCTGCCGCCCCCCGCAGCCGACGTTGCTGCAGCCAGAGCCTCCGCTCTCTCTCTGTCTCCTTTTCCCCCTCCCTCGCTCCGGACTGGTGCCCTCACTCTCGGCCTCTCCGCCCTTACTCCACCCCCTTTCCTAGGCCGACCCTCATTCTCTCCTTGTGTGTGCGCACTTTAAATAATTTCATGCTTTTTGGCAAAAGAAATAATGCACCTGATTTTACCAGGGAAAAACAATCAGCTGAGCAGAACAAGGAACAGATGTAAAAGGAATAAAAAGAGAGAGAAAAAGATGAGATTCGTTTAAAGAAATCCGGGGGCTGAAGAGGTGGCCGCAGAGGCAGAGGCAGCCAGAGCGTCCCGGTCTGCGTGAGCTGCAGGCAGAGGACCTTTTCACCAGTTGCAGATGTAACCTCGAGAACTCCTGAGTCTGTGGGTTTGTTTGCCAAACAAAGTCTTTTCTTCTTTGGCTGAGACACTGAAGAGGCTCCTGGATTTTTCTGCCATCCCGCCCCAAGCTGGCAGTTACCCGGGAGCCTACTCAAGGAGCTGGCATAGCAATGAGCCCTTCTGCGCGGAGGATGGGCGAAGGGCTTCAGCAACCGGGCGATCCCTCCGGGAAGCGTCTCCTGCTACCCAGGAGGAGAGGGTCAACCCGCCGGCGTCTGGGCGGTGGCGGCGGCGCCAGGGCGCAGCGCTTCCTGCTCCGGCTCTTTATGCACGTGTGGCTGTGGGCGGCCTCGGGCACATCTGCCCAGGTGTTCAACCTCACCCTTTCCGTGGACGAGGGACTTCCTCCGGACACTCTAGTCGGCGACATCCGCGCCGGGCTGCCGGTTGCGCAGCAACAGGAGGGGGGCGGCTTCTTTCTGTCCGAAGATTCGGATGACTCCCCGCTGCTGGACGACTTCCACGTGCATCCGGACACCGGCATCATCCGCACGGCGCGGCGTCTGGACCGCGAGCTACGGGACCACTACAGCTTCGTGGCCGCCACGCTGCTGGGCGCGGTGGTGCAGGTGGAAATCCGCGTCAACGACGTCAACGACCACTCGCCCCGCTTTCCCCGCGACTCTCTGCAACTTGAAGTCTCCGAGCTCAGCCCTCCAGGTACGTCGTTCCGCCTGCCGGGCGCCCATGACCCCGACGCCGGGTTGTTTAGCACGCAGGGCTACACCCTGCTGCAACCGTCTGACCTTCCCGAGGACCCCGCAGGACCCTTCTTCCAGTTGCACTATGGGACCCTAGGGTCACCAGGGTCACCGTCACTGCTCTCCTCATCACCCCTAGAGCCCCTAGACCTGGTGCTGCTGCGGCGCTTGGACCGAGAGGCAGCGGCGGCACACGAACTGCAGATCGAGGCTTGGGACGGCGGCCGCCCGAGGCGCACAGGCCACCTGCGTGTGGAGCTGCGGGTGCTGGATGAGAATGACAACCCGCCGGTATTTGAGCAGGGCGAGTACCGCGCGGCCGTGCGCGAGGATGCTCCGCCAGGCACGGAGGTCTGTCGCGTGCGCGCCGCCGACCGTGACCTAGGGCCTAACGGCCACGTGCGCTACCGCATCCGCGCCCGGCAGACTCCTGGGGCAGGTAGCAGCAGCGAGGCACTGGGCGACGCGGCCTACTTCGCCGTGGAGGAGCTGAGCGGAGTGGTGCGGGTGCAGAGGCCGCTGGACCGCGAAGTGCAGGCCTGGCACCAGCTGGTGGTCGAGGCCCGCGACGGAGGTGCCGAGCCTGAGGTTGCCACTGTGCGCGTGTCCATCGCTGTGCTGGACGTGAATGACAACCGGCCTGCCATTCACCTGCTCTTCCTAACCGAGGAGGGTGCCGCGTGCGTCTCCGAGGGCGCCCGACCCGGCGACTACGTGGCTCGAGTCTCGGTGTCCGACGCTGACGGTGACTTGGAGAAGGAAGAGGAGGCACTCGCGGAGCTTGGTTTGGGACTCGAAGGCAGGACCATTTCGCTGTCCTTGGAGGGAGCTGAGGGAGCCTTCGCACTGCGGCCTGGCGGTTCCCCGGGGGTATTTTTTCTTTGTGTCGAGGGGCCCTTGGACAGGGAGACCCGCGACCTGTATGATTTGCGCCTGGTGGCCACGGATGCGGGATCCCCGCCGCTGAGCACAGAGGAAACCCTGCTGCTCCGGATTGCTGACCTCAACGACCAGCCGCCTCTCTTCAGCCAGGAGCATTACCAGGCCTCAGTGTCTGAGGCCGCGGCCCCTGGCACCACGGTCCTGTGGGTCAGCGCCTCCGATGCAGATGAGGCTGGCACCAGGCACGCCCGACTGCGGTACAAGCTGGTCCACCTTCCTACTCGCTGCAGCCTGGAGGCTCTGAGGACCGCAGCGGAGTGCGGACCGTCCTTCACTATTGATCCCGAAAGGGGCCTGATCAGCACCACCCGGAGGCTGGACCGAGAGGTCCAGGAGATGGTAGAACTGAGAGTGGTGGCCCAAGACCTAGGAGAGCCCCCGCTATCTGCCACCTGCCTAGTGAGCATCACCGTGGACGACATGAATGACAACGAGCCCATCTTCCAGAGGCAGGTGTACAACGCCACCCTTGCGGAGCATGCCCCTGTTGGACACTGCTTTCTGCAGGTGAGTGAGCTGGGCAGTGAATGAAAGGAGGCCTGGGGAAGGATGGCGCTGTTGTGAGTCTGTCCAGAGAAAGAGAATTGTGATGTGGTGGTAATACCCTAGCTCAAGAACAGGGGACATGGGCTCTACACCTCTGCAGTGAGATGATTGGGTGACCCCTGGCCACCTGACTTTTCTGCCAGAGGTTTGGAGTGAATGACCTCCTGGGTCCTTTCTACATAACATGATGTTTGGACCTTGCTTTTGCTTATAAAATTCTGGTTTCTTCATGCGGTTATATGCACCTCGGTTGGTTTGGGGAAAACCACCTGTTCTCAGTCAAACAGTAGGTGAATGGCAATGTCTCATATTTTTGAGCATCATTATGTGACACCCTAGGGAAATGAGGTGGCCCTCACAAATTAGTTTTTTCAAACAAACAAGTGTATGCCTTTAAACACTGAAACTGTTTTGAATAATCGTGGAGTAACCAGAGACTTCTTATACACAGTCCTACCTTCTTTTGAAGCTTACGAAGGCTAATTGAAGACAGCGAGTCATTTTTATCAGTTGTGGGCCCTGCTCCCCCAGTGGTGTCTTCAGGACTCTTCGGAGTAGTGGGGCTCAATCATCCTTTGTAAGATGCAGGCTCTGTACTCTGCTTTTGGGTGTGTTGCCTTTCAGAGTTCTGATCTCTTCTTCGCTCGCAGGAGGTTGTGGTGTGCAACCTCTAGCACCACTCCTTATTGATTCCAATTTCCTATTTCTTGTCTGATGTGAAATAACAAACCAGATTTCCAAGAATGGTTTATTCACTCCAAGAAAACTTGAGTAATAAATAGAACCTGCGAGACTAACTAGTGAGTGAAGCTCTAAAGCTTCATTTTGCTCTCAGGCTGGGTTGTTTTAAGACCACTATGGCTTATTTCCTGGTTCTCATGGAGAGGCTTTGGCCTTTATAAGTTATATCTCAAATTATAACCTTTAGATAAGTAAGATGCTACTATATTATAAATATGAGCTTTATGACTGCTTGTATGTATATATTTTAATCTTTTGGATCTGTGGGCAATAATAATCTCCATCCTTTTGTCTAGCACGATTGGTGACTTTGAGTTGCTAGGTTATTAAAAGAAGGCTTGAAAATCAATGAATGCTTGCTGCTGAAAGGGACAAATCCACAATTGTCAGTGAATAACATAATGGAAGATTATTTACCTCTCAAGCAGAGTCTAATGTGATGCAGGTTGGCGGGTCTTCTTCCATCCAAGGTAGGGCCAGGCCTGGGAGTGACTTAGATCAGGTCCACCAACATCCCATTGGTCGGAGCTCAGCCACGTGGCCTCAGGCGTACTGCAAAGGAAGCCGAGAATGGAGAGGAGCACATGGATGCCAGGGTGTGCTGATAGTTTCTGCTGTGGATTTCTAAAAATAAAGTCATAATAGGTAAGGAGTTGGACTAGATTTCTTCCATCTGGAAGACCTTAAGCCTCTTGATATGAAACAGTACAACTTGGCTCCATTTAAAGGAAAATAAGCAGGGTGGATTAATTGTGATTCCTTTGATTAGAACCTATCTTTAGAACCCATTGTGAGATGATTTGGCCGTGAAGTGTGAGTTTACCCATTGTTATGACTCGATATGTGGTGGATCCGTTATGGTGAGCTGACCTTGGCTCAAGTGTGGGACTGCATCTCCAACTGCAATAAACCTTTCCAGGTTGCCACGTATTGCTGTAGATATTATTAAGTCGCATTGATTAGAATTTCTGGAAATTCAAGTGATCTAGCCCCTGAAGATTTCAGAAACCCTCTTATCCACTGGGCTCTCTGGTGGCCTCTTCGCAGCAGCTGGCCCAATCTTCTGTTTTCCATACGTCTTCTAGCTGACTGCCCCCTCACTTCCAGGTAAGCCTCACTGGCGTATCTTCCATATGCTTTCTTTTTTAAATTTAAGTATAGTTGGTATGTAGGTTAAATTAGTTTCAGGTGTTTAATATAATTTGACATTTTTATACCTTAAGATGTGATCACCTCACTAGTTCTAGTAATCATCTGTCACTGTGCAAATCCATCACAATATTATTGACTATATTCCCCTTCACCTTCTTCTCCCATCTTTCCATCCTCCTCCCCCTGGCAACCATCCCTTTGGTCTCTGTTTCTGTGAATCTGTTTTTGTTTTGTTTGTTTTAGATTCTGCATGTAAGTCGAATCGTACAGTATTTGTCTTTCTCTTTCTGACTTATTTCACTTAGCATAATACCTTCTATGTCCACTCATGCTGTCACATTCTATTTTTATTGCTGTGTAATATTCCATTGTATGTATATACCACATCTTATTTTTGTTCATCTATTGATGGACACCTACGTTGCTTCAATATCTCGGCTATTGTAAATAATGCTGCAATGAACAGCTTTCTGTCTTTTTACTCTCGACCTTTTTTTATACCACTTTGTAAAAATGAACCTCTCTAGCTAACCTTTGGATCTCACGGCCACTCCTTCCCTCCAGAGCTTTGTTTAATCACATTAAATAAATCCTTAGAACTGTACCTTCTTTCTGTTGCTTCCTGCCAGTTTTCTCCCTATAGACCTCATACTGCTCTGTACTCTTTTATCAGAATCAAACAAAAACAAAACGAGAGATAACAGGAAAAGAAAAATTCAGTCCTAGATTCCCTGTAAGGGACTACCATGTCATCTAATAAAACACACCCTTGAACCTTCAAGGCATCTTGGTGGTTTCTCCCAATCACATATCCGCTCTTATTTCTGCTCCTGATGCTCCCACAGTGCTGGACATCCTCGCATCCTCCAGGGCTGGCTGAACCCTTATCCCAATTCCATACCCACATTGGAACTTTCCAAAGACTCTACATGTGGGCAGAACAAAGGGATTTAATACACAATACAAGAACCGGTAACAGCCTGAGACGAGTGACCTCTAGTCCCAGAGGGTTTTCACAATCGTGTGGGAACTGAATTGGCTTCCTTAATTTCTTGCTCCCCACTGACCCTCTCCCTCATGTGGGGAGTCCCTTCTTAACAGCCCACCCCTCAAGAGCTCCTGTCAGTATCTCTTGGTGCTTTTATGGTCAAGGCAGAGAGGGATTTCTACTCTGCAGACAGTCAGGGTTCCCCCTCCTCTTGCCAAGTTCTATTATTTGGCCTTAAAAATTCTCTCTTTCCTCAGATTACTGTCAGAAAGACTAACTTCAGCCTCTAGGCAGGACCTTCATTTTCTACCCACACTAAGTTCAATGATGTGAACTGTACTTATAGCTTTTATCTTGTAACCAGATCTTTTTTTTTTTAAATTACTGTTGTCTAGTATTTATCTATTTTTAATGCCTACAGCACCTGATGTTCCAAGGTGGTCTCCCATCCAAGTACTAACCAGGCCTGACCCTGCTTAGCTTCAGAAATCAGATGAGATTGGGCATGTTCAGTACCGGATTTTTTTTTTTTTTTTAGGCGAGGCAACTTTTGGTTGACCTCACAGATTGCAAGGACCTCGTCAGTTTACAATCCCTTATTTTTTATTTTTTACACCTACAGCATCTGGTCTTCCTAGGTGGTCTCCCATCCAAGTACTAACCAGGCCCGACCCTGCTTAACTTCCGAGATCAGTACCAGATCTTAATATAACGCCAGCATTCTCACCTGAATCACGCATAACAAGATTATTCTCTCATATCCCTCAAATATCAGCACTGTATTAATTCATTCACCAATTCACTTATTTAAGCAAATGACAGCATTCATTGAATAAGTAATATTCAATGGACAAATATTTATTGAGTACCTATTACATGCCAGGGACCGGTCTTGGTGCTGGAGACGTGCCAGTGAGCACAGTGGGCGAGGTCCCCATGCCAGTAGGTTCTCTCCTTCCTTCCACTGTCAGTCCTCGTGAGTGAATGACAGGTGCCCTGCCTCCACTTGCTGATCACTCTTTAGCCTCATTCTGACCTTCCCCCATCACTATGCTAAATTCTGCCTTTCCGAAGGCAGCTTTGTTCTTTTATTTCAAATCTAGTGGGTTTTTCTTTGTCATAGCCTTGATCATTTTTTTCTAAAGCTTTTTGGACTGTGGCTCACTTCCTCTTTCTTAAGTGCAATTCTTCCCTGCCTTTTGTCACACTGGCTCTGTCTTGCCAAATGCCCCTTTCCTCTTGTGCCACCCCACTCAGTGTGGTAGGGACATTTCAAGGGTACTGTCATCCTCTCATTTCTCTCTTTTCTGTACTTTCTTCTTATATATTCCCAGAACGTCACCTTGTTTTATTTTTTGCATCTCCAGGTCAACCTCCCTTATAAACTCCAGATTAACATTTCTCTACTCGGTACGTATCTCTCTACCTTGATGTTTTTTTGGCACCTCAAATCTAACATTTCCCAAATTGAACTCATTTCCCTTCTGCTACTTTTTTCTTTCTTTTATTTTCAGACTTCGTTCGTCAGCTTCTTTTGGAAACTCTCCTATCTTTGTGAATATGTCCTTTCTATAGATGTGTTTATGCATTCGGTGTGTGTCTGTGGGATGTATTTGCTATTTGTTGGTGTGGTTGTGTTTGCATCGTTGGGAATTACAGGGTAAAGAGCAAGGTCCCATCTCCTGTGAATCAGTTAGATAAAAAACAATGTCTCGAGATTCTGAACGTGGGTTGTCAGAGGGAGCACCTGACGGTGCTTGTTTGTTCACAAAGTCGTGGTCTGACTTTGAGGAACCTGCTAGGTGGGGTGCCTGGGTGGCTGACCTTAAAAATGGTGTCTACCATGTGGGAAGACATGAAGGGTGCGAGGGCCTAATTCCCGCTGTGCTCCATGGGCTGAAAAGGACTAGACCACATCTTGTTTCTGATTCATTATATCTTTGAAGGCTATTTCCTTTTTATTAACTCCCTAGCCTTTAGTAAAGTCTTTCTAAATGTGTTAGCTTTATCTCGGCTGTAGTATGGAGGTAAAAATGGAGAACCCAAAACACCCCTTAGGTGATGATATGATTGAAAGGAGTGTTATTAATTAGCTTTAGTCAGAGTGTCCAGGGCTGGCAGCCCCTCTCCTGAAGTCTGAGTGGTGATAATGGCGAAGGATGCTGAGGTCAGGTGGTTCTCAGGAACAATGTGAGGCCCTTTCTCTCAAGAGGCTCTTAGTGCCGATTTAGGATGTAAGAGACTTTATTAAGGAAGATGTTTCCTAAAATCTTAGTGTCATCTTTGACAAATTTGACCACAGTAGTGGCCAAGGCCTATGGTGTTTCTTACCTCATTCACACCCATGGTTGTCAGCCTAGTTCTGTCTACCATCACTTCTTGTCTTCTGTTGCCTGTTCTTTAAACTGGAGGGATTGTAGGCATATCTCAAATACCAACTCCTCCCACTAAATATTTTCTTGTTCTATCTGTTTCTCTCTTAATGTTCTTTATGGTGCTACAGTTTTCTTGTCTTAGTAAAACAGAGGATTGCGAGTACCTTGTGGGGTTGCAATTTAATATTTGAGTCCCTCGTAATTAATATTGTCCTCAATCTCATGTACTAGAAGATCAAAAACTTTGTTGAATTATATTGAAGAGCTACATAGCAAAAAAAAATGTCTGCTAATAAGAGTTACATCTAGTCAAGGTGTTTACTTTTTCATTTTTCACATTATATATAATAGATATTAATTTTATTATAAAGTTTATCTACTTAATATATTTTATCATTGGTCCTTTGGAATTTTATGGTCCGAATTGCATTGCTTATCCTTTACTTTTTGTTTCCCTCACCTTACTACCAATATACTTTTATTATTTACCTTCATACATGCTCCCAGACTTCCACAGTGTGTACCAGCTTTGACAGTCATACAATTGCATTTCTCAAACGTGATTGTCTTATTCTGACTCCTTTAAATGGTCTGGTCCTATCTGTACAAATACACCAAAAGCATGTAAGATTTCCACAGCAATGCCTGTCTCCAGTATATGTCTAAATCACCTGCTGTCATCTCATCTGATCATCTGACTCTTCCGGGCTTTATACCTTAGTTCCCGCATGTGCTATATATGGCTGTGGCTTTGCTTTGATGAGCTATCTTAGGCACTCAGATTCCATCATAGAATTCTCTCTCAGACTTCATGTTTATATCTCTCTTCTCCCTTTCTCCCATACAACTGCTACCCAAGACCATCAGCTTTCTTTACTTCCTTTCTCCTTTCCCACTTGGGAAAGGTGATCAGATAATATATTTGGATATGTAATAGGGGGAGTATAACCTAGAATCTGGAGATGTTATCTGTAGTTATAGTCAATATATAACTTTCCAATAATTTGTCTAGTTCTTGGTTCTGTAACAAAAAGATGACCGATATGACATTGTGGAGCATTCATAGCTTTGAAGGTTAAAATTAGGCTCCATGCAGTGATGAAAATGTAGACAGACTGTGGGGGTGGGATGCCTGGGTTTGAATCTCAGCTCTGCTGCTTACTAGCTATGGGATCTTGGACACTGTGCCTCAGTTTCTTCATGTGGAAAATGTGGATAACAATAGTGTCAGCTTGATAAAGTTTTTGTATAGATAATGAATTAATACATATGTGCTTAGAGTAGTTCTTGACTCATAGTAATTGCCCAATGCATGTTATATGTTATTAAATGTTAGTAAATAAGGCTTCTAGAAATGATAAAGGGAACTATTTTGCCTGATACAGCAAAGGCTGAGGACTCATTGAAAATGACATTTCAAATAAAAATTCTTTTACACTCAAAGATGGAAAAAAGAGCAGAAAAAATTTAAATTGCATGTTAGGGTTTTAGTTAGAAGTATGTTTCTGACAATGAAAGCAGAAATCTGTTTTACTTACTTTGGACACTTGTAACAAATCCTTGTGGGTTACAGAATCCCACCTGTCTTAAGGAAGGTTCAGATGGCCTCTCTCTCAAGAATGATCCCTGCTCCCCCTACTCTACCCTCCTAAAAAAAGCACTGTGAAGGTCTTAGAGAGACTAGGTAATAATACAAGTTGTGGTGAAGGTATGGGGGGGTCATGAATTTTTTGGGATGCACTTCAGGGCACTCACCATCATGCTTAGACTTAGTGCAGGCACCTGACCCCTCTCAGGTGACAGGGCATGATTCTGGTCTATAGGGTCCTTAGTGTCTTATTC